>NC_091031.1:1925467-2244712 GCF_041296385.1 Aphelocoma coerulescens
ACATTAATATGAGATCAAATATTTGGCTTGTCCAATGCAAGATGTAATTACATTCACTCGAGCGCTCTTACACCCGGGAAAGAAACCAGAATTAGGGGGAAAAAAGTCATTTTTCAAAGGTGTTTTCATGTCTATCCTGGGAGGGGGGAAAAGCACATGTGGGGAATTTTCCCTAAATAGAATGATCTGCTTCTTTTTATGAACTAGATCTGAAATTTCTGATGCCGCAGCTCAGGTCCTGTAATTATAAAGGAAGAAATACGTTTTTCACATGTGGGGTTGGTGGAGCAGCTTCTTCGCTCAGGAGTGAAAAACTTTTTTAAAGAAACACCCAAAAATAGAGGAGGAAAGATTCTGGCTGCTCTGTGATCCCTGGCAGACCCCACCTCGTGGCTGGGTTTGTTCCTAAATCCATTTAACCACGTGGGGGATGAACCTTGCTGAGGACAGGGTGGGGGCTCTTTCCTGGGAGAGCTGAACCTGGAATACTCAGGACAGATGGAAAGGGAGGCAGGAGCAGCTGCAGTGCCCAACCCATGAAATGAGAGCTGACCACAGCCAAAAAGTGCTCAGAGGGAGCCCAGTCCTGAGCAAAACTGGTAAAAAATTGCCATTATTGCTTTTTTGGGAGCCCAGTGTCCAAAGCTGCTCAGACTCAAGTTTAGTCTGAGCAGCTTTGTGGGGTTTTAATGCTGATAAAATTTCCAGTTTTCCAAAAATTAAGCCCAGGTTTAATCACCTTCCTTGGAAAGCTCGAGACAGGTGAGATGAAATAGAGCAGAAAAAGCAGAATTTGCCTTTCTGGGTTATTTCTTCCCTCCACATCACCTTCCCTCAGACCTCAGCACTCCAGTTTGATCCATGGCTCTCATCATCTCTGCTATGGAGCAGCAACAGGAAAGGTTTTGATTTTCCAACATTTTTGGGGGCCAAATTTTGCCACCTTAAAAGCTTCAACTTCATCCTTCATGTAACTTCGTTCAAAGCCAAGAAGATTTGGATGAGGACTCAATTTGTCCCTGAGGATTCAGATCAATTTCAAACAAGCCTTGGAGATGTGTAACTCAATCTTTTGAAAAAGAAATAATTTGTTAAAAATTTTTTAACTGATTTTCTCTCAGCTTAAATAATTGATTGGCCTTCCAGAATTACCCTGATATTTTTTGCATGTCTGATCTGCCCTGGTGGAAATTCCAGCGCTCCTCAGAAAGGGAAATAAAGCCTGGGAATTGTCAGTGATTTCGAACTTCTTTTGTTTGTTGAACAGGTAAACCCAGTTAAAACCGGTCCTAAACCTGGGCAAAACTCCCTCTGCACACACTTAATTGAAGTGTGTAAAATGCAGAAATAAAGCAGGAGAAAATATAGGCTGATCTTCAGTTGTGTGTGCCACTGATGGACAATTAACAGCCCCTCTGCTGGAATTTCTTAATTGTCTGCTTACAAAAGAACTTCATTGCTCAGCCCTGTCACTGCAGAGCTTCCCAGATTTCCTTGGGATGCTCCCTTTCCTCTGCTCAGGGCAACTTCTGCCACACAAAGCAAAATTCAGCCTTGCAGGGGCATCCTGGATCTGGGGTATTTTTTGGGATCGGGTTTTTGGTGGTGGGTTTTTGGTTTTCTTGCATTTGGTTTGGGGTTATTTTGTTTGTTTGTTTTGTTTTATTTTGGGTTTTTGCTTTGGTTTGGTTTTCAGGGTTTTTTTGGTTAGTTTGTTTTGGGGTGAGGGTTTTTTTTTGTTCTTTTCTTTGTTTGTTTGGTGGTTGTTATTGTCAGACCACGATGAGGTGGAAGACTTTGGTCCTGACCTCATTCACCTGCAGGCTTTGGTGCTAAAATCAGCCCCAGACTTGTTTTATTCTGTATTTCGCTATTGATCTTTTGGGTTTTTATTTGTTATTTTCCATCTGGCAGCTCCAGCGCTGAAGGTGCTTCCCCCACTTTCCATTCTTTGCTGAAGTCAGTCCCAACTTCCAGTTTCTCCTCTTTGTTTTCTTTGCATCCCGATGCTTTTGGGAACGAGCCAAATTCCCAGTAAAGCCACCCAAACCTGTGCCCTGATCCCCCTGAGCTGGCCCAGCCCAGGCACTTTGGGCTCAGAGTCTGCCCAGGTTTTATTTTAAACCAGAACTGTCTGAGACAGCATTGAAAAATCCCAAAATCCCATGGAGGACTCGTTTCCAAACCCTGCAAAAATAATTGCAGCTTCTTGAAAACACTAAAAAGTGGTTTCCAAAGTGAAGCTGGAGATGGGACACTCTATAATCAAGCAATGATTCAATGAAATTTGACCTCAGCCTAATATATTTTGTCAACCTTTTTAGTTTTTAAACCCTGTCTGTGGCTCTTTCCTGCTGTCCAAAATACCAAAATAGCCCGTGAGGGTGGTGGTTCCTGACAGGTCCATGGCACTGAGGGAGGCCTGGCCCTGCTGCCTGGTTTTTCTATGCATTCCCATTCCCTGGGATGTGCAGTTGTATTTATTTGGTGTCACAGTGCACTCCCAGCTTGGGGGGAGCCACAGGTGTTGTGCTGGGAGAGGGAATCTCCTCACCTCGATGTGAAGGCCACAGAATTTCACAGCCTGGGGCCTGTAACGAGGCCAAAGAGTTGGGTTTAGCCAACATCCATGGGCTGAGACGGGGTTTAAATTAGATCAGAGAGGAAGAACCCGTTGAAAAAAGTCAGTTTTTCCATTTTTATCTTCCTTTTGGCTTTAATTAGTTGGTTTTATGCCTTTCTCCAGTGGACTAAAAAGCTTCCTTTAGGGGATATTTCATTCCCTTTATGTGCCATGGCAGCACAAGTGGCCTCACCTGCACTGGCTTTAATCTCTCTGTTCTGGTTAAAATGACAAATCAGAAATCTGCTGCTAATTTCAACCTTCATCCACCTCACACTGAGTTTTAGAGCTTGGCATTATTGTGATGTAATCAAGCCTTGAGCTTCTGCTTGGCAAATTACAGAAATTCTACACTTTAAATTTTCTGCTGGGAACTTTTTCCTTCCCAAGTTTCAAACCTTCTGATGCCTCTTTAGCCCCCCTTTCATTTCTCAGCTTTTATAATGCTCTACATCCCTGAGCTTTGCTTTCAGAACATTCCCTATTGCAAGGAGTGCGTCCTTTGTGGGTTTTAGAGATTCCTAAAACTCTATTATGCCTTGCCAAAGTGTCATTAGTTCAAAAAAAAACCCCTGTCAACAAGAAGGGACAACAAAATATTTGGGTTTGGCAGGATGTTTGTGATGTTCACCAATTCCAGATTAGAAATTCAGGGAGGTTTCACGATTCTCCTTTAATTGTACCCTGATTAAAATTTCCATTTTCCAGCTCTTTTTGAGTGATGAGAGAAACTCATCTCTTCCTTGAGGAGAGAAAATCTGGATTCTTACTTTGGGACATGGATAAATCACTTAGACAGAAAGTGTTTGACCTTTCGAGATGATTAAAATTAAGACAGCTCCATCTGCAAGTGCTCTGCTCAGATTTTCTCTCTTGATTCATTCATAGATAAATTTACTTTAAACACTTCTTAGTTTTTCTCCCTCCCCCTCCCAGCTTTGCAAGGCTTCCCTCATTCATTTTTAAGAACGTTTATTCAGAGCAGCCAGGCTCTCTTTTCACTCTGGGCTGGCCTTTTGCTCATTTTCTCACTTGGTAATTTTTGCACTCATAACGTGAGGTACATTTTTATAGCAAAGCCATTTTATTCTCCAGATCTCCATCTGCCTTCCCAGGCTCTCCAGATTTTCCTTCTCCCCTCAATATCCAATGTTCCCTTATTTTCTTTCCAAGGTCCAGTTCTCATGTCCCTCCTGGGGAATTAGTTCCTGTCCATTGTTGTATTTCTGACCCAATTCAGTCTCTCCAGAGGTTCTGCACTTGTGGGGCTCTCCCTGTCCCTCCCCATCTCCAAGCTGTCCCCATCCAATCTTTCCAACAATTCCTGGACTTCTGTGGGACTTTTCACACAAAGCTTTAGATGGGGACTTTAATTTTTTTAACATGTTACAAATTTTAGATACACAATTCTACATATTTCTTTAATTTTCAAGTGTCTCAAGTTGAGATGTGTCCAGACCCCTGAAAAATCTCCAGCTTCAGATTTCCAGGGCTGATAACACCCGAAGGCCAAATTCTTTGTTTGCTTTTTGCCTTTTCCTTATTTATCACCTCTGACTTTTCCTTCCACGCCCCCACTAAAATTGCAAAGTACATTGAGCCCAAAATCAGTCCAGAACATCAACCTGAGTTGTGGGTAACCTTCACTCTGCCAAATCCCTCATTTCTCCCTCACTTTGAGTCAAAGGATGGGGAAAATGCCCATTACAGCTGAGCATCCCACCCTAAGTGACCATTTTGGTGGTGAATACAAATAAAATGTGTCCTGCTCCCTGAGGAATTGCACAGAGGAATGCCAGGCACAAATCAAATTGGAGCATTTATTCCCCTGAGTGCATCAGCACAGTCCCTCCTGCTCTGTTTGTGATCCATTTTTGGAGGTGCTTTTCATGGTAAGAAAAGCTTTACCTGGGTCACGAGTTACACAGGCTCCCCACAATCCCAGTTTTGCCTGGATAATCCGTATGGAATTGTAATTTATGGCACAAACGGGTTCCTACTCTGGACCCTGGCAAGGTGGAGAGCACGGGCAGGGATCCCATGGGCTGGGTGGTGCTGGTAGGCTTTGCAATATTGGCAGAAAATGCAAATTATTTTCCATAATCAGACACATCTGAGGGAGACACTGACAGAGAGGACAGGATTTGGGTTGATCGCCCTCAAATCCAGCAGGATGCCATTCCTAAATCTCCTGCCCTTTCCTCGAGGCCTTTGGCTGTTGTTCCCCTGGCCTGATGCTCTGAGTTTCCCACTGCTGGCATTGGTGCTGGGGGTGTAATTTGGAGCTGGAGAGCCTTGAAACCATTGAACTGGTGGAAGTAAATTGCTTGGAGCACTGTGAAAATATCATCGAGGCCGTGTGGTTTCTAAACTCCTTTTCCCTGCACTGGGCTCCTGAATTATTTCCAGCTGCTTCCAGCCGCTCCTTGTTGCCTTGCAATAGGAAATGTGCACATCCTGCCCTGGTCAGGTGCTGGTTGTGTGCTTGGAGATAAGAAAAGATCTCCCAAAGCTCTGCTGTGAACTGTTATTAATGGTATTCCTTGGATTAATTATCATTTTGTGTTGGGAAATGGATTTACTTTGGTTTATTTGAGGTTTAGTTCAGAAATGCTGAGCATCAGAGCACAGATAAAGCTTCTTTCCACTTTATCCCTGAATCAGTGGAGGTTTCCAGGTGACTTGGACGCTTCTCCCATGCAGCACAGAGTTCTCCTAAAACTTCCCACGGAACAGGCAGCTGAATTTGGGGCTGATGCAAATTCCAGAGTTCTCAGAGGCAGAGCTGGGGATGCTCCATCCCTTCAGGAAGCTGCTGCCCCAAACATTAATCCTGTCCTGTCCTGGCTGCTGACAAAGCTGAACATGGAGCCATGGAAAAGAATAAAATTCCCTCTGCTGACAGAGACCTGGGAACAGCTACAGAAACCCAACCTCGCCTTGGCTGCCACGAGCCAAAACCAGAGAGGATTCAGGCTCTGCCTCAGAGTATTTTAAGCTTAGACCAGACTTTGTTTTGATGTATTTTCATGATAACCTGAAGGGAAAAACATGATGAGCTGAGGGTGTGAAGTGAGCAGGGCTAAATCACTTCACTGGATGTCATCTCACCCTTTCCCCCATGCAAAACTTCCACGTGTGAACTTATTTCCAGAAAACTCCTGTCAGTAAACCTCTAATGAGAATTCACCAGCTCTCCTTCGCTGCTGCTGTATTACCTCCAAAAATAGATTGTTTTTAACTTTTATGAGAGCTTAACTCGTCCTAGCTGGATGCAAATGAAATGCCAATGATAATAGGAAAAGGCCTGTTAATTGATTTTAAATACTGGTGGTCTTGAGTGGTGCCAGAATTAATGACAACGATCATATATTTCTGCAGCCCTTTTCATCCCAGAGCTCCTCACAGAACAACTTCCAAATTATTCCGAGAGAAGAGCAGCCAAACGTTGGCTTTCACACACAGCAAAGCTGCAACAGCACTCCAGGATGGTTTTCCAATTGAACCAGCAGCAGGAATATTGGGAGAAGGGATTACTGATGCTGAAATTTGTCCAGGTTCCTCGGATTTACACACTTTTACAGTATGTTCTGGATTTTTGACCACAGATAACCATCTGCAGTGCCTGTCTGCTGCTCTGCTCCAGGCTGAGGGTCAAAAATAGCATGCCCAGGGTGATATTTTAGCAAGCAAAGCCTGCAGGGTATGAATAGATGGTGAAAGGCTCTGCTCTCCCCAAACCAGTAAGGACAGGTTTGCAGTTTCAGGGGTTTTAAAGTGGTTGGAGTCCTCAGGACTCGTTTGTACCACGGGCAGTTTCAAACAGCCCTCCAAGACGGGCTCGGCCTCTCGGTCATCTGTTCCATTTTCCTAAAAAAAACAAAAAGAGAAGGTGGCAGAGTTGTTTGTTTCAGGATTTCTCAATAATTCCCTAGGGAATCATTATCCTGGGAACACAAGCTCCTGGATGTGTGGTGTTTGTAGGGACAAGCAGAAAGGGCTCAGCTCCCTTTTTCCTTCTCCTAGTTTCCTGCTCTGGATTTGTGCCCTGCGTGGATGTCCCTGCCTTCCCCTGCACTGCTGGTGGCACGGAGAATTCCAGATTTCTGATCCCCCAAAGGGGGATTTTTCCTGATCTAACAGGTGAAGGCTTTACAGCTCCTCCCTCCTGGTGATGGGGTTGGTACCCAGCAGCGTGGGGTCACTTCCCATCCTCGGACTGTGGCCTCAAGCTGCCCCGTGCGGGTTTGGAGAGTCCTGGTGGGATTGTAACTCCTAAGGGTTGGTCCCCCCATTCTGCTCCTGCAGAGCACCACCCCCCCAGTGATCCCTTAATTCCAGTCACACCAGCACTGGGTGCCTCAAACCTGCACACACCCTGTGTTTTCCAAATATGATGTTCATTAAATCCTTCCTTTTCTGCTGGATTTTCCTTATTGGATGGGAAAAAACTCCTAGCAATCTCCACTGAATAACACAACACTTCTCTACAACTGGGGAAAAGGTGTGGAATTCCACCAGAGCAGGTTTTTAACTGGTGTAAAAAGGCAGAATTCCCTTGGTTTTCTGTTCAGACTCCCCAGTTATGGATTTCAGCCACACAATTCCCTCCACTTCTTCCAAGGATTGAAAAAAAGTGACAGTGGGTATGAGGCAGAGGCAGGCTCTTCCAAAGGGTCTGATCCTCCTCATGCACTGCTGTTTATTTGGACAGCCCCTTATCTCCCTGAACAACTCTGCCAGGACCTCGCCCCCCCCAGAGGGCAGCTGTGACCTCACCGATGGCCACTCTGCTTCCTGAGGACTTTAACCCCTGTCAGGACCAGTTATAAATTCACAGGGTTACCCTGAAAACTCCTGAGGTGCCCCAACTTTCTCTTCCTAGAAGAAAAATTGTGTTTTCCCTGCCTTGTTGATGCTCACTAAACAAATCATGAGCAGTTAAATGAATCTGTCTGTGCAGGCACCAAATAAAAATGTTGAATTCTGCGTGCCCCGGGATGTTGAGGGTTTAAAATCCTAAATATATTTGAGCTTTGCTTTTTTCCCTGAAGCTTGGGGAGGGTGAATTGTGTAGAATCACCTCGATAAGGGCATGCCCAGAGCATCCCTGACCCAGGAATGTTAAAATATCAGAGCCATCCACTCACCACTGTTGAAGAACGAGGGATCATGGCTTGGGAATCTCCCGGTCTCTGGATTTTCCAATCATTTCCAATGGGAATGACACAGTTTTACATTCCCAGCTGGGCTATGAGGAGGTGGCTCAGTGGTATTTTGCATTATTCCAATTTGAGCCCTGTGAAGCTCCTCTTGGACAATGAACACCTGAAAAACAAACAAACAAACAAACAAATAAATCACACCTAATCACAAATAAACAAACAAATAAACGAATAAATCACACCAGTTCACCTGGAAGGTTGGAATTGCATTTCAGAAATTCCAGCCCTTTATTGTTCTGACAACATTTCCCCTTTCTATCATCCTGAAAAGATCTGCAAAATATTTTTAAAAATCATTTTTCCCCCTTATACACCAAATATCAGTTTATTTTGAACACAAATGATCAGCTTCTGCAGCCTACAAGGAATTTCTCACCAGGTAAAGGAGGGGACAGGATTTTAAGATTTTTGGGCTGATAGAGGCAAAGGAGTTTTCCCTTTGCTTGTGCTCTGTGCTTTTGTAGCAATCTATGATCCCATCATCCCAGTGTACGTATCTGTGATCTAAGGAAAGATTTTTTCTTTAATTCTTGCATGACTCAAATAGAAATTCAAAGTGGGAAATCTTCTGACAGTGCTCTGCAGTTACAGCTCCCACTCAGAGGACAAAGTCCCAGAAGAAAATGGTCAAAATGTGTTTTTATAAACCTTTTGTCATTCCTATAACTCCACAGGCATTGTCATGGAATCATGGAATGATTGGGTTGGAAGGGGCCTTAAAAATCACCTTATTCCAACCCCCGTTTTGCCCATGTTTTGTTTAAAATAAATTGGGTTTGTCCAGGTCAACAGGTGGGTAAAAAATCAGAGGAGGAACCACAGAAATCTGAAGTGGGATTTGTCTGACATTCCCAGCTCTGCTCTTTGCTGGGGTCCAGAAGGAAAACACTCACCCAGGAATGCCCCAGCAGCAGATCCTGAGGAGCAGCAGCTCCTCCATCCTTCCAAACTCCCTGGCTGCTTTGGGAGTCAAATTTTAAATGTAAAACTCTGATTTTCCATGAGATTTTGGTGCGAAGTCAACTCCAGAACAGCTTGGAGGGGAATCCTGGCCTTTGGTTTGGAACTCTGGTCACAAGTGGAGGGTGTTACTCCTGAGTGTGCAAAAGCAACTGCAGCTCCTTTCCAAGAGCCCCTGGAATGGGAACATCCAGTGTTGGTGCAACTGGAACACCCAGTGCTGGTTCAACTGGAACATCCAGTATTGGTGCAACTGGAACACCCAGTGTTGGTGCAACTGGAATATCCAGTGTTGGTGCAACTGGAACACCCAGTGCTGGTGCAACTGGAATATCCAGTATTGGTTCAACTGGAACATCCAGTGTTGGTGCAGCTGGAATATCCAGTGTTGGGTTCAACTGGAATACCCAGTGCTGGTTCAACTGGAACATCCAGTGCTGGTGCAGCTGGAACATCCAGTGTTGGTGCAACTGGAACATCCAGTGTTGGTGCAACTGGAACACCCAGTGTTGGTGCAACTGGAATATCCAATGTTGGTGCAACTGGAACACCCAGTGCTGGTGCAACTGGAATATCCAGTATTGGTTCAACTGGAACATCCAGTGCTGGTGCAGCTGGAACATCCAGTGTTGGTGCAACTGGAACATCCAGTGTTGGTGCAACTGGAATATCCAGTGTTGGTTCAACTGGAACATCCAGTGCTGGTGCAACTGGAATACCCAGTGTTGGTGCAGCTGGAACATCCAGTGTTGGTCCAACTGGAATACCCAGTGTTGGTGCAACTGGAACATCCAGTGTTGGTGCAACTGGAACATCCAGTGCTGGTGCAACTGGAATACCCAGTGTTGGTGCAGCTGGAACATCCAGTGTTGGTGCAACTGGAATACCCAGTGTTGGTGCAACTGGAACATCCAGTGTTGGTGCAACTGGAACATCCAGTGTTGGTGCAACTGGAACATCCAGTGCTGGTGCAACTGGAATACCCAGTGTTGGTCCAACTGGAATACCCAGTGTTGGTCCAACTGGAATACCCAGTGTTGGTGCAGCTGGCTCCATCTGGGAGTCCTCATTTCCAATGGCAGTGGAAAACCATGGAGAGGTCTCCTGGGGAACTGGATGAAATGTCATGGCAGGGATGATATTAACCCTTGCCACTGCTCTATGGGGAATTTCCAGTCATGGCTGAGCTTTGCCAGGGAATGATTCCAAGATTTTGGAAAATGCCACTTCTGCCACCCCTGATTTTTCCAGAGGAGCAAGGGAAACTGTGGAAGCTGCTGCTGAGTCTGTTCTCCTGCATCCCAGGGCAGGGAGCTGAAGGGAACATCAGTCCCTGCTCAGTGCAGGATTTGATGGGATTGGTGGGAGGGAAAGGCAGGGAATGGGAGAGGCTCCCTTGCAAGGACACAGCACCAGGGCCAGGGAGGGATGGGGAGAAAATCACACTGAAACACCAATGCAAAAACCTAATTTAAACATTGAAACTCCAGCTTCTTTTCTAGAATTTAACACAGGATTAAGGATTTAAATGCACTGGGAATTGGGTCAATAATTCACATGTTTAAACAAAGAATGGAGGCTGGTTTAATGTCACTTTAATGTGAAAGAAATGTGGTCAGTGAATCTGGATTATTCCTATTTAGGTGCTAAGGAATGATTATAAACCTGCTTTAAAATTCAGGCCCTAAGAAGTCCCATCCTTTAAAAGCCCCAAACTTCTTCCACGTGTTGGACCTAAAGGATTTCACCGATAATTAGGGATCCTCAGTGGGAGGGATAAATCTGGGCACAAAACTCAAGATTTAAGCAAATTCTCTCTGTTTCAACTGCGATTTCTTGTGAATTACAGACAAAATTCTCTGCTGGAGTAGGAATCATTCTGTGTACAACTTTTATTGAAACAGCTCTCCCGCAAAACCAAAACAACACCCCCCAGCACCCCAAAAGGAACAGCTTCACGAATTCTTCCTGTGGATAAAGGTGAAGAACGGCCCATGCAGGGCTCCAGGAGCACGAACGGGGGGCAGCAGGCAGAGCTGCACTGATCCCCTCGGCCAACCCAGCCAGGGAGCTGAAATATTGACTAGAAAATGGAGCTCAGAGGCAGAAACGAGGCTTGTTAAAAGTGTTTGGGGGCACTCAGTGGGTCCTGTCCAGCCCCGCAGCCACCCCCAGCCACCCCCTGCCCGAGCCTGCAGCTTTGCTGTCATTAATAAAGCCCAAAGCGAGAGGTGGGGCCACATGTGGTGTCAATACACTTTAATTAAGTGTAATAATTCCCCTTTTCCTGAGGTGGACGTGCTAAGACAGATTTCTCTGCGGAGATTTATGCCTGGCCGAGGATTTCTCGGCTGTCCCCGTGCGCTGTGCAGAGCATCAGTGCCCTCTTTGGGAACACCGGGATTCTGCAGGACGGGGCTTCGAGCGCTTCCACACGTCCACTTTCCACAGAGTTTTGGAGTTTTGCTCCCCCTGGAGCAAAGACCCTTTTCAGTTTGAGCTCCTTCACGTAAAAAACGTAGGAAAAGCTCCAGCTGGGCTTCAGTGACTCTCTGAGAATCCATAATCGGAGCAATAATTAAACTGTGAGACCATCCTGGGTGTGTTTTAATTCATGGTGAGTCTTTTGTCAGGCTGGGACATCCTGGGGTGGAACAAAATCATGGTCAGACCTTTTATCTGAGCTCACTTTTCTCTGTCACCTCACCCGAGACGAGCCACAAGCAGGGAACCCACCTGGTTTCAACTGCTTTGGTCAAATTTGGGTGGAAAAGCTGGAACAGCCAGATCTTGCCAGTTTTAACAGGATAGAAACCCTTCCAAAATCCCTGTGTAGATAAGCAGAATCTGAAGCATGGAATTTGTGCCAAAATCACCGGGTAAGGGACAGACTTTGGTTCTCCAGGGAGAATTTAAAGCATGGAATTTGTGCCAAAATCACCAGGTAAAGGACAGACTTTGGCTCTCCAGGTTTGGGTATTTCAAGGATGGGCACGGGAAGATTTATCCTTGCTTGAGATGCTGACTTAAAAAATTGCGACATGGACTTGGCAAGCTCAGTGCTAAAATATGAGTCTGAGACAACGTGCTGGGGTTTTTTTTGGTACGGATTTAGGGGGTTTATAGGACGGCAAAGTTGCTGAAAGTTTCTCTTCGGTGTTTCTGCAGTCAGACGGAGAAGCTGGAGGTGATGGAGCTCCTCGGGAGGGAGGCACCGAGCCCTGTTAAGCCGAGCTTTCCGGGGAAAGGGAAAGGCTGAGTGGGAGGGAGGGGATTTAAAACTGATCAGGAGCCGATAGCAGCGCACAAAGCTCCGGATTAAAGGCACCAGTGCTGGCCGGAGGTCACTTTTCATCCTGCAGGATAATTCCTGCCTGCCGCAGGCTCCGCAACGCCAGCTCGCCCCCAACATCTGCTTTAGCCATCGCTTCCAAAAACAAAACAATATTCCCCCAGCGCTGGTGGTACAACAACACAGCCCCCTCTGCTCCCTCCTGACACAGGGAAGTTCCCTGCCGGGCTGGAAACCCTGCCCGGGGTCCGTGGCTGAGTTCCCCCGGGCCGGGCAGGGCTCGCTCGCTCGCACATGGAATACTCGGGAAGGATTCCCGGGCCCGGGAATGAATCCTGCTGCAGCGAGGAGAGCTCCGGCAAGGTCCTGAGCGGGCAGACGAGGGGTCGGATCCTGCAGGAGGTTTTGCTTGGTGCTCGATATGCATCAGATAAGCAGGGGCTGACTTCAGCTCCGGCTGCGGAGCGCTTTGAGAGCAGAGGCAGATCCTGATGAATCCACTGGATGCTCGGTTTAACCCCAAATTCGTTCTGCTGGATCCACGTGCGGCAGAGCCCTGACACGAAGTGCTGCTTTCAGGCTGGAGCCGGGCTCTTCTCTCCGTGCAAAGCAGAGCTGAGGTGCCAAAACCTCCGGCTGCAGGAGCAGCCTGACTCCCCGCACTGGAATTTCAGTCCAGTTCTAATTCCAGCATCACCAGGACCTGGCAAATCTGATAAAGAACTGGAAAAAGTGCTGTTGGGAAAGGGGAATTGTGTCAGGTGATGGGATAAGGGGAGAAAAGGCAACGAACCAGACAGGACTGATCCCACAGTGGTGCTAAAAGAGGAAAGGGTTTCTCCAATATCTGCAGATCTCACCAGACAGGAATTGTCAGATCTGTGGAGGAGTGGAAGATTTTTGCAGTGATAAATGTGGGGCAGCGTCAGACCCTCCTCATGCACAGCTCCTTGGCATTGCAGCTCTCAGGGAGCTGGAGAGGACAATTCAAAGTTTAAAATCCTGGAGAAAATGGCTTTGGCAAGCCAGACTTCCACTGCAAAGGCAGCCCAGACCCACACCGGGAAAAGAATGAAAAGGCTCTGAAAAACCTGTTGCCAGCCTGGGATAAAGTGCAACTCCTGCTGATGGATTCCAAAATTCAGAGTATCAATTGTCTCTTTTGCCTTGCTGTTTAGAACAAGGCCAAGGTGTTTGTTGTCCCCACCCCCTGTCTGGCACATACCTCACCAACCGAGTATCATTTCCTTCCAAAAGACTTTCAGATACTTTTTTCTCCATTGCATTGATCTAAATATCACATCAGCTGCAAAAAGATATTAATGCCTTGTAAGGAAAACAGTGAGATCAGTCTGGGGCTTGAACACTGCCCAGTGCAGTAGGCCCAGCAGATTTCTTATTTCATTTCCAACACCTCGCTGAAGTTCCAGTCAATTTAGGACCGCTGTGTCTGCATCCAGATCTTACCAGACACGCTGGAGAATTTGTTTTTCTATCCAAAAGATTATTTCTGAGCCTAATCCAACCTAAGGCATTGAATGCAAACATCCCAGCTGAGGTAAAATCCCAGCTTTCCTTGGTGGCTGGAAGCAGCGGTGCCCTGGGAGTGGGGAAGAGGTGCTGGCAATCTGCAAATCCTGCCACAATTTAAACTCACTCCTCACATGTTTCATATTTTAACCATTCCATGGCTCTTTTCCAAAATCCTGCTCTCTCTCCATGCCCTGAGGTTCTCCCGAGTGCCACGGGAGCTGGGGGTGCTTGGCCCGGGGGACTGAGCTGGGTCTCTGAGCTCCAGCCACACCACAGATCTGGGCTACACCGAGCAACTCGGTGTCGCTTTTTTATTTAGATTATTTCTAAATAAATCCAAACTCCCGTGCCAGGAATTTGCACAGCCTTTGACATCAAAACCAACCCTTCACGAGCAGCCAGGGCGCTGTGATCACACCACAACAAAAATCATGAAGGATGAGATTTCCTTGACACCTCTGTTTCAATCCAAGGATGTTCTTGGAGCCCGGGGTTATCTCAGCTCCGTGCAGCAGCTTTGTTTCATTAGAACAGCCGAGTGTCAAAATTGCCTTCCCAAAATCAGCCCCAAAAATCTGCGCTCTCAAGGACGGGCCCTTGAAAGAGAAAGCAATAATCAGGAGGAAGCCAGCCAGCTATGGCTCAGATTTTATAATGTTTTCCTGCTGTTATTTTCACCACAGGCTATTTTATATTCCCCACCTCTTCTTTTTTTTTTCCCCTCCATCAAGTTGCTCTTTAAGGTCACATCTGCTCAGGGCTCATAATGATTTTTATGACAACTTTGCAAAGAAGGGAAGCTCTTGGATGCAGGGGGAGCTGCAGTGAGACAGGAACGTGTCGGGGGGGTTTGTCTCCATCCTGAGATGTTTTGTCAGGTCCAGCTCAGAGGTTCTGCTGACCAAGAAAAGCCTGACCTAAGATCTGGGTGTAAAACCCCACAGAAACATGGATGGCAGAGTGAAAATTCATCTGCAAAATGCCATGAATTTGCCTTCCATTGAAAATCAGCCACCTTGAAGGTGGAGAAGGTGAAGCAAGGAAAAGTAAAAATATTTTCCAAATAATTCCTAGGTTTTTAACCAAAAAAGGCTTTTGAGAAGGTTGTTAGCAAGCTCTGTTGTGCATTGTTTAACCTCTCCAGCTGTGTGTGTGTTTTTGAAGGAGAAGGGGTTTGCTTTTCTCTTTCTTGATATTGTGTTGTGTTGGAAACTTCTTCTTCTGGCAAATCAGAAGAGCCTTTTGCAGCTGCCTCAGCCACCCAGTGACATCACAGCACGAGGTGGGTGCTCTGTGCCGTCATCGGGGGGGTGCTGGGCTGCCACAAGCAACAGAATTATAAAAACAGCAACAGGAATTTGGTTTTGTGTGTTGTGGAAGGACCCAAATCTCCTTTGCCAGTGCTCAGTGCATTGCTCTGTGCTGCCTTTGATACAGATATTAACTGATCACTCCGAGACCATTTGTTTATCACTGGATTTGGGAATTTTTATAGGTTTTTTGATCCTGGACGAAGCACACATTGGATTTTCTTCATTATCAAACCATTTACAGGCTCCCTGGTGAACAGAGCCCGGCTGAGATTAAAGCTCCAGAGTAGAAATATGGGAAGCATCCACTGCCATAAAATTGCTGCCTCTCTGTGAGGAGGACGATTCCATCATCTATCCATGGAATGGTGAACGCTGGAATGCTGGAATTCCAGTGTTCCATGTTCTGTGACATCTCTGAGCACGGGGTGATGATGCAGCCTCAAAGCATCCCTGGGGTAATTAGGCATTAAATTAATGTTTTGATGTGTTATCTCCTGTGCTGGAAACATCTCTCCTTTGAGGAACACGGGGGAAATTTGACAGAGCACAAAGACGACAACAAAAAAATGCACGGAAAACTCCATGGAAAACTCACTGTGGCATTTCTGCTCTTAAAGGGGGTTTATATTAAAGAAGAGGGAAAATTTTAGCAGGGCCTAAGACAAGGAGGAATGGCTTTAAACTAAATTGTGATAGATTTAGACTGGATATAAGGAAGAATATTTTAAAATAGGGGTGGTAAAACACTGGCACAGGTTGCTCAGAGAGGTGGTGGCTGCCCCATCCCTGGAAATGTTCAAGGCCAGGGTGGATGGAGCTCTGAGCATCCTGGTCTAGTGGAAGATGTTCTTGGGATTGGACTAGGTGGCCTTTAAAGGCCACTTCCAACGCAAAATGCTCCATGAATCCATGAAAATTCTACTGCAGTGGGTCTCCTCCCCGTGTCTTTGCGCCTTGTTTTGGGCACACTTTTGTCTCGGGGCTCCGAAGGACTCTGAGCAGTTCTGAGCAGAGCTGTCGCCCGTCTCTCCAGCAGCTGCACAAACTGAGCCCAGCTCTGCTTTTCTGTGTTTTTTGCTTTTTTATCCCTGATGATTCCCACAGAAACTGCTACCGAACCATAAATGTCCCATTCTAAACCCATTTTGTACCGAGGCGAACGACGTCAGAAAGAGCAAAACAAGAGATTTCCAGGTTATTCCTGTCCGGGGCAATGTGGGGAAGATCAAATTGTAGAAGTGCTGCAGGAAATTCTGGCAGCTGACTTTTGGGAGCTGCACTGGGAGCTCCATCAGTCATGTTCAGCCTCCTGCGGGTGCATTTTTCAATTGATATCCCTTAAATAACCTTAATTACGTGTACGTTCGAGTGCCTCATCCAGCAGGGAAAATTGAGGAAGACACTTATTAAAAAGAGGCACCAGCACATGTGGAATTATTTTTACAGCCATCCCGTGTGTTGATATAAAGTATTACATTTGAGTCAAACCTCATTTGGGTGAGCAGTTGAAGTGAAAGCCGAGCTGCTCCGCGTCGTGGCCGCCCAATTAGCGCAGTGATTAGCCCGGGCTAATATCAACAGAGCCAGGCCTGGGGCAATGTGACAGTTACATCACCACAGGCTCCCAGCCACTTCCTGAGGCTTCCTGCCTCCAAGCCCAGAGAGCTGCAGCCTCCAAAGGATCCCTGAGGAAAAGGCGAAATTGCGTTTCAGGAAAAGCCAGCGAACGGCGTCGCGCGGAGGCCGAATATTTGTGCTGATGTTTTTCCCCCCAATTTTCCAATGTTTTTTTCCAATTTTCCAACGTTTTTCCCCAATTTTCCAATGTTTTTCCTGCACGTCTGATCTCTTGTTCTCAGCTACTCCTGCTGGAAAGGCTGATGAGAAGTTGTTTGTTTTCATGGAGGTTTGGCTTGACCTTGAATGCGAGGTACAGCTCGAGCTACTGAATAGCAGTTTATGCTGATGAGAGCAGCCTTGAAGGTGCACAGGGATATTTACTTGTTTTATTTTTCCCAAAAAAAAAGCTGTTTAAATTCCCCCTCATTAGCAGAACACGCTTTTTTTGCTTCTGTAGAGGGTTTACAAATAAATAAGTTCTTTTCAGAATCCCTGTCCTTGTTTGGGACTTCTCTCCCTTTTCCCTCTCAAATATTGCCAGGAAACCAAAGCTGGCTCTGTCTTTATCTACCCCTGGACAAGAAAGGTTATTTTCTTTATTTTTTAATGCTTTGCTGTTAGTTGGTATTAGTTTTGAATATTTTCGTCTTCTTCCATCCCATTTCGAACTTTCTTCCGCGGCCTCCATGGCCTCCCTTCCAGTGGGCTTATCAATCCATGGGATATTCTCAAGATTTTTGGTTTAAAGAGAGAAAGAGGGAAGAATGGTGATTTTGATGTGTTTAAACAGGGCTAGAAAAGTCTGATTTTAGAAAATTTGGAGCGTCTGCTTTTGGAAAAATAGGTGTTTTTGAAGGGAATTCCAGCTGGATGTCTGAAAGGGGGAGAAGTGCCATTCCTCCTTATTTTTTTCTTATATATATTTGACTCAGTTCATCGATAGAGATTAAAATATATATCTGAGAGAGTTGTATGTATAACTCATATATATATATGTGAGACAGAATTCCATATATAGATTTATGGAAATTTAACACCAGAGGAGGTTGTAGCCTATAATTTGATCCAAATTGTTCAGTGCTCTGGATTATTTTTTCTGATTGTGTTTGCAAATTATCCTTAAAAGCGGAGTTGGTTCGAAGAGGACTTGGTCACTGTCCTGTCCCAGGAATAAAACCCTGGGAAATGTGGGAATGGTTTCCTAAGAAGCAATTCCACAGTGATCTGAGCAGGTTTTGGTGGAACATTCAGGAGCTCCAGGAAGTGCAGTCACTTCCTTATGGATTTCTAAAAGCTGGCTGACGATGGGCATGTCCAAACCAAGGATGGCCCAGCCCTGACACCGGGGTGAAATTTGGTGGTGGCAAATTTGGGCTGGCACCAACCACAATGAGCCATCGATGTGTTTTGGAATGACTCCGGCACCAGGGCTGAGGATCCGCTCTAGACTACCACTAATGCTGCTGTGGGTGTCTGGAATTTATTCCATGTGTTTTCCTTTCTGGGTTCCCTATCCAGATCCATCTTGGAGTCTGTAATTATTCACTCTAGAAAAAACTTCTTCACACCCTTATACTTTAACTAATTTTTTTTGGTTTTGTACTTAACTGATTTAATCCTAAATTTTTGGGATTCTTTTCCACAACACAGACCTGGATCTGATCAACCTCCTTTTGTGGTTATTCCATTTCCCTTTACCTTTGGGATCCAGAGTGAAGCAGGAAAGGCATTGAAATACAGACTCAGAAGGTGCTGAGTTGATGAATTTTCTGCACTCAGAGAATGAGTGCAGGTACCAATGCAAACAAAATTGATTGACTGTAATAATTTGTAATTTTTACAAACAACCAAATAAATGGAATTTAATAATTCTGAATTTGTAAAAATTTTTTATTTATGGACCCTCATCTGTATCACTTCCAGTGCAACCTTTCCTCTTTCTCCCATGTACAAACACCTTTTTAAACATAGAATATATTTCATTTAATAAGAAATTCTTCCTTCTCTTCACCCCGAAGGCCTCCTCTGTGGGCTATCCTTTGGTGAGACAGGAAGCCAAGAACTCAACCTGGATTCATGGAATGGCAAAAATCACTTGAAATCCACCAAATAATTTTGTTTAGAGACTTGCTGAGTGTGTTTTATTGCCAGGCATCATTCCCCATTATCCTGGAAATGCCCAGGAGTGGAGTTTGTTCCCCTCCCTGCCCCAAGCTGACATTGACTGAAATCCTTCCATGAGGGGAGTTTATAACAAGCGGAATGAGGTTGTTGCTCTCCGTTCAAACACATCCCCCTTCATTTCCTCTAATTTTATGCAATGTAAATAAATCCTCCGTGGGGCTGGGAGGCTACTGGAAAGCTCGGAATGCTGCTCATGTGGTCTAAATAAGGCACTCCCAAAAAAAGCCATGCCTGGAGGCTGAGGAAGGGAATTGTCAGTCGGGGAGGAGAAAGGTCGAGGGGTGCAAGTGGGCTTTTTCCTGGAGTTGTCCGAGGGGATAAACAGCAGGGCAAGGAATTCTCTGCTCAAATAAAACAAAGCAAGAGGAGGAAGAAAATCAATCTGGTGGATCGCAGGTTTGGCTAAACCCAACTGCTCCCTGAAACTGAGGGGCTTTGCTTAACAAGAGCGGGGCTTTTCTCTGGTGGAACTCCTGCTTTTCCTGCTCCTGCTGCCCTCCAAGAGCACAAACCAGTGGTCTGAAGAGATTTGTTGCCCACACCAACTTGGAAATTGTTGAAAATGGATCTAGAGACTGCTTTCACAGTATCCAACCTGTTCCTTTCACTCCTAAATAGCTGTAACACCTCCCCACGAACAAGAATGGGCAGTTTAAAGTGTCCTACCTGCAACCACACTAAAAATCAACTGCTCTCAAAACAGCAAAGGTGTTTTCTTCAGTCTGATGCCTTTTGAGTCCAAAATCCAGCCCTTGGAGTCTCTCTTTTTCCATAGAACTGGTTCAGACACCCAGATTTGGGGATGTGGTATATGTGGCAATTTTCCTCGGTTATAATCTGGTCTCCAGTTGAAGGACAAAATAAGAGTACATACAGTGATAAAAATCGTAGAGAAGTTACTCACAGGAATATTTTTCCCCCATCACAGATAAGCCTTCCCCTCATGCACTCGAAGTGGCAAAATCAAGCTCAAAAAGATTAAAGGAATTTAAAGATGTCGAACAAAAGGTTTAACCCAGCAGAACGGTGTCTCTTGTCTATTCCCAAATTGTTTAATGTCAGGCACAGCCTGCCTTTAATTTTAGTTTTTTTGGCTGGCTGCAAGAATTTTAAAGAGATCCTAATGATCCCTAAATCACAGATAACTGAGGCTCTAAACCCCCAGCTCTGCTCTCCTCATAATGTCATCCCTTGCCAGCTCTCTGTCGGGAGTGATTTTCAGTCAATTTGATCTTCAATAAATAACAGCCTGGGTAAACAGGTGAACTCACAGCAGAATAATCCTCCCAGCCCTGCCCCAGCCCTCCCAGCCCCAGGGCCAGCAGGAGGGACACTTATGGGATTGGCAGCCCCTCCAACGGGGTCCTCTGCACTTTTTCAAGGGCTTAAATAGCCCTCAAGTGTGATTTTATCCTCTAAAACATCCTAAAATATGACCACATCCTAAATGCATTAAAGATTGTTCCAGGGCCCCTGTGGTTAAATGGAAGAACCAATATCCTCGAGTAGCTCTACAAATAGGAAAAGAAAACGCCATCAAATGTATGTGCTGGTGAATAAAGGGATGGGGATATTTTACTTGGGTTTGAGGGAAGAATAGGGGATGTCTTGCCAGTATTCAGGTTAATTTCTTGCTGTGGATTGGGGCAGAGAAAGGATAATGAGGACTGATCACAATGAGCCAGAAAGGATCATGCAACGCCTTAATTCCTGAGACTCTTGAGGAACAAGACAGACAGATAAACAGGCAGACCCCTGCTTCCCTGAAGCCTGCTCTTTGTCAGATTTACACCACAATTTTTATCTGACGAGAACTTAAATTGTCCTTAAATTTTCCCTTGCTGCAGATTCCACCCTGAGGAACATTTGCTGTGATTGCCTTGGAGTATCCCACTGAAATAACTCATTTTTCCCTAATAGCTCTGCTAACTCGAGGTCCATCCTGTAGCACACTGGAGTTCCAGAGTCGTTCTCGTGGAGAGAGAAGATTGATAGAGGCAGCTGATGCTTTCAGACAGGTTCAGTTAAAACTAAAAGACTTAAAATCAGATACAGAGAGAAGCTTTTATAGACCCATTCTTTTCTCCAGATATTCCTCTAGTGTAAATACATTTCACCTCGTTTTCAACTTCATGTCATTGCATTCCACTTAATGTCATTGCATTTGACGTGAAGAGCTGGTTCTAATTAGGGTTTTATGAAACTAATCAGCCCAGCCAGGTAAAATCCAGTCCAAAGGAACAAACTGGGCCTGTCTGTCTGGAGGACTCGCTGGACTCTCTGCTCTGTCAAACCCTATAGGATGTCAAACCCTCCAGAGCCGCTGAGTGAAACCAGATGTGCTCAGACCTTGTCCAGCGCTCCCTTCCACGTGGATGGAGCAGGTGTTTGGTGATTATCAGAGCTAAAGCTGGAAACCTGGCCTGGTTTTGCCTTCTCAGAGCCTTCCAGACAATGTGCCTGAAGAAGAAAACGAGGCTGGTTCCCACTCAGCACTCGAGGGCTGTAGGTCTCACTTCACTCGCCTTCCCACCTCATATTCCTTTCAGGACTTTTCCCCTTTTTGGGCTGAGGCCCAGCAATTTGCTGAGCAAGGCATCCAACCCAGCAGTGGGACACAGTCCAGTGCAGCGGGTGGTTGCAGAGTACTGGGGAGAAATTTGAACTGGCCTAGTTAATATAAGATTCCCAAAGCCAGTTATAAAATCATTCTTTTTTATGCACTAAAATTCGTTCCCTAATTTTGTCAGAATTCTGAAATTTGCCATGGTTTTGTCTGCTCCTAAGTTTGATTTTGCTGGTCTCACCCTGTGAGTTGAAAATTTGGTTTATTAAGTTCTTTTTGATCTGCCCTCTAATTGCCATTCCTGAGCTGTGCAGCACATCTGAACCCCCTGGAATCCTTTTTGGGCAGAGAACCAGAAGATCTGACATCCATTGGAAAAAGAAATTTGTAATTTCTTGAGTTTATCCTGGGCTGGAATTGTTCAGCAGGAGAAAATCACAAAGTTAACAAAGGTAAAATAACAGTAATAACTCATCCCTGTATCATGAATTCAGTTTTAAACCACAGTCCTTTGAAGGACTTTGTAAAAGATTTTAACTGACTTCCACTCTTTCTAGGAGTTTATTTGCAGGGTATTACTGTATTTAATACAGAAATACATCTGAAGGAGTGGTTAGTGAGGCAAAATATGGTGCTGGATACCAAATACGTGACAGAAAATTAATATAGGACACAATTCAAATTAGATTGGCAAAAGAATAAATCAGTTTCTTTATATAGATTTGCTCTTTCAAAGCTGAGGCATTGATTTTCCTATCGCTTTCATCGGAGATGGATGTGGAGGTGATCATTTTCTACTAAAAATAATCAGGGATTTTTGAAATCTCATTGAAACTTTCTCACCACTGAGAGGTGGCTTTTCCATAAAGAAAAAGTCTCTTTTTTGCTCTTATTTTACACTGTGGCATCTTCTTTTCTGATTTAAAAAAGCGACTGCTCTGGAAACGTAGAACTCCTGCCCTTTTCTGTAAAAGGAAACGATTCTGCTCTGGTTTCCATCCCCCAAATTAATCCCAGATTAATTCATCCTGAGATGCCACAACTTGCTGGGGTTTTCAGCAAAGAGGAGGAGGAAAAGGAGCACTTGGAGCACGTTTGGTTCACAGCAGAGCATCCTCCCCCTGTGCTTTCCCTTTCATCCCTGTATTCATTACCCAGTTCCTGGATCCTGCTCCCACGGCTCCCTCGGCTGTTTTGTGGCCAGGGAATGGATTTCAATATCAGAATTGTAGGAACAGGCTGGAAAGTCGAGCTGGATGCCAGGATTTATCTCCTTGCACAGCTGATGAGATGTCGGGGAGGTCTGGAGCTTGGGGAGGGGGAGTTTAATGCTGCCCATTGCAGACAGAAGAAACACAAACTTTAAAGTCACTTTTTGCTGGTTTTATTCCTCTCTTCTCTTAAAGAAGGGGTTTGTTTGAACAGCCAATGCTGCCACAGATAAGAGAATAATCATTTGTTAACAGATATTCTACCGTGGTAAAAATAATTGGGGGTTGTTTGGGTTTTTTTTATTATTCCAGTAATACCTTTGCTCCCTGTAGTTCTCCAGCCTGGCTCCTTCCAGGAAAATGTAACCCAATCATCCCATGTTTCTTAATTCCTTGCCATAGCAATGAGCCCTGAGTCAGGCTCCTACTGAGCCCTTCAGATGATGTTTAGCAGTGTCAGCTTTGCTTTCTGCATAACTTTAACTCAAGAGCCTGGGTTTAGGCTGAGTTGAGACAATCCCCCTACAATTTGGAATACAACAAAACCCAAAAACTGAATAATCCACTAAATATCTGTAGTTTTTCTAAGTGCTCCTCGTTTCTGCTCTTTCCTCTCTTGCAGCATCAGGTTGGAACCCATTTTCTCCAGCTTCTCCTCCCTCCCTGAACCCTCCCTGACCCGTGTGAGGCAAAGGGTTGAGATTTTCCATCCTCACGAGGCACAAAGCCCAGTGTTGACCAGGCAGCTCCTTGGTTACTGGGAGCTAAATCCCCCTTTGTTCCCTAGTTCTGGATCCAGCCCCAGCTGGTGCTGTGCCCATCCATCCTGGCATCCTCAGGAGCAGGGAATGTGTGTGGCCAGGGCACAGGGAGCTCCGTGTCTGGCACGGGAACAGCTCCTGGGGGACCCAAAAGAGGCAGGTGCAGCTCAGCTCCCCCCAAAAGCCGGGCAAAGAGGTTCCTCTTGCACCTTCACCCTCAGCCTGGCCTTTGGAATAGCTTTGCTTCCGCTGGAGCTCTGCACCTCGGCTGATTTTTCATGGAGAACAAAAACCTCTCCTGTGAGCTCTTCGTCCCCAAAACAAGAGATTTATGCTCCTTTTCATGGCTCAGGGCCCCCCACTGAGGAAATATCCACGCTGTGGATGAGAAGTGCTGGAAATGCTGCTGGAATAATCAAAGACACCTGTCGCTGGGAGAAACCATTTTCACACTACTCAAAGCCCAACTTCTGCTAATAGAGACACAGGAGATCATCAGAGCTGCTCCTAAAGCTGAGCTGAGGGTTCAATTTTCCTCCTTGTGGGCAGGCTTTGTGTTCGCTTTCCGCTCGTTCAGAAGTAGTTCCACGGCTTTGCTGGAAGTGGGGAGAAAAATGTGATTTAAAAATGTGATTTTAAAATGTGATTTAAAAATGTTGCAGCGGCTCCCTCCCCTCAGGCGTTTGCCAATATTTGCCCCTCAAATGAAAGTTTAGGAGGATTTGGAGGAAATGAAACTTTCAGGAGATTTAGCCAAAGGTCTCCCTTCTCCCAAGTCATAAATCCTGTTTGTGGAAGGGTCTCCCAGCCAAACTTGCCCAATTTCTTCATTTGGAGCTGCTGCATCCCACTCTATTTTTGTCTAATTCCTCTGATAGCAGCTCGAACTCCTCACGTCCTGGTGATCCAACTAAAAACTGCATTTTTCTTTTTAAGGGACTGCCTGAAAATCCCTTCTTTGCCAATCTGGATTTCCAGCAGCTCTTTGATTTGCTGCCGTGCTGCTCATTCCTCTCCTCAATGGCCTCACACGCTCTTGATTTTCCTCCTCCCTGCTGCAGCAATCCGCTCATCTGACTGATGGGAGACTTCCAAACCCTGCACTGAGGCTTCCTCCTTCCCTTCCAAAAGACTTCAGTAATCTCCTCTCTTCTTTTTTTCCCTCTTTTTTTTCCTTTTTTTTTCCTCCTTTCCTTACATCATCCTCGTGGCTCACATCCTTTCCCTCCTGATTCATTATGTAACCATGAATCTCTCTTCAAACACAGCACATCTGGGGATGGAGGGAGAAGGGGGTAATGGCTCTAACATATGGCAGGATTATTTTGGTATTATCATTGCAACTTCCTCCTGTTTCTCCCACTTCCCTTTTGGCACTGCACATGACAGGGACTGGCTGAGGGAAATGTTTCCTTCCAGCTCTCTCCAGAGGATTAAAAGGAGGCTTTTTCCAGTGGGCAAAATGGAGAGGCCACAACTGAGGGCGTGTTGGGAACGCACAAAATATCAAGCGATGCCGTAGTTTTTGGTGTTGATGTCCTGGAATTCCCTGTCCTGTCCTCCCCAGAGGTGAGGAAAAAGAGGTGTTCCAGTGCCACCAGCACTGCTTGGAGCTGCCACCATGGAACCCAGTCCACCAGGACCAGGTCCAAGGAAATATGATTTAATAAACAAGGGAATGCTGAGATGGAAAATCCCCTAGCCCTGAACTCCTGGAGTATTTGAGGGTTGGATTCTGTTCTGTAAGGCACACCAGGTGTTCTGGATGGATTCCTCCATGCCAAACCCATAAAAAATTTTCTGGATGAATCCTGAGGACAACTCAGCTTTGGTGTCATAGCAAATAAACTTTGCTACCTAAGGAATTCTCACTGCTGACATCCAGTAATTTTTCTGCTGGTGGGAGCTGAGATATTCCTTAGCACAGCTCAACGCCCAAACCTGCATGTGAGCCCGGTGTCCAACCGCCCTGGAGATCATTTGGCAATCCGAGATCACATCCAGCAGCCCAGGAGGAGAAAGGAAAAGGGATAAATTCAGCATTTCCACCCTGGGCTTGCAGGGAATGGTCTGTGCTCCAATAAGTGGGGTTAGGGGTGGTGTGGAGTTATTTATGCCCACCACGATGGCAAAAGGGTGTGTGGCAGATGGACAGGCACGAAATGCTGCTCTCAGCAGCATTAATGCTCTTCAAGATCAGTAGTTCAAGATTAATAAAGTCTTTTGTCCTTTATAAATTGCCAGGAATCTTGTTTGGAGATTATTGTAACACAAATATGCAAAAGAAGCACTAAATGCACCTCATTTCTTCCTCTTCTGTTTTCTCCTTGCTACCTTTGTTATTTCTCACGGACATTTGCCATAAAACCAGTGGTTCCTCCCCCTCAGGGCCCCATCTTCTCCTCCCATCGTGTCGATCCCACTGCAGGGATGAGTATTTTATTGAATTTATGGGGCTGGAATCATTTTGGGAAGAGCCCAGAGTGGTGTCCTCGAGCCAAGCTCCAGGTGAGGAAGGAAAGAGTCGGTGAGTGAGCACTTTCTCCTTGTCCCCCACTCTCACAGGGAAGCAAAGGAGATGGACACCTTGAGTATCCCTGCAATCCGTGTCTACAACCCCTTTTTTCCCCCCAAAACAGGGACTGTGTGCCACAAGACATAAAGCTCAGTGAATAATTCATACAGAAACTCACATTAAAGGAGTTGTCTGTGTTCCTGTTCATGAATTACCCAGGAGCAGATGCTGATTCCCTAATTGTGCTCATTACTAGAGAGGATTGATTGGATAATTCCTGCAAATTCTTTGGCTTTCTCCTTGGTTGGAATGCAGGTTCTCGTTAGCACTGAACATTAAAAATTCAACTGCTTTGACTTTGTGCAGAAATCATGAGCTCTGTTTGGAAGTTTTCAGTCTCTGTGCAGAATATTTAATAAGTATGGATTTCAATTCAAGGATTGAATGAATGATTTCCTGTCTCATTTTCAGCCGTGAGATGTTACAGTGCCCTTCCTGAATCCCTTTGCTGATACAACCTGTGCTGCTGAACAGGAGGTTCTACCTCAATTACACCCAACTTGGAGCTATTATTGGAAGGGACATCCCATCCCATCCCATCCCATCCCATCCCATCCCATCCCATCCCATCCCATCCCATCCCATCCCATCCCATCCCATCCCTTCCCATCCCATCCCATTACACTCCATCCCATTCCACACCATCCCGTTCCATTCCATTCCATTCCATTCCATTCCATTCCATTCCATTCCATTCCATCCCACCCCACCCCACCCCACCCCACCCCACCCCACCCCATCCCATTAGATCCCATTCCATCCCATTCCATTAGATCCCATCCTATCCCTCCCCATCCCATCCTATCCCATCCCATTCCATTAGATCCCATCCCATCCCATCCCATCCCATCCCATCCCATCCCATCCCATTCCGTCCCATCCCGTTCCATCCCGTTCCATTCCATTCCATCCCACCCCATCCCATTAGATCCCAATCCATCCCATCCCTCCCCATCCCATCCCATCCCATCCCATCCCATCCCATCCCATCCCATCCCATCCCATCCCACTCCATCCCATTCCACAGCATCCCATTCCACTCCATCCCATTCCACTCCATCCCATTCCACTCCATCCCAAGCCAGTCCATGGCTTGCCATCCCATGCCATTCCATTCCATTCCATTCCATTCCATTCCATTCCATTCCATTCCATTCCATTCCATTCCACTCCATCCCACCCCACCCCACCCCACCCCACACCATCCCATTAGATCCCATTCCATCCCATTCCATTAGATCCCATCCTATCCCTCCCCATCCCATCCCATCCCATCCCATCCCGTCCCGTCCCGTCCCGTCCCGTCCCGTCCCGTCCCATCCCATCCCATCCCATCCCACTCCATCCCATTCCACAGCATCCCATTCCACTCCATCCCATTCCACAGCATCCCATTCCACTCCATCCCATGCCACTCCATGCCATGCCATTCCATGCCATTCCATCCCATTCCATTCCATCCCATCCCATCCCATCCCATCCCATCCCATCCCATCCCATTCCTGCAAACCATATGCCAAGGCAGCTTAAAACAGAAGCGCTGTTCTAAATTTCAATCCTATTCAAAATAAATAAATTCAAAGGACCATTCAAAAGGCCCCAAAATCTCTTTAAACCAACTCCCACAAAACGTCCATAAACTTGGCAGCTTGGTGGAAACTATTCCCATCTTTCAGGTGAGTTCCAGCGTTTGTCCAAGAGGGAGGAGATCCTGTTAAAAACTGTCAATAAAATCATTGCATTTCTTTATTTCAAAATTCAGTTTTTGAAGTAGAGCAAGATTTGCTTCATTAGGTTGTGTCTGAAACAGCTACAACTGGTTGATGGTGGGGTGGTTAATTAAGGGTTGTAACAATGGGGCCTTCGGCCTGTTTGAGATCACAGAACTTGACCCACCAGGACTTTCTGGCCTCCCTGGGTAATTAATTTGCCACATGGCTTAGAAAACAACAAGCAGGGCTGTCCCTTCCCCTGCAGATCATGGTTTAGGGAGTCTCTGTGAAGTCCTTTCGGGATGGGCAGCTAAAGGTTGACAGAAGAGCAAATTTGAGTGCAAAACGATTCCAAAATGAAACCTCAAATTGTCCACGGTGTTCCCTGCAGGCAGCATTGCCTTCCTTGCAAAGCCTCATGAATAGGAGTGCAGCAAAGAAAGAGGCTGATAAATTAGCCAGAGATCCACGAGGAGAAAGGCAGCCAGAGCCCGAGCCCTCCAAGACATATGTCTTTATTTACCCAAACATAAATCAAACCCAACAGGAACTCGTGCGAGTAAATCGGATCCCGTTTGTATGTTTTTCCTGACACATAAATCTGGCTAGAGCAGAATGGCATGAAAAATAGAGGAACCAAACTCCCACAGGGACTCATCTTTCATGGAATCTGGACTGATCACTTACCCTGCTGGGCTGGGCTCTGGTGCTCCGGGGAATCCCGGGATCGCCGGAGGCAGTGGGATGTGTGTTTGAGGGGTTTCTGTGCCGGAGGAAAATGGCTTGGATGTGGACTTCTGTGGGCTACCGTGCATCCAACCTTTCGGGATGTTATTTCCTATTTATATTTTGCCTCTTCCAAGGCTCTGAAGGAAAAGCCAGCAGCTGTTCGGGTGTCGAACAGCGAAACGCAATGCAGGGGATCCAGCGAGAGCAAAGCCAACGGGTGAATTAATGACCAAAGGAGGCCAAGGAGCCTGGTGGGTCAAGTTCCATGACCTCAACAAAAAAATAAACCACTTGCAGGTGGGTCTGTGCATGCATCTCCCTGTGCTGCAGCCTATAAGGACCCAGCCGTCCTCCAAGAGGTGGGAAAGCATCCCTTGGGATGGGATAGCAGTGGCTTCAGTCTCCCGGGTTGCCAATTCCATCGTTTCCCACCATTCCAGCTGAGGGGATTCTCCCAGGGAGCTGTGAAATGCTGAGGTGGATCAGTTCTTTGGGAGCAGTGCAGGAGTCTCCCCTGTGCTGCATCTCCATGAAATATTAACCACAGAAGGCTTTCGCAGCCAGACCCACGAGGCATTTCCAGGAGGGAAAATTCCCTCGTTCTTAGCCCTGTTTTGCTGTCCAAGCTGCTGACACTGCAAATTTCACCATCCTAGGAGCTGAAGAGACCTCAGGTGAATCCAGCCTCACTCTCAGGAATGTTATCTTTGCAATTTTGGCAAACATGGGGTATTTTCATAGAGATTCCTCTTGCTTGTGCTAAAATGGAGAAAGATGGAACACGAGAGAGGGTTTTGCTGCCCTGGCTGACAAAGTCTGCTTTGAATTAAAAAAAACATAAAGGATAGTGCAAAATGTTATTAATGATCAAATCCACAGTTTTCACTAAGCCAGAACATTACTCAAGGTCGTATCCCCTGAAATCCTCCTTTGACTGATGGAGTGGTTTCTCCCAGTTTAAATGCAGTCACAATATTATCCCTAATGGCAACTGGCAACATGGATGTTTTTGCAGTTGGTGTTGGGGAAGCATTCCCAAGGGTGGCAGATCACTTTCCGCCGTGGAAAAACAAATTCCACCCGCGCGGCCATCGGCCCCAGCTCCACTCACCTTTTCCAAAGAGTACATTCAGGAGGAAATCCTGATGATGTTAAAGCTGCTTGTGCTGAAAGCCTGGCTACCTTAATTGGTCCTGTCCCCTTGATCGATGGCATTTTCTAGCTCAGAGTTTTCCTGTGCTGAGCACCCATTAATTCTGTCTCCAGTGAGGCCTTCCTGGTGCTGTATCAAACCCATTAAACCTCGCTGGGAGGGACGGAAAATCAGGGAGCAAATCCATGGAAAGTCACAAAACAAGGGGTTCTCTGGGGTGTTTTAAGGAGTACCTGAGCAGCCTGGAAGGGGTTGGAAGTGGAGAGCAGATTTCAAACCAGCAGCAGAGGGTTGGCAGAGCTACCCGGAATGATGACACACATTAAATGTTGATGCTGAGCATCCCATAAAGACCCTGATCTACGGCAGGAGCAGCTCAGCTGAGCAGGGCAGTGTGGAGGGGAGCTGGGAGCTGCTTTGGGCAAGGAAAGGAAAGCTGCAGAGACAAGGGAGGGAAGGATGAAATAAAAAGCTCAGTGGGGTTTTAATCCTGCCACCGCTGGAGTTCATGGCTGAGCTCCTCTCAGCTGCGCAGGGCTGGGGACAGTGCAGTTTCGATGGCTTAGCAAAGGAGCCACCTGGAAGAACAAACCCTGCATTATTTCTGGATTTGAGTGGTGCCCACGCGTTGCTGCAATGCAACATCCAGGGATTTGTGGCAAAGGTTGGGTTTGCCACCGACACCCGGCTGGCAACTTCAGCAGAGACAAATTTTCAAACTGCACCACATTGCTCCACAAGATGAGTCTGCAGCAGCTTTATTAAGTTGTTATCTAATTCTTCTGGGGAAAAAAAACCCTCAACAACAACAAAATCCCTCTCCAAAACCAGATCATGTGGAGAACAAGACGTCCTGAAGCGATGGGGTTATGTCGATTTCCTGGCACTGCGCAGGGCCCGTGACTGGGTCTCTTCCCTCTCCTCTCACCCTTTCAGGAGGCAAAGTGGTCACATTTTCTATCCCCCTGCTGCATTTCTGAGCCTGGGCTCAGTCCTGGGACAACAATTTGAGGACAAAACCGTGGAAAATCATTGCATCCAAAAGGCCTCTGATGAAAAAGAACCCTGACACTTATTCTGAGCAGTCCCTATGTTTTGGGTCTCTGGGCCAAAGACTCAGCTCTTATTTTCAGGATGTGCATGTGGAAAAGTCAGAATTACATCAATTAAACCTTTGTCAGTAGTTTTAAGGCTATTTTAGACAGTTTATTGTGAGTCTGCTCCCGAGAGCTGGGAGTGTGCCACAGAATGCCACACAGCCACGGCCGGGCTGATTGAACAAGATAAAAACTCTTATCAGGCGAAGTTGACACTTTCGCACAGCCCATGGGTTGGAGCTGAACCCAGTCCTGTTTATCGTGTGCTGATTCAACACCCTCTGCCTTCTGAGATTTGTCCAGCTCTTAAAAACCCATCTTTTCACCCTAAAAGCTGTTGGGGGGGGCATCCATGTCCCTGGATTGAGACGTTTCCAATTCTGCCATCAGTCATCCTGGGCTCCTGTTATCAGGAGGGGGGGAACCCCTCTGGAGAGGGATTCATCCCATGGCAAAGTCGGTGTCTGAGAAGGGGAATGGATGCATCTTGGGAAGGGATAATTACTCTGCATGTCCACCCAAATTATTGCACTTGAACTCAGCTTCTCCATGTGCCAGGATCTGCTGCACACCCACCCAACCTCCTGGTGCTGTTCTCCAGGAAAAGTGGGCATCTGTCGGGAGGTAAATATGGAAAATAATCCAAATTCACCCATGGCTGCGAAGGACTTTTCATATTTCACTGTCTGCTTATCTCTGTTAGCTCAGATAAATTAGGTCAACCAGGGAATGTGGCCCATGTGCTAAAACCATCAGGGGATGATGTCATGGCCAAAACGAGTCCTCTTTGAGGAGTTTAAAAGGTAATTGAAAGGTTATTTTTTTTAGAAGTTCACTGCTTTTTTTTTTCTAATGGGAAGTAAATGAGATTCAGGTCATATTCAGGCAAGCTCGGGGTGAAGTCATAGGGTGAAGAGAGGGAAGATGGAGTTGAAGATTAATTTGATTAGGATTTCTTAAGATAATATTTGACTTTATGAGGGGTTTAAAAGCAGCAAGGTCCATTTACTAAATCTGAGCTCTTCATCATTTTTTTTCTCAGGCTGCACAGAGAGGTGCAGAGCTTTGCTTGGAGCGAGATGGTCACAGGTGGAGAAAAATTAACACCAGTTACAAGAAGAATCTGGAAAGTGTTAACAGAAAAATCGGGTTTGATTAAAGGCAGAGTTGAAGATTTTCTGATTTTCCCATAAATTCCTGAATTTTTGTAACACACAAGCTGCAAACTTTTACCTTGGGTGGGCACTGCGAGTTTTAATTCTATGGCAACAAATACCCTGAAAAACCCAGAGGAAGAAAACAATTCCTTGTCATTCTTCTGGTTTCCAAAAAAGCTGCTGAAGGCAGCATTTATCTCTTGCTGCTCACAAATAAACTTAAAACGTTGTCATTGAGTGAAACAGGAAATATTGTGGATTCGAAGGATAAAATCCCAGGATGATCAGACAAAAATTCCTTCAAGAATAACCTCCGAGGCAGCAGGACAAGATCCAGCACTCAACCTCTGATTGAGGGTGAAGGACACTGGAAATCTTGTGCAAAAGGGAATTCTGAAATACAGAAACTCCCCTGGGTTATTAGAGACTAATTGTTTTGATTTTGAGGACACACAATTCTGCATGCTGCCCTAGCTCTGGGCAATCCATCAGTGTCACCTAAATTTGAGGATGAGGAAGAAAAGAAAGGAAAAAAACCCTCTATTTTTCTGTTTGCGGTTTCTCAGTGCATCCCCAAAGGTGGCAGGACTGTGGAATATCCATCACAGCGGCACAGCAGCCCAGGAATGTTTGTGCAGGAATTTGGAGAGTCACAACAGCTCCCCTGGTGTCTGGCAGGGATTCCTGGGTGCCAGGAGTGCGGATTTTCTCTGGGATGCTCTTTACTTCAAAGTTGTGGCAAGGGATTATCAGCTGGGGAGGAACCTGCAGGAACAAGAACTGATCCTGGCTCCAAGGACAATTTGTACCTCTTGCAACCTTCAAGGGCTTTCCTCAGGCAACAAAAGCAAACAAGGATTTTCCAGGGGGATAAATAGGGAAAATTTGGAAGGGAAAAGAAACTGAGTGAACCTCCCTAAATTAGATTGGTTTCTTTCCCTACAGAGAATTCTGACCCAGGGTGATGCACACTCCAAAAAGGCTGAGGGGGATTGAAATCCAGTGGATTTTGTCCTCTTGGTACCACTTATTTGTGACCCCCCACCCTGCTGGATGTGCTGACAGGGCTCTGACCCCCAGCCTGGGCTTGCCCCCTGTTCTCTTCCCTCAGGAATATTCCTGGTCACTGAACCAGCTCCTGCTCACTGCTGCTTTTGCTGGCCTTTGGCCACCAGCCCAGCCCAGACATCATTCCAGAGTCCCACAGACGTTATTTTCCTTCTGCTCCTCCAGGAGCTTTCCTTGCCCTGCCGCCTTATCAAAGGCTCAGTATTTAACCAGCTTAGGCCTGACCCAGCTTGTTGGGGAAGGCTTGGCCCCAGCCCATCCCTGCAGGCAGCTCGGCAGCTCTGGGGAGCTGCAAACCCCGGGCTGGGGCTGGGATCTCCTCCGGCAGCACTGGATCCAGAGAGTTGGTGTGTCCAGAGCCTATGGACAGCCTCTGCAACACTGGGATTCATCCCCAAACTCTCCATGCCATGCTCAGCCACCCTCACAGGGAAGGATTTGTTCCCAATATCCCATCCAAGCCTAACCTCTGTCACTTTGAAGCCATTCCCCTTCTCCTGGCACTGCATATCCCTATCAAATCCCTCTTCCCATCTTTCTTTCAGGTCCCAGAAGGCCACAATTGGCTCACCTCAAACCCTTCTCTTCTCAAGGCTGAATTTTTGCTGTTTTGATCTCCTTAGATGAGTTTGAATTCCCCATCCTCTCCTATTTGCACATCTCATCACCGTGAATAATAATAACTCCGTTATTAAAGAAATGTTTCTTTTTAGAAGGAGGACAGGGATATCACCTGGGAAAAGAAGAAACTCAAAGCTCCATCTACCAGACCAGGAGCTGCATTTCTAAAGAACCAATTTGTGTTAATTCTCCCTCACCCAGAGCACTGAGGAGCACCTGAATGTGGAGGGAACAGCACTTTTCTCTCAGTAGCAGGCAAGAAAAATCCCCTGAAAATTAATTTATAGCATATTTTTCTTCAATCCATGATGGTCCAAGTAGGCTTGGTCCTAATTTCGCTTAGGGTTGGGAAGGGAGTTCAGGAAAACAGCTGGATCTCTCCAGATTAAACATGGGTGGAAGTCTGTGCAATGAACTGAGTTGGCCCTGGGATGATTTTGCTCATCCTCACTTCTGTGAAAATATTTGCAGTGTGACTTTGGGGCCAAGTGAGCGCTGCCTGTGTTTGTCAAGGACCGCGAGGAATGTTTGGAGGAGAATTTTGGAGAAGGTCTCTGAATGATGTGGATTAGTGGCTGCCTGTGTCATTTCAGCTCTGCCATAATTAAATACCAGCAGCAATTAGCAAACAACAACCAGAAAGTGAACTCCGATTCAAAAGGCCCTTAGAGAAAGAGCAGCTGCCACAGGGATTTATAACACTGGGAAAGTGCAAATCCTCCTGAGGGCTTTTACCTCTTTTCCTCCACCTCCAAAGTCCTGGAAAGCTCCGTGGCCTCCCAGGATTTCTCCTGCAGGAGCCTGTGGTAGAAAATGGGACTGATCAGTTCTAAACTTCTGCTTGAGCAACCTGAATCCCCTGTTTAGGTGCTCAGGAAGCCCGAAAACTGTTTGGTGGCTGTTGTCACTGAGAGAATCCCTGGAGCATCTGCTGCCCAAGGAATTGGGATGCTCAGGGGCTCTTTCCCACCTGGAATTTGGCTCCCAAGAGAGCTGCAGGCAGCACTGAAGGATTTATTGTCGTGCCTGGGCAGTGCTGTTCTTGCTGCTGTTCTCGTTCTTTGAGGGCAGAAATGCAGGGACACGGGGGAATCAAACCAGCAAAAAAATGTGGGAAGGTGGAATGGAAAAGAAAGGAATAACTGGAATCCACGATTTGCAAAACAGCACAATGAGAGGCAGAAATAAAGAGCCTGGAGTTCTGTAAGATTGTCTGAACTCATTGGAGGAGCGACACAAAGCAGCGAAGCTTTGTGGCTCTAGACACGATATTCCCTCAGCTTTTGATGTCCATTCCAGGGCCTGGTGTGTGGATTTGTCAGGCTGACAGCACTGGCAGCCTTGGCAGAGGGATTCTTTTATCCGCAAGCCAGGTAGGGCACAGGCAAATGCCCAACTCTGCCGTGTTCTCCTGCCAAGGTTTTCACTTCCCAGCCGAAGGCACCGGGGGCAGAGGGTGCGGGGAGCTCGGCCTTTGTGTTTGTTCTGCTCCGTGGCACAGACACACAAAGGTGCCGATGATGTGGGAGGATTACGGGAAAGTCTGAGCCTTTGTTTGCTGCAGGAGGAGCGGAGGAGATCCAAGGAAGGGCATTAAAGCAGCCCAGGCTGGGAAATCAGAGTGGAGGGAACGTCTGGGGAGGGTTTTGTGCCGGGTCCTCAACCCAGACACCCACCTGGGACAGAAAAACGTCTGAAATCAGAAAGAAAATCTCTCCCTGGCCTATTTAGTGGGACACCAGAGCAATTCTCCATCTTCTGCGCTGTCTTTCCCAGCTGGGAGGCCAGACCCCACCCAAAGGGGCACCCCCGAGCCTTCCCATCAGTGGGGTGTGAGGAAAAGGGAAGGGGAAAAGGGGAAAGGGACAAGGGAAAAGGGAAAGGGGAAAGGGGAAAGGGAAAAAAAGGAAAAGGGGAAAGGAAAAGAAAGGGAAAAGGGGAAAAAAGGGAAAAGGGGAAAAAAGGGAAAAGGGGAAAGGGAAAAGAAGGGAAAAGGGGAAAGGGGGAAAGGGGAAAAAAGGGGAAAGGGGAAAGGGAAAAGAAGGGAAAGGGGAAAAAAGGGCAAAGGGCAAAGAAGGGGAAGGGGAAGGGGAAGGGGAAGGGGAAGGGGAAGGGGAAGGGGAAGGGGAAGGGGAAGGGGAAGGGGAAGGGGAAAGGGGAAAGGGGAAGGGGAAGGGGAAAGGGGAAAGGGGAAGGGGAAAGGAGAGGAGAGGAGAGGAGAGGAGAGGAGAGGAGAGGAGAGGAGAGGAGAGGAGAGGAGAGGAGAGGAGAGGAGAGGAGAGGAGAGGAGAGGAGAGGAGAGGAGAGGAGAGGAGAGGAGAGGAGAGGAGAGGAGAGGAGAGGAGAGGAGAGGAGAGGAGAGGAGAGGAGAGGAGAGGAGAGGAGAGGAGAGGAGAGGAGAGGAGAGGAGAGGAGAGGAGAGGAGAGGAGAGGAAAGGAAAGGAAAGGAAAGGAAAGGAAAGGAAAGGAAAGGAAAGGAAAGGAAAGGAAAGGAAAGGAAAGGAAAGGAAAGGAAAGGAAAGGAAAGGAAAGGAAAGGAAAGGAAAGGAAAGGAAAGGAAAGGAAAGGAAAGGAAAGGAAAGGAAAGGAAAGGAAAGGAAAGGAAAGGAAAGGAAAGGAAAGGAAAGGAAAGGAAAGGAAAGGAAAGGAAAGGAAAGGGGAAAGGGAAAGGGGAAAGGATCGTCCTGCTGCCTCACAGCTCTCCCTGCAAGGAGAGGAATGCCTGGTGCAGGGACAACCTCTGGATTGATCTGGTTAACCAGGGAAGGCAGATCCTGTCCCCAGGGAGGATTCGTGTCCCAGGAAGGGACAGCCAGGCTGGATCAGCTCTGCGCCTGCTCCCAGCCAAGCCCGGGATGAGGGACAGCTCCAAACTGAGCACAGTGCTGATGTAAAACTGAGTCTGGACTTAATCCCAGCCCTGTGGGGGATAAAGACATATCCCAGCATGTCCGTGATGCAGAAAGGAGGTGAAACTCTGTTCCTTTCCTTTTGGGCCAGCATTCGAAGTTATCTAATTCCCATTCAGACTGAAACACTCATTCCTGTTACCTGCAAGCTAAAATTCAGTATCTGAAGATATTTTGTGCCACAACCATTGAAACCTAAGCCCGTTTTTTTTCCTGTTTTTTCTCTGATGAGGCTGATTAAGAGGTAGTGAAGTCAGGTTTGGGGCCGGGTAACACATTCCAGCTCTGTTCGCAAGAAGCGTCTCGGATTTACTCCTGGATCCCAAGAGCTCCCCGTGATACAGGATGCTGCATTCCCACCGAGTCCTGAAATCCCTGCTGTGCAGCACCAGTGTGTGGTCAGGAGCATTTTGCTTTGTTGGACAGCAGATTTCAGCGATGTTTCTCACCCTCCATGCAGCAGAGGGGTTGGTTTGTGAAAGAGGAGCCACAGACTCTTTATTTCCTGGGGAAACAGCAAAGCTCAGCTATCAGTCAACCCCCAAATCTCCATTTAAAGTCTGCTTTTCCCTGCACTGTCTCCATGTGTTGCTACTCCCTCATGGACGGCCCCAGATAAAAGGGCTGATGTCTGAGAGCAAGGAGCGCCTTCCAACATGAAATATTCCCTTCATTTATGGTCCCCATGATTTTTGGGACTGCCTGCCGTGCCACAAACTTTTGTCTGGAGCCCTTTCCATCAGCCCATCCATCCCCCCTCTCCTCGGGACAGGCTGGCTCCAGAGAGGAGCTCACACCATCCATTTTAGCACCTGTCCCATTGTCCCTTTTCCACGGACCACCCAGCTAAAAGCACCCTGGAATCCCAAAGCTCGCCATATTTCCACATTATTTGGTATCTGGGGTTGTGTTGGGGTTTTTTTCTGATACAAATAAACTGTGACAGGCTCACATGGGGAGTGATTGAGTCACATTAAAGCCGTTTTCATGTTCCAGTATAATCTGGCTGGACTCGTTTACACTAATTAGAACTAATTATGTGCCTGCTAAACTGCTAGGTTTGATTGTGGGAGGTGCAGGGACTGAATCACTTCATGCTTTTCACTTGGAGAGTGCCTCAGCTCCGCTTTATCTGCGAGGTAAAAGGGCCTGAAAACGATAAAATCTTGATGAGCTCAGACCCTTCAGGTGGGGAAAATCAACTCGGCTTCCCTCCAACCCCACGAAGTTTGGTTCAGTGTTTTGATTCTCGGTGTTTTGGTGCTCAGAGGAGTCTGTAAATCCATTTTGAGCAGGACACAATAAGGAAGATGACAATAAAATGCTGACAATCAGCAGGGAGGGACGCCAGGATTGTGTTTTGTGAGGGCTGAGCAGAGCCTGGGGAGCAGCTCTGTGGGGAGCTGGGACATTCAGCGAGGAGAAATCATTAATGGGAGACTTTTGTTCTGTTTTCTGTTGGATTCTCCACAAATGAAAGGAGGGCAACGTGCAAAGAGCCTCATGTGATGGGATCAGCCAGGCACGGGGCTCCAGCTGCTCCCAGCACAGCCAGATTTTCTGCCTGGAGTTTCCATGGATTCTGGAGCTCTCCAGACGCACAAAATCCAGGAGTTCCCCAAAAACTGCTATGGCACAAGTCACTAAAGGGATGGGAAATATCTTCCAGGTGCCCTTGAGACAAACATCCCTGGGATGCTCTGGAAAACTGGTTCCTGAGGCCTCAAACATTGGGATAAGCACCAATTTCATGGCCCAAATTCCACCTAAATTTAAATTTCCATCATTGTAATCCCCATGGTTTTAACCAAATGACAATAAGGGCAGGTAATGTTCAATTTGCTTAAATTTCCATCACTGTAATCCCCATGTCTTTACCCAAATAAAAATAAGGGCAGTTAATTTTCAATTCACTTAATTTTTCATCATTGTAATCCCCATGTATTTAACCACACGACAGTAAAGGCAGTTAATATTTGGATTTATTTCAAAAAATGAGATGCTCTGGCTTTCAAATCCGGAGTTCTTGGTTCTCCAGACCTTGCTGCCATTTAGCTCCTGACACCAGAACTGTGTTTTTAAAGGTTGGGGGAATGAAATACCCCCAGGATTTTTAGATCCATGAATGCTCAGGAGTCCCACAGGGACATAAATTCCTACCCAGTTCAGGACTTAACGATGAGGTACAAAATGCAGAAAATTCTGGTTTTAGGCTTTTGCCACCAACAAATAGAGCAACATTGTAGGGAATGAAAATTGAATTATAAAAGCTGGCTGAGGCAGTTTGAGCTGTTCGGGTGTTGCTAAAGATTTTTCTGTCCCGGGGTGGGATTTGTGTTCATCCCTGAGTTAGTGACCACTGCTGGGGGAGACAGATCTGCCAGAGTGGTTTGAAGTCACTTAGGAGATATCAGAAAATTTTTAATAATTGGCAGGTTTGCCACCAGGACAAAAAAGGGGATTTCATCTTCATTTGGAGATGGGGGAGGCAGAATGGAAAAGGAAAGGGAAAAGGGAAATGGGAAAAGGGAAAAAAAAAGAAAAGGAAAAGGGAAATGGGAAAAGGGAAAAAAAGGAAAAGGAAAAGGAAAAGGAAAAGGAAAAGGAAAAGGAAAAGGAAGAGGAAGAGGAAGAGGAAGAGGAAGAGGAAGAGGAAAAGGAAAAGGAAAAGGAAAAGGAAAAGGAAAAGGAAAAGGAAAAGGAAAAGGAAAAGGAAAAGGAAGGGCCCAGAAGAGGGGGAGCCCAAGGAAAGGGCAAAGCCGTGAATCCTGTGTATCACATCAGCTCTGGGGCACTGACTCTCTGTGCCAGTGCCTTGTTTGCATGGCCATTCCAAAAGGAAAATTCACCAGGCAGCTCCCCAGCTGCCCATGGGCATTCCCTGGCTCTGGCACGGCCGGGATGTGGGGGTGGCTGAGCCCTCCAGCTCTGCCCAGCTCACCCAGCTCAGGGACACTGATTTTAAGCCCTTCTGCTCTCTGTTCCTGAGAATGAGGAATCTGATCTTTCCTCGTGAAAGTGGCCCTGAAGTGGCTCTGAGCCCTCAGGATGCAGCTCCCAGCTCTCCCTGATTTCCCAGCTCGGCAGTTTGGGCTCTCCAGCTTTTCCAGGCTTTCTGTGGGATGATGTCAGAGCAAGATTTCAGTGAAATCCCAATCGTTTGGCTCGCACCCGGTGCAGCATGTGGTCCCTTTTTGCTGTCTGACTATTTTTATTAGTTCAGCTACATCTTTTTTTGTTAGCTGAGAGGATCTGTGGTTCCTGGGGAGAACTCGCATTCCAGACTGCAATATTTTATTCTGGTTTTAAGTTTGAAATCGGGTTTTATTTTCCCCCTTCCAACTGATATTAAAAAAGGTTTGTGTTTTTGGTGCAAATCTGGATGAAACCATCCAGGTCTTGTCACCAGCACCCTGTTGGAAGCAGGAGTGGAGATTACATTACTTTGTCCAACTGGCTGATTGCCACTGACCTCCCTGACTTATCCATGAGTTCGCTGGATCCAAGACAAGAAGGCTCCCACAGAATTTTCCTGCTTTTCAAGTGCAAAAAACCTGCTTCCCTAAGGGGAATCCCACAGCACCCTCCTGTTGTGCAGCCCCATCCCCTCACCTGTTAACCTGGGGTGACACAAATGTTCGTGGAATTGAACCTGGGGGTCACAGGATTGTCTGAATGTGAAGATTTCCCTGCCAAAACCCTTTTGGGAATTCAGCCAGGGAAGGAAAAAACCAATCCACCAAGACCTGTGTGGGCAAACAGAGCCAGCAAAGCCCTCGTGGCTGTGGGATATGAAAGCTCCCCCTTGTCTGGTGCAGTTTTGGGGGGAGAACACGTTCCCCGTGGCCAGAACTTCCATCTGAGCTGGGAATTGTGTGTGGAAGATGAGCCCTGATCTGATCCAGAGCTGCTCGCAGACCCAGCTGAGCCTGACACGCTGCTCGTGGGTGGGAAGGTCTGTTTGGAGATGGAAGCTGACAGTCAGCCTGCAGCAGATCCCGGGGTAAAAGGGAGATGGGTTCAAATCCCACGTGCAGGCAGCCCTCCCCCTGCTCCTGGGGATCACCACCAGCTTCATCCCTGCCAACAGCTCCCAGTTGCCTCTCTTTTGGGCTGAAAATGCCTTTTTTAGCTCAATTTGACTTCAAATCAACCACAAACCCAACTCAAACCTATCCCCAAACCGTGGCTGAAACTCGTGACTCCCATTTGCATCCCTTCCCAAAGGAGGGGAGCCAAGGGCAGCCGGCTCCTTTTTGAAGGGAATTGTGCAGCTCCCAAAGCCCTGACAGCACAAATTTGGGGTGATCAAGAACTGGCAAGACTTCCAGGAGTTCACTTCAAACAGCTCACCAGGATGCCTCGGTGTCTGCAGCCTCTCCATCTGCAATTCCTTTGGGGAATGGAAGGGCCTGGGTAATTAAACACCCTCAGCAGTGCAGGGCATGAGAAGGGGTCTGGACAGGGCCTCGGGATCAGCTGGGAGAAATCAGATCATTTTAATTTACAAAGCTTCCCGTTCCTGGGGTGTATCCATGGCTCTGTCAGGATTTTGTTGCACCTTGTGGTATTTTTTGGGTCCACACTTCAGGCTCGAGCCCATGGGGCAGGTTCCCAGCGAAACCATAGCAGGGAAATTATAAAGTTATTATTAGGGCCACTTCCTCCAGGATAGAAACTCCAGGGAGAGCAACCCCACTGCAGCCCTGGCCATGTAATTAGGCAGCAGACAGAGCTCTTAGTCACGCTGGATTTCTAATCTGGGGCTGGTGCAAAGCTGACAGGATACCCAGGGAAAAGAGGATGACTGTGCAGATTCCTGGAGAGGAACCTGTGGGATCAGCTCTGTGGAATAAATCCTGAATGTCCTTGCAGGAAAAGATATCCCGTGCTGATTGAAGAGGCAGAGTTTGCCCATCATATTGGCTTCAATCTGCAATCTGAAAACAATCTCAGCTCCCAACGAGGCATTTCAGATCTTTATTTCTTGGAGGGTTTGACCTGACCCATTCCAAGCACTGAAATCCAGATTTTAATCAGCAGTTTCTCTCCCAGGCTGCATATCAGGCTGGGAATCTCATCAGAACAGGGTTTCTTGTGAGATTTCCAATTCCTGATGGCAGAAAATCCCACAAGAAAGGAGCTGCTCTATCCCAGCCAAAGCCAGGCATTTCAGAGCCACGCAAAACCGACCACTGAAACACCCCCAGCGTTACGGGACACAGGGAAGGCTTCTTCAGGGTTCCTATTAATGTGATCAGATCTCTTTGTGGTTCCTCTGTTTCAGCCACCACAACCTGATGAGAAATTGCCATTTCTCAGCAGCTCAGTCTGATTTCTTCTCTGAAGAATGAGATTCCCTCACGCTGAACAGACAGATCCTGTCTTGCCAAAATCGGTGCTGGGAGAGGGCTCCACACAACTCCCCAGTCCTCAGCAATGGAGGAAAGAAACCCCAAACACAAACAGAGCTCAGCTCAGGCCGTTATTGGTGGTGAAAAGGGGAGCAGCTGCAATGCTGGAGTCTGATCTGGTCCCACTTGCTGCTGAAGAGGGTTAATTTTTTTTTTAATAGTGAAGTGTAAAGAGCAACTTGGAGCTTTCTCTTCCTCCCGAGAAATCCCAAAGATCTTTAGTGCCCTCTACAGCCACTCTGGATCCGTTCTCACCCTCAGCACTGCTCAGTTTTCGTGTTCCTGTTCTTCTCTCTGCTTCTCGAGTGAGCTGCAATGCGCAGCCCTTTAAAGGAGCTTTCAGCACTGCATTAATCACGAGCCTTAATGGGCAATTCCAGCTTTTTTCCTGCTAATATATTTGCATGTTCTCTGCGTAAGAGAATGCTCCAAAGTACAGCCTGTGCAGCTGCAGAACCACGAGCTCATTTCATCCCCAGCCCAGCTATGCGGAGTGTGGTTTGTGTCCCCAGAAAAGGAACAGAAGGCACAGTTTTCCTCCCCGGGCACTGACACCTCATCTCCTCATCTCCTCTGCCCGCTGCCAGCAGCTCCTCATGGTGGAGAACTCACAGAAAAGTCCTGAAAACCCCAAATTGCTCTGCAGCGCCGGGCGTTTACCCTGAGTGATTCACACAAGGCACAGGCAGGGAAGGGCTGGGGTTGGAAGGGACCTGAAGGATCAGCTCCTTCCAGCCCCCAGCCTGGGGTAAGGGACACAGGGACTGCTTTAGAAAGCAGGAATGGAAGCACGGAGCAGTTTCCATGGCCAGAGGGCTGAGAGCTCTTTGCAGATTGCAAGGCTGATAAAGCTCTTGGGTCAGGGAAAATTGGGATGGGGCTGTGGTGGGAAGTGGGATTATGCTGAGCCTGCCATGGCTAAAACATCATTTCACCCTTATTCTCCTGAGCTTTCCAGAGCTAAAACATCATTTCATCCCCATTTTCCTGGCCTGCCATAGCTAAAACATCATTTCATGCAGCATTTCATCCCTCTTCTCCTGAGCTTTCCAGAGCTAAAATATCATTTCATCCACTTCCTCCTGACCTGCCAAAGCTAAAACATCATTTCATTCCCATTCTCCTGAGATTTCCAGAGCTAAAATATAATTTCAGCCACCTTCTCTTGATCTGCTGTAGCTAAAATATTTCACCCACATTCTCCTGACCTGCCATAGCTAAGACACCATTTCATCCACCTTCTCCCGAGACTTCCAGAGCTAAAATATCATTTCTTCCCCATTTTCCTGACCTGCCATAGCTAGAGCACCATTTCTCCCAGCATTCCATCCCCATTCTTGCAGCAAAGCAGCTCCTCTGCTTAGGTGGCTTCAGGCACAGGGCTGGGATTTGTGGATTTTGCTTTCCCAGGGCCAGCCGTGCCCCTTCCCACGGGGAGCAGCTCCCACATGTCCTGCAAATGCACAGCCCCGTCTGCTGGCCACCCCCAGGGCTGGCACAGCCTTTTCCAGGCTGCTCTGTCATCCCAGGAATCCCAGCACTGCAATCCCGAGGGATGAGCCGAGCTTTCTGCTGGAAAAGGAGCTCTGGACTTGGAGGTGGCCTTCAGCCATTCCTTCTTCCCCATGCTCTGTCCTTTCCTTAAAATCAGCTCAGGGACACATTTTTTGGAGCTCAGGTGCATTTCTGGCTGATGGAGAAGATAAAAATCCCTGCAACAAACACCAGGAGCTCAGTGCTGCCCCGTGGGCCCTGAGCATACCAGTTTGCCCAGGCCATGGAAACTGGGAGCTGCCCCATCCCCAAGGAACACCTGGATTGAGGGGGAATTTTCCATTTGTTAACGGGGGAACATCATCCTTTGACTGCTCTGCTGCTGGAACAGAACCCCCAAAAATATCCCGTGGAGGAGAAGTTCACTGGTAGGAGCTGAGCCACCTCTCCAGCAGAAACCCCACGACCTGAGGGACTGCGAAACCCCTAAATAATAACAAATGGTTTATTTACAGCTGCTGAATGAGCCCCAGATGTTTGGGAGCAGCCCCTTCCATGCCAGAAATAATCCCTGGGAACTCCCAGATATTTCAGCAAACCCTGGTGCTCCAAATGGCAAAACCCCTTTTGTCCCCTTTTGTTTCACCCTCTGTTCTCACTTTTACAGTTTCCTGGAAAACCAAATTATTTGTTTATTGGAGGAGGGGGGAGGCAAAAATCCAAATAAATAAAAAATTTCGATTGAAAATATTATTTTCCCTGTGGTGTTTTCATTTCAAAACCCAGTTTGATTTTGTGTGTGTGGATTTGAAATGAAGCCTTGAAATGAAAACCTGTGTTTCATTTTGAAATGTCAGCCTGGGCAACATTTTCAATCCAGAGATGGGGCTTTATTTCTGTGTTTAAAAAATATGAAAATCAGATTTCTCTGCTTCATTTTAAGCACTTCAATTTTTCATCACCCTGTTTCCCTCATTGCTGACTCTTCCCTTCTCCTCTCCCCTCTGCTCATTCTTTTCTATGCAGGAAAAGGCACAAAACTGGCAAAGATGTGGTAGAAATAATTCCATCCCTGTTTTATTTTTTTTCCAGGCAGCACAATATTGAATAATTTTTCCATTTATAAAAGAGTGACAAGTGGGAAAAAGGGAATAATTTAACTTTTTTTGTGTTTTCTCACTTTTTCACTTTCTATTCTCCAGAATGATGAGCTTTGCATTGAAAATCACAAGGGAGGGGCAAGGGAGGCACTCCTAAAATCAGGATATTTCCATTTGGCAGCTGCAATGTAACCAGGCCCTATTCCCAGGTTTCTACCAGGTTTACTCCAGGATGTTTCCAGCTGGGATCCTGAACATAACCAGGCCCTATTCCCAGGTTTTCACCAGGAAATTTCCAGTTGGGAAGTGGAACATAACGCTGTTCCCAGCGTTCCACCTGGTTTACTCCAGGGTATTTCCAGCTGGAATCCTGAACATAACCAATCCCTATTCCCAGGTTTTCACCTGGTTTACTCCAGAATATTTCCAGTTGGGATCCTGAACACAACCAGTCCCTATTCCCCGGTTTACTCCAGGGTATTTCCAGTTGGGATTCTGAATACAACCGGGCCTTATTCCCAGGTTTTCACCAGGTTTACTCCAGAATATTTCCAGTTGGGAGCTGGAACATAACCAGCCCCTATTCCCAGGTTTCTACCAGGTTTACTCCAGGGTATTTCCAGCTGGGATCCTGAACATAACCAGGCCCTATTCCCAGGTTTTTACCTGCTTTACTCCAGAATATTTCCAGTTGGGAGCTGGAACATAACCAGTCCCTATTCCCTGGTTTACACCAAGTTTACTCCAGGGTATTTCCAGCTGGGATCCTGAACATAACCAATCTCTATTCCCAGGTTTTCACCAGGATATTTCCAGTTGGGATCCTGAACATAACGAGTCCCTATTCCCAGGTTTTCACTTGCTTTACTCCAGAATATTTCCAGTTGGGAGCTGGAACATAACCAGTCCCTATTCCCAGGTTTACACCAAGTTTTCTCCAGGGTATTTCCAGCTGGAATCCTGAACATAACCAGTCCCTATTCCCAGGTTTTCACCAGGTTTACTCCAGGGTATTTCCATTTGGGATCCTGAACATAACCAGTCCCTGTTCCCAGGTTTGCACCAGGATATTTCCAGTTGGGATCCTGAACATAACCAGTCCCCGTTCCCAGGTTTCCACCCCACACACACACAAGTTGTGATGGAGGGGACAAGTGTGGAGGAGCTGGTGGCAATAAAACGGGATTAAACTGGAGCCTTGTCTTACTTTGTGATGGAAAAGGAAAATCCCATGGAAGACAAGGGAAATCCAGCTGGGAAATGTTTCAGGGGCCTTGGAGTCATATCAGGTACCAAGAAAAGGAGAATGGAGACCATAAACCTCCGACAGGCACCTCTGAGTGGGTGCAGAGCCACTTCATCATCGAGGAATGACGGGCAGAGTTCCTATTTCTGTTATTCCACATGGTCCCTGAAAGCCAGCAGCGAATCCAGTGTGATTTGGGAAGAGAGGGAGCTGGGAGGGAAGGAATGTCAGACTCCAGATTGGTTTTCTCCCCCATAAATTCATTCCTTCCACACTCCTGTCCTTTGTTCAGCCACTGCTCACAGGAATAAAGAGCCCTTTGCTCCTGGTGGGGCCGATTTTCCAGCCAGTTCCTAGAAAATAAACCCATTCTCTATTTTGCATAATTGATCTGCTGGCTCAGGAGCTGGTTTGGTACCACAGGAGCAGCTGGCTCAGGGTTCACTTTGGGGTTTGCACAGGAATTAAACCCAGCTCCAAGCTGTGCCCCTGGATCCCTGGAAGTGTCCAAGGCCGGGTTGGACGGGGCTTGGAGCAGCCTGGGACAGTGGAAGGTGTCCCTGCCTGTGGACTGGATAATTTTTAAGTTCTGTTCCACCCCAAACCATGCCCTGATTCTCCCATTCTACACTGCAAACATCTCGAGAGATTTAGCCTGGAAATAATCTTCAAGTTTAAGGACTCCTTTCGAACACGTAGCATTGGCTGGGAGCTCAGCTCAGAGCTTTGTCCAGCTCCTCTTTGGGATGGATGTGCTGCAGGGATCATTGCTTTTATCTCCTCCAGTGTTACTGTGCTCCTACAGAAACCAGACCCACGTGGGGGGAACTGGGAGGAGAGACTGTGGTGGTGCCAGACCGTGGTTCATCTTCAGAGTTCGGATTTTTTAGTTGAGGAGGCTCCAGAGAGACTTTTTTGCAGCTTTTCAATACTTCAAGAGGGGTTATAAAAAAGATGGGGATGGATTTTAGCAGGAGTTGTAGCTCTGAGACAAAGGGGAGTGGTTTTAAATGAAAAGAGGGGAGATTCAGACGATAGGAACAATTATTTTATGATGAGGGTGGTAAAACACAGGAACAGAGAGGGAGTGGCTGTCCCATGCCTGGAAACATCCAAGGCCAGGCTGGACACAGCTCTGAGCAGCCTCTGGTTGAAGATATCCCTGGTCACTGCAGTGATTTTGGACTGGATCACTTTCAAAGGTCCCTTCCATCCCAAACATTCCACGATTCCATGATTTTGTGAGCACAAAACTCCTTCACACCCTGTCCCACCTCGGGATCAATCACTGCTTGCAGGAAGCACCATTCCTAAACCCCATCCAAGCCATCCTTCAGTGCTGGAGAAAGCCAACAAAACCTCCAAACCTCAGCAAAGCATTCCCAGAGCAGAGGGAAATGGGGAATTCCAGGACAGGCCCAGGGACAGAAGTTTCTGTGGAAAAACAGGGCAAGAAAATGAAAGCAGCAACTCCGAGCTCTGAAGTGGATGAAGCAGGGAGTGCTTCTGCTTTAAGAATCATTAATCCCTTGTGCAGATCAGGCAGGGACACCAGGATCCATTTATTCTGGGAATTTGCTCCAGCCCAGAGCTCTGTCCGTCCCTCTGCCTGGGCCTTTTTGTTGCTGTTGCCTCCGTTTCACCAACCTTGACACTTAAAGGCCAAAAATTAATCTTCCAAGGACAAGATGGCCAAGATTCCTAAATTATGGCCTCTTCATTATCTTTAGGTACCTGCTCAGGACAGATGAATTGCCTCCAAGTCAGGGCAGAAAATCCTCCAGGGAGCAAGCAAAGAATAATGTGCAAATACTGCCTGAAAACACGAATGAGCACCAAAGGAAAAAGGGAAAAACACACATCCCATTTCTTTTTTCCCCCCACTCATTCTGTTTCCTTTATGTCCAATGGTTGAGGGCTGCTGGTGGAAGATGGAGACATTTATTAATTCTCCGTGCAGGAAGGTAAACAGTGATCTCCATCCTCTGGGATTCCGAGTCTGCTCTCAGCTGTCCCTGAGGAATCTTCTTCCCCTGCCTAATGGGCTCTGACCACAGCAGATCCATTTACGGGGGACCATATCATTTTCTAAAGCCTCATTTAGGCTCATACACAAAAAAAACACGGCCCTGTCACAATGAGGAGATTTCAACTCCTTAAAGCTCCTTTTGCTTTATTTCTCAGAGCTGATTTAAAATGCAGGGCTGGGTTGCAGAAAGGAGAGGAGAGGGAAAGGAAGGAAGGAAAGGAAATAGCACAGGAGCTGATTTTCCAGAGCTGCACGAAATGATGGATTTTAAAAGTCCATTTGAAAGAAAGTGGGGGAACTTTTTTAGAACAAGTGCCTGCCATAAAAGAGGGAGAAGGGAAAAAGACATTATCTGGTCTGGTAGTTTTCAGGAAGTTGTGCTCCCAATTCCCTAAAAATAAAATTCCTCTATGATCATCACTTTGCTTATTACTTCTCTTGGAGCAGCACCCTGAAAACATCAGCAGAATTTGGGATTCTATTGTAAAACCAGATTGCCCAGACCTGGTGATTGACTAAATCTGCAACGTGGTGTGAACACAAAAAATCCTCTCCAGAAGAGGCTCAGGAGCTCCGGACTTGTTTTTAATCTCAGTTTCAGCTGAAAAACTCAAACATGATCATTATTTGTGAACCCAAAGTGTGTCAGAAAGATTTATTTTGATTTCGTGGAAAAGTTCAAGCTGTGAAAAGAGCGAAATTTTGATTTTGTTAAGGTTTAACCTCTCTCATTTCTAGCTCCACATTGTGAGAGATGATGGCAGAACAAGATCGGCCAGGAATGATTTGACAGAAGCAAGGAGAGTCTGGGACCCATCCTGGTGAACATGGACGGGAATTTCCAGGTGGGAAACTTCCCTGGGTGAAACTTCTCAGCCAAATCCAGTCCTGTTGGAAGCCACCACCAGACAGAGGAGGCTGCAGTGGAAGCTCATAAAATAAGACAAGATGAAAGGGCATTAATGAGATCCTCTCCCTCCTTATCCATGGAGGAGTTTCATGTTTAATGTCCATGGATTTATTCCCGAGCTCCTTGTCCAGGACACCTCCCAGCTGCCAGCCTGGGCAGGAAAATCAGCCCATCTTTCTAGTAAAAGGCTGATTTTCTGGTAATGCCATTAAAGAGGATATTTTGGAACAATAAGGAAGCTGTTCTCCTGGATATTTGCACACTGGAATTCCTTTTCCCTTCCCTGATTCTTCTTTTTTTTTTTCATAATAGAGAAAACAAAATTTCTACAGATAATCTAAAGCTGACCGGGCTGATTTATAGGAGATAAAATGATTGGTGTGGAGCCCATCTCAGGGAGTTTTATCATTTTTGGGTCAGAACTTTAACAGGGAGAATTTAGTGTAGCTCTGATCCTATAAATTTAAGGACACTGGAATATTCCATAATATTTCAAACCTTTTGGAGCCCCCAGCAGAAAGGGATGGAGCTGATTTGGGAGCCTGTCTGAAAGGACGGAATGATCCCAGTTTGGGCTCGCCACAGATGAGAATCAGGAATGATTTCCTTCACCAGGGGAAGGAAGCCTCTGCTGTAGGATCTGCCTGGGATGGGATGTCAGGGTCCTGTTTGTCCCCACATCAGCACCAAATGATGTGGAATGAGGTGTCCCAGCTCCTCTCTCCCACCCCAAAGTGGGTGAGCAGAATCCCATAATTCCCGTGACCTCTCCTGGGAAAAATACAACTTTTCACCCAAATTTCAGGAGCCTGGAGGTTGCTCCAGCTGGGAATTTCTGAGTGGAGGAATCTGTTTTTTGCCTTTTCTCCTTGTTCTCTACAGCCTTGGGGATCTGACTCTGGAGATTCACGGACTCTGTTGTGTTTCACCTCCATGAATTTGCTGTTATTTCCAAAATTTCCTGTAAAAAGTTTAAACCATCCCTGTTGGACATCGAGCGTTGAGAGTCTTTTCAAAGGTCCTTGTGCAACTCAGGAAATTCTGGAGCTTGGAAGAAGTTCCATGGAAAATCCCACCTTCACCACATCCACTCATCCGTGCTGATGTGGTTCCAGTTTGTTCCCTTTCCATCATTTTTAACCCCATTGCAACCTCTGAGCAACCTGGGCTGTCCGCACGGATCCCAACCCATTTTCCCCTCTTTTCTCATCCAGTGGAAGCTCCTCAGCCAGGATTCCACCCAAAGTGCAAAAATCCTGCTTTTGAAGACCTGAGGCATCACTGCTGCCAGCTGAGCCTTTATAGCTGTGAGAAATAAGAACTGAAATTGAGATAAGAATGAAACTTCTCCTTTTCTCTGGCAGCCCTCACCTAAATATCCAATCCAGCATCCCAGGAGCAGCTCCAAGATATTGTTTGTGATCCTGAGCTGGACTGGGGACAAGAATATTCCTTGCAGAGACAGCAGCAGCTCTGCACAGGGCCTTTGTGAGAAGCCATCCTGCCAATTCCTGCAACTGGAAACACATGGAATATGAGGATTATGGACAGATTTCTGTTTGTTTGTTTGGGGTTTCTTTTCCCCCATTTTTCCCCCATTTTTCCCCCATTTTTCCCCATTTTTCCCATTTCCCCCCATTTTTCCCTCATTTTTTTTGGGAAACGTTGGATACCAGGCTTCCATCTGTGTGTGCATCTATAGGACACGCTCCTAAGAGAACCCTCGGAATTCATTTGAGAGGCTGGAGCAAGCGTGGATTACATTTATCTGGAAAATGACATTTATTTATCTGGTGCATTTCAAATGGACTCGAGGGGTCTTGGAGGTCTTTTCCAACCTTAAAGATTCTATGAAATAAAAATGTAAAAAAGGATCTAAACACTTGTCTAGATCTCAGGCTAATATTTGGTTACCACGCAAATGGGAATTCTTCAACACAGTATAATTCCATTTTTAAAAAGAGGACTTGCTGAGACTCCACGTTTTTGTGGAAATCAATCAACTCTGACAAAATCTTATTTTCTTTTGTAGACCAATTCCTGTCTGCAGCCCAGAGGTTGCCAGGGTAGCCTGGGTAGGTATTGAATTCTTGCAATGTTTGGAGTTATCAGCCTCAAGTTCCTCTCATGGAATCCTTTGGGTTGGAAAAGAGCTCTGAGATCATCCCCCTGAAACCCAGAGCAGAGCCCCGAGTGCCACTACCCAAAGAGGGAACTCCAGGAGGTGTGGGGCTGATGACATGATGGTCACCCCAATATCCTCTCAAATAGAGGAGATCTTTAAATTCGGCCCTAAATCCTCTGCATTTTATATTGGAGAAAATGTAGAGCTGGAGGAACTTCAAGCTGCGTGTTCTCATGACTAAAGGCACCAGCTCAAATCAGCATTTGGGGAGCAAAGGGAGGTAAAGAGCTGCTGGATAAGTTGTGGCAGCATCAGAGGTGGGTGGTGCACCCGGAACCCTGCCTGGTAAAGAGTTCCTGGGAGTCAAAAAGGAAGAAGGTGTTGAACTGGCTGGAATTTGGTGTCAGAGCAGCAGATGCTGACAGGCAGCCAGGCAGGGCCCACTGCAGAGCGTGTTTTTCATGGCTGCAATCTCCTGTCAGAGCTTCTGCAGAAGTGGAATTAAAAATCTTCCCTGCTTTGTGGTGCGGACAGACAGATGCTTTCCTGCTTTAATTCCTGAGTGGCCAGAACATGTTCGTTGACATTTCAGCTTGATGTTTTAATTGGCTGATTTGAATAAAACTCAGACAGGTTGTGTTGCTCCAGTTGATTTTGTGTCTCCCAGCCCAGCAGCCAACAAAAAGAAGACAGCGGGACAAGGAGGGGCACTGACTTTTCACCTCTCTGATTCTCTCCCTGTTTTGTTGAGCTCTTAAGATATTTAAATTCATGCCTCGTTAAATTAGCCCTGCGTCCTGCAGGGACTGAAATCACGCACAGCAATCCGAAAAGAGGGTGCCCAACGTTCCTGCCAATTGTCCAGGAAAACGTTTCCTTTCAGGATTTTAATTTGATTTTTTGAGGAATCTGTTTCTTCCTCAAGTGCAGCTCCAAGGATGAACCCGGGATGTGGCACCCAACACTTCCCAGGGGTTCTGCTGCAACCCTGGACCACAGGAGGTGGGTCCTGAGTGTTTTCCAAACTGGGAAGGTCAGGCTGGACCACTCGTCCCCATTCCCAGCATCCCAAGGAGAAGGGGAAAGGCTTCTCTGGAAGCTGTGCACGTTTCTGTGTCTGCAGCAGGAGCACTTCCAAAGGTTCAGGGGCTGCTCAAAGATCCCTTTAACCCAACGAGGGAGGGAAGTGCTTGGGGAAGGAGTGCTGGGAGTGCTCACTAAGCTGCAAATTCGTGGGAATCAGCCAGGATTGGGGCAATTCTCCTTCCTTGGCAGAAGGATGAAGGGTCAGAAGGCTGGATGGAGTGAGGGGGGAACACAGGGCAAGGAAGTGCTCAGCACAAAGGCTGACCGAGTTGGTGCTTCTCATTTCAGACTTGTTCAGGACGTGCCTAAAAACTCTCTGAATGCTGCAAAAATTGGAGACTGAGAGCCACTCACAGCTCGTTGTGGTGAATAAATTCTCCCAAAACCACACCAGCATCAGCTTTTTCCCACCCACCCTTGCTTTTATCCTATCCTAAAGTTATGTCTGCACTAATCAGGTTTGCATTTTCTCCTCTGTACATAACCGTGGATCATAAAACCAGCTGCAGATTCTGCCTTCAAGCACACAAAGCTGAAGATCAACAGCTGCAAAACCACTGCAAACCTTCCTGATGGTTGTGACTGTGGGGTTTAGTCCTGAGGAGGACAACAGGGAGCTCAGGAGGGTGCTGGATGTTCCAGGATTCCCAGGGGGAAGCAGGGGCTGAGTGGGAATGAGCTGGCTCATCCGAGGTCGGGATCAATCCCAGCATGGAGCTGCCACAGCCCATTAGCAGAGCTGGGCATCCATCTCTGTCAGGGGCAGGTCAGGCCTCAGTGAGCCTGGAATCTGAATTCCTGCACCCTGGAGATGCTCTGGGTGGGATGGAGGTCACAGCCAGGGCAGCTCCGGAGAGCCCCCAGCTTTGGCTTCTGCCTCCCGAGAAGCGATCTCAGCCTCACCTGGAGCAGCCACAGAGCCCCCGGGGTTTTGTTGCCTTGCTGGAACTCCCAGGGCTCTCCTGCTGCCCCTCTCCCAGTCCTTCACGTTCCCATTTCCACCCCACATCGTGTTTAGTCTGCCTGAAAATCCACGTTGGATTCCGGGAATAATCCAGCAATAATAAACCGAGAAATGCCTCGGCTGCACCGGGCAGAGTTTTTTGATCCATGGGTGGCTTTGCTGAAAAAAAAAACGAATCACAGCAAAACTCTGAGGAGAATCAATATCCATGGATCAAACCCTGATCCGCTGCCATTTGTCAGATTTCCATCAGAACTCTTCCTGTGGTGATTGTGAGGAATGAGACAACTCTTTGTAGAAATTAAAACAATTTATTAAAAACAGAAAAATTGAAAAATTGCAAAAAAAAAAAAAACTAACAAAATATAAAAATTTGGGATCCAGATGGCTCGAGAGATATGCCCCAGGAGCGCAGGGATTCAGGAACTTTAGGCTTAAGACAGCTCTGAACCTCAGGTAGAGAAAAAAATAAACTTGCAGTTTAGGCTGGTCAAAAAGAAATCTATTTCTAAAAAGCCCCTAGAAAGGGGTAGGCTTCTCCAGCACTGCCTTAGCAAGCTGGAGAGGAAGGGAAAATGAGACACGTGTCTTTCTTTTTCTCCCTGTTATAGCTTTTGCTCCGCCCACAGTCCGCCCACAGCCCACCCCTTTGGTTCAAGGTGATTGGTGCTCTCCCTTTGACAGACCATCTCCATCCACCAATGGCTCCTCCTGGTCAGAGGGGTGATATTAGTTGAGATAAGGGTCATGTGCTTATGGGGGGCTGGGCTGTTTGTTGCAACTGGGGTTTTTTAAAATCTGCCTTGAAACCAAGATACAAGTAAAACATAAAAATACATCCAACACATCTTAAAACACTTGTAAAGGTATACAGTAAACACAGGAAGACCAGAAAAACTTGATTAGTGTACCTGGACTGATGGATTGATTTTAACATTCAATTTAAAAATATTAAGCTCAAATTAATTAAGGCACTTAATATGCAAAGACCAAGCACAAATAGGGATTTCATGTATGACAAGTCCCCCCTTTTTCTCTTATGCTCACATCTTTGGTCTTTGCATTTAAGTGGAGGTGGATAACTCTTCAGGGATAGATTCAAGCTCTTTAAAACTGTCCCACACTTGCTGGGCAATTTTTCTCTCCTTTCTAGTTTTCTTATTGTTACTATTATTGATATGCATAATCTTTTGAGCGAATGGTGGACGCTGCTGTTGTCCTTGAAGATCCTGGATCAGTGGCATGCCTTGGACGACAGTGGTGATTAGACGGGTGAAACAAGGGATTAAACAAGGGAGAAAAATAAGTCCTGTAAGGGAAAGTCCAACAATAATTAAAGCTTTCTTCCACCATTGTCCTTGGAGAGTGGAGGTCTTGTGGTGCTTCCCAGAAGTGGGGTTGTATACTTGCTGCTGTAATCCAGTATTTGGAAATTTGTGGCAGGACAGAATATGGATTTCCTTGATCCCAGCACTGCCAGAGTTTTTTAACAGGATTCAAAATGCAGTTTTTGTTTTTAACCTTTTCTGCAGACCAGAATACATCTGGTTCTTGAGGTATCCACCAATGTTTTTGCCCATCAGTTACCAGGTACCTTTTACATATTGTCTCACCAACTTCTTCTAAAAATTTTCTTCCTTTCCTCCAGATGCATTCTTCTCCAATAACAGTATTGCTTAGCAGCCAGGTTTCATTGTCATGTCTGGTTGTGGGGGAGAGATTACTCAGTCGGAGTAAATCGGGGGGTCCAAGACTGACTCCCCGCCAAGGCCAACTCTCCGATTCTAAAGTTCCTCCGCACACCCAGCAATTTGTTAAATTTAGCTGTTGTCCAATCCTTTCTGCCAGGTCAATAAACAAGTTTTTCCTTGACATCAAAGGATTGTTTTCTTTTTGTTTTTCCTTTTCTTCTATGACCACCTCTTGGATCAGGTCAGTGTCATAGGTCTTTCTTTTTAACAAATCTTCTGTCTTGGTTATGTATCTAAAATTGAAACAGAGCCAATCGTCTTGGGAGGGGCACTCTCCCTTCTGCTTATGTATTTGGGTGCCAATGTTTTTGCCAATCCAGTACTTGTGACCTTTTTCTGAGCAGATACTCAACCTTGTTATGTTGTAACAAGATGGATTAACATAAGTATGTGCTCGGAAAAAGTGTCGAATTTGAAATGAGCCTCCTTCTGCCTGGTACACAGTCTTGTAACATCTGTTACAGCGGCTCTCGGCTGCTTGTGTAAAGGGAGGCCAGAGGACCCAGAGACAGATGACACTCAGTAGCAGGATGTTGCTCACTTTCCCCTTTAGGCATACCCGAGAGGAGCTGTCAGCATTTGGGTTGCCTCTGCTGGTGGGGGTTGTCATCTTTGCTTCTTTCGTCCTTTCTTTAGGCATCTCACCTTCAGATGGTTCTTCAGTGACCTCAGGCTTCTGGAAGCTCATGGTTATTTTAGGGTTGGCCTTGTCAAAGATTAGAGTTATCGTGCCCATAATTTTGGAGTCTGATTGGACTGTTATTGGAAGAGAATGCTGGCTTCAAATGGAGCCTTACTATACAGTTGATGTGACAATATGGTTGTGTGAAGGCAGAATCTGTAAAAGGGAATAACAAAGAACAGAATTAACAGCAAAATATTTTCAACTTAGTTTAACAACTTGTAGCTAACACTTATTACTGAGGTATAACTGGGGAAGAACTGGGAGTACAGGATTTTATTAACTTGGAGTGAGGGATGCTGAGTGGAGCTTTCAAACAGGGTGTTTAGTTTGATGGTTTGTCTGGAGGTTTCTTCTCTTCAATTGGTGGTGCCACTGGACCCTTCACCCTCTTGACATGCGTCCAGCCCTTTTCAAATGTCCGGACAGCTGTTTCAGTGGTTAGCTGGACCTGAAATGGACCTTCCCAGGATGGGGTTAATGACTTTTCTTTCCAGGATTTTATTAACACCCAGTCACCTGGATTGATGTGATGTAAATTAAAATCAAGTGGGGGAGTTTGTGGTAGAAAACCTCTTTCCCTCAGCAACTCTAGATTTTTGGCAATTATCTGTACATATTTTTGTACATTGGTGTTTCCACACTCTTTCACATTCAACTCTTGTGGTGTAGCAAGGTAGGGTAATCCATACAACATCTCATATGGTGAACAACCCAAATCAGATCTTGGCTGTGTCCTGATTCTAAGAAGAGCAAGTGGAAGGCATTTTACCCAGGTCCATTTTGTTTCCAGCATTAATTTTGTGAGGGTGTTCTTGATTGTCTGGTTCATCCGTTCCACTCTCCCAGAGCTCTGTGGATGCCACGGGGTGTGTAATCTCCAATTTGTTCCTAATTGCTGAGCCAATTGTTGTACAATTTGGGAGGTAAAATGAGTACCTCGATCTGAATCTATGCGGTGGACTATCCCATAACGGGGGATAATTTGCTCGAGGATCACCTTACTCACTGTCTGGGCTGTTGCATTGACAGTTGGAATAGCTTCCACCCAGTGGGTAAGGTGATCAACGATTACCAATAGGTATTTCCACCTCTGGACAGGAGGCATTTCTGTAAAGTCAATTTGAATGTTTTGGAAAGGCCTGATTGCTAATTCAATTCCTCCGCCCGTGTTCTTTTTCATTACCTTTTTGTTAACTTTTTGACAGATTACACAGTCCCGGGTTATTTGGTTGGCTATTTCATAAACACCAGTGCATCCAAAGGTTCTGAGATAGTGATCCGCCAGAGCCTTTGAACCCCAATGATTGCTTTGGTGAATATTTTGTAGAATTTCTCGGGTTAAATTTTTGTTTAAAATTTGGCGTTTATCTGGTAAATACCAGCGGCCTTGAGAATCCTCATTGGCACCAATTAAAACTAATTTCTGTTTTTCCTGATCAGTAAAAATGGGCGTGGGTAAAATGTTAGTTTGTGGAATAGTGTCAGATGTGGTGGTGTTAGTTGGAAGTTGGTTTACTTCCATCACTTTTACCTCTTCTTCCACTGCTGCTTCTTTTGCTGCCAAGTCTGCTAGGTTGTTCCCTCGAGCTTCTTTTGTGGTTCCCGATTGATGACCTGGAATATGCACCACTGAGATCACCTGAGGCAGTTGCAGTGCTTTTAGAATTTTTAGGATCAATTCCTTATGTAGGATATCTTTCCCTTTGGTGTTTAGGAACCCCCTTTCGGACCAGATTTTTCCAAAGGTGTGGACTACGCCATAAGCGTATCTGGAGTCAGTGTAAATGGTCCCGATGCTTCCTGCTAGTCGGTGGAGTGCTTTTTCTAGGGCATAGAGCTCACAGACCTGAGCTGACCAGGTTGGTGGCAATCTGCCCTTTTCTAGCACACACATTTGGTGTCCATCGACCACTGAATAGCCAGAGCATCGCTTTCCATCCACCACTCGAGATGACCCGTCAATGAAGAGGATTTCCCCTTCATTGAGGGGACAGTCCACCAGGTCCTCTCTGACTTTTGTTTGGATGTCAATTATCTCAATGCAATTGTGTTCAATTTCTTTTTCTGATGGGGTCCCATAAAGAAATTGAGCTGGATTTTGGTGTGTACACACAACTAACCTCAGGTGGTCTGAGTGCATGAGAATGGCTTCATATTTGACTATTCTTGGGTCAGTTAACCACTCTGCAGCCCTGTGAGCTAAAATGGTTTTGATTGAGTGTGGTGTATGCACTGTCAAGTCTCCACCAAAAATGAGTTTTTGACTCTCCGAGACCAGAACGGCTGCTGCGGCGATGGACTGGATGCAGACGGGCCATCCTCTGGACACTGGATCCAGTAATTTGGAAAGAAAAGCAACTGGCTTCCTGACTCCACCCCACTCCTGGGTCAAGACGCCATAGGCAACTCCCTTCTCCACATTAACAAATAGATCGAAGGGTTTTTCTAGTGAAGGAAGGCTTAAAACAGGTGCTTTTGTTAATTTCTCTTTCAGATTTTGTAATTTTTGTGTGTCTGAATTAGTCCAATTAAAAGGTTCTTCTTCTATTAGTTTTTCATATAAAAATTTGGCAGATTGTGAATACTGATCAATCCACAGTCTGCAGTATCCAAATAAGCCTAATAATTGCCGGATTTCTCGTTTTGAAGTTGGAGGTGGTAGATTTAGGATTCCTTCTACTCTTTCAGCACTGAGTTTTTTTGTGCCATGGCCAATTAGATGTCCCAAATACTTCACCTCCTGTAGCACAAATTGTAATTTAGGTTTTGACACCCTCAGCCCGTTCCTCCCTAGAAAATTCAGTAACTGAATTGTAGCAGTTCTTACCGTAGACTCCTGTTCCCCAGAGAGGAGCAGGTCATCTACATACTGAGTTACCTGAATCCCTTCGGGTGGAGAAAAGGAACTTAGCAAATCTTCTAGCGCTTGGCCAAAGAGTGTGGGTGCCTCGGTGTACCCTTGAGGCAGGCGAGTCCAGCGCAGCTGCTGCCTCCGTCCAGTGTCTGGATCCTCCCAGGTAAATGCAAAGATGTCTCTGCAATGAGAATCTAGAGGACATGACCAGAAAGCATCTTTAAGGTCAATAACAGAGAACCAGGCATGTGCTGGGGGTACCCGACTCAGGAGTGTATAGGGGTCCTGCACCAGTGGATACCTGGTTTGGACTCTCTTATTGACCTCACGCAGATCTTGTACAAGCCGGAATGACTTATCTGGTTTCTGGACAGCCAAAATTGGAGTGTTGTAACTGGATTTGCAGATCTCAAGAATTCCATCTTGTAATAAGTCCATGATAACAGGCTTCAGGCCCTTTCTTTTGTCCTTGGAGAGGGGATATTGTGGTACACGTACTGGCTGGCTATTTGGGAGCAACTCAATTGTTAGAGGTGTGATGTCCATTTTTCCCCGGTTGCCAGGTTTGGCCCACACCACCGGGTCAATGTGTTGCTCATCTACTAAAGATAAAACAAACAATTTAGTGGTCATTTTTCCACCCTGCGGTACCACCCCAACCCTCAGAGGTATTTGGAAGTCACGTCCTAAAAGATTGATCCCAGCTTGAGGTAGGTATAGCACATCCCCTGTATGGGTACGTCCTTGTATGGAAAGGATTACATTTTTAATTACAGGAACAGCAAAGCTTTCACCATTAGCACCATATATATCTAATGTATCTTGAGAAATAAAACATCCTGGAGGTGTTTCAGTGACACAGGTTCTTTCAGCACCTGTGTCCACTAAAAACTCCACTTGTTGTCTCTGGGGTCCAGCTTCTAATTTTATCAAGGGCTCTTTAAGATGTTTTTGCCCCAGAGAATAAAGCCCCTGACCCCTTCAGTTGTTCAAAATTTGTCCCTCCATTTGAAGGACTCCTTGATCTCTCTGCTTTTTAAAACAGTACCACTGCCCGTGGCCTGGTTTATTACAGTATGTGCAAATTAACCTCTCAGGTCTTTGAACAATTGGGTTAGGTTGTTTATTGCAAACACAAACCTGTGGCTGTTGCTGAGAGCAGATTTGGGTTTGCTGTTGTGGGATGCTCCTTTGGGAAGTTCTTTGTGTAGGAGGGTTGTGGATTGGAGCATTAGTACTGTTATTCATTATTCGGCTTTTAGCCTTCATCCTCTCTTCATCCCTCCTAACAAAGACTTTTTGGGCTTCCTCCAGTAATTCATCTAGTTCCCTCTCTGGCCATTTTTCCAATTTTTCTAATTTTTTCCTGATGTCAGGCCAGGAGTGAAGCACAAAATGTACCTTTAGCATAGTTTTGCCTCCCTCACTGTCTAAGTCAATGACAGAATAAAGTTGAATGTTATTCCTTAACCGAGCCATCCAAGCTGTTGGGGACTCATCCTTTTCCTGTTCCCCACAAAATGCTTTTTTCATATTATTAACTCGAGGAACAGCTTCTCTAATCCCTTTTATAATTAAATTTCTGTAGTCTTTCATGTTCCTCCTGCCCTCTTCTGAATTTGGGTTCCATTCAGGGTCTGTCAGTGGTAATTTTTGTTCTCCAATTGGGCCTTGATTAGAATTATTTTCTCTGTCCCAGACTGTCACTCCTGCAGCTCTAATCAATTTTCTTTCCTCAATGGTGAATAAGGAGTGAAGGATGGATTGTATCTCTCCCCAATTATAAATATTAGGGCCGAGGAATTGATCAAATTGGTCAGCTAGACCAATGGGGTCAGCCATCAGACTTTTCATTTCTTTTTTAAATTCCCGTACCTCAGATGAAGCTAGAGGTACAACTACATAACCAATTCCTCCTTGAGCATTTCCCATGGGTACCTCCCTAAGAGGTAAAATTTTAGACTCATGGGGAGTGCTAAGGCAGGTGGGACAGTCAGGTGTTTTAAATGATTTCTTTCTAGTGCAAGATGCTGGGCCATCCTGGCTAGAAGAAATCCTTTGTCCGGTTGTCTTTTTGTGAGAGCAGGAAGGAACAGAATTTTCTTTTTCACTTTCATTCTCATTTTCTGAGTCCCTTTCGATTGGGTGGCTTGATGAAGGAAGGACCCTTTCTTGTTCAATTTGGACCCTCCTTTCTGGAGGAGTTACTGGAGGAAGGTAGTCTAGGGGGTCCCACTTTGGTTTATTTAATTTAGGTTTTTGTTTTTCTTTCTGTTTGTGTTCTTCTGCAATGGAAAAAATTTGGTTTGAATTTTTATTAAGTCCAATTGAATTAGATTTAGTTTCCTCTTCCAATTCTATTTTTTTGCTTTGGTCTTCATTTTGTTTTTGCCAATAATTTAACCAAATTTTAGCATAGTCTAATTCATCAGAATGTTTTGGAGCTTTGTAATGTACATAAGAATGCAAAGCCTCACAAAGCCATTTTTCAGAAGACCCATACTTGGGCCATCTGAGTCCATCTTTGTTAATTTTATGTTTTGGCCACTTAAAAACACAGTACCTAATCATTTGACACTGGTCTTTTTCTTTAGTTAAAAGATTTTCTTCCCACTTTAGGAGCATTTGCCCTAACGGACTGTCTGGGAAGATTTTGTATTTCTTCATTAGGTCTTTCTTTTTGCTATTCGCTTGTCCCATTTTGTTACTGGGAAGCAAACAAGTAGCTAGTGCAGAAGAAAAAAAATTTTTTTTTTTTTTTTTTTTTCTAATTAAATAAACCAAAGTATTGTATTATATAAAACAATTAAAATATTGCATAAGGAAATAATATTACAAAATAACCTAAATTCAATACACTATCACAATAAAAAAATGATAATAAAGTTATAAGCATAAAATACAATACAACTAATGTAGAGAAGAGCAAGCAGGGTTAGTAGATATATAAGGGAATGAATGATGGCGAATCTGTGGGAAAAAAATTAGATATGGCAGGCTGGTGAGAAACAAATATGGTGCAAGAAATATTAATTTTAATTATAAAAAGAATAATTAGTGAATATTTAAATTGGTTAAAGTATAACTGAAATTTAGATAGTTTTATACATATATACTTAAGATTTAAGAAACAAGAGTTGTCTTTATTAGCAAAGGAGAGATAGATTAAAATATTTATAACCAAATTAAAGGAAAAAGATTATAATGAATAACACAAGCAGTAATTCAAAATATCAAAGTAGTGTCTTATGATTAAAGCAGATAAAGCAAATTACAACTACAATCCAATAACCCAAACACTCCAAACAAACAGGAAGTATAAAGGTGCTAGATAGCACTGACCACAAGAGTGCAGCTAAAACAAGTTCACACATGCACTTAGGACAGCAAAGGGGTGCAGTTCAAATTAAAAGGACACAAAATGGCGGCCGACCACGTGGCGGCCCGAAATTTCAAAATGGCGGCCGACCACGCGGCGGCGCGAAATTTCAAAATGGCGGCCGACCACGCGGCGGCGCGAAATTTCAAAATGGCCGCCGACCACGCGGCGAAAAGAAAAAGAGAGGGGTTTAAAATGAGGTTTCTCCTCAGTTCTAGACCCGAGGAGACTGAGACACTAATAAAAATGAATTTGGGGCTGCGCACACCCCTAAAACGTGGAAACCTCCCCCCAGAAAGGCTGATCACCACACTCGATCTTCCCCTCTGTGTCTCTAAAGGGGTGATCCCTCGTGGTGCCCTTAAAAATGAACCCTTTCAAGCACACTCACACACACACTGGGGGCGGCCAACCCCCCCACACACTCTCTCACAAAAGGAATTCCACTCGGAGGTTCCCCAAAAACTAATAGCCCTTAAAAAGGGTAAGTCCCTAACTAAGTTCCCTTTAAGAAGGGTTCAAGCCTTACCACAAGTCTTTCTCCACCGGAGGTGTCCTTTCTCTGCTGCAGTAATCCTTGTGGGAGCCCAGAAAATCCAAGGAGAAAAACCAAAAAACCAAAAAAATCGCAAAAATTCAAAAATAGTAAAATTAACCAAAATACCTGGATTTTAGGGCAAAAATAGGATCCCGGAGAGCCCCCAAAAGAGTTGTGAGGAATGAGACAACTCTTTGTAGAAATTAAAACAATTTATTAAAAACAGAAAAATTGAAAAATTGCAAAAAAAAAAAAAAACTAACAAAATATAAAAATTTGGGATCCAGATGGCTCGAGAGATATGCCCCAGGAGCGCAGGGATTCAGGAACTTTAGGCTTAAGACAGCTCTGAACCTCAGGTAGAGAAAAAAATAAACTTGCAGTTTAGGCTGGTCAAAAAGAAATCTATTTCTAAAAAGCCCCTAGAAAGGGGTAGGCTTCTCCAGCACTGCCTTAGCAAGCTGGAGAGGAAGGGACAATGAGACACGTGTCTTTCTTTTTCTCCCTGTTATAGCTTTTGCTCCGCCCACAGTCCGCCCACAGCCCACCCCTTTGGTTCAAGGTGATTGGTGCTCTCCCTTTGACAGACCATCCCCATCCACCAATGGCTCCTCCTGGTCAGAGGGGTGATATTAGTTGAGATAAGGGTCATGTGCTTATGGGGGGCTGGGCTGTTTGTTGCAACTGGGGTTTTTTAAAATCTGCCTTGAAACCAAGATACAAGTAAAACATAAAAATACATCCAACACATCTTAAAACACTTGTAAAGGTATACAGTAAACACAGGAAGACCAGAAAAACTTGATTAGTGTACCTGGACTGATGGATTGATTTTAACATTCAATTTAAAAATATTAAGCTCAAATTAATTAAGGCACTTAATATGCAAAGACCAAGCACAAATAGGGATTTCATGTATGACAGTGATCACCCAGCCTAAACACAGAATCTGGGCTGTAACTGTGCAAAAATGAGAAAAATCCCTGTGATGCTCAGATATTTCCTATGGAATAGAGGCAAGCCCATAAGAAATGAGTCCTTCCTTCCTTCCCATCAGTCATGGGCCAAATGAAATTATTTCCGAGTTCTAAGGCTGAGCTCCTGGAATACTGTGAGAAACTCCTTTCTGAAATTCTAAATTGAAGAGCAGCTGAAAGGAAAGAGCACCCAGCAGTCAGGAGGAATTAGGGCTGAGGGAATTTGTCAGTCCTGGATATTTGTTCTTATTTTCACCTGGGAATTTTCATCCTGGGCTGGGTTGGAGCTGCTGTCCCTGCTGGAATGTGACACCCCTTGGAGGGAGAAGTGACTCAGGGCAGGCAATTGCTTCTCTTCTGGGTGTTTTGGGAGGAATCTGACCTCAACCAGCTCTTAGAAAGTGAGTTGGTGCTCCTCAGCTTCCAGCTGAGCCCTTCCAGCTCTTCCCGGGATCCCTCCCTGGGGGTGGAAGGACTGGTGGTCCCTGGAGCTGGTGGTGTCCAGGGGGATGAGCCAGTTCTTGGTGCTGTCCCACCAGGCTGGGCCCAAAACCCAACTAAAATAACTTTTTTCACTTTATCTTTGCTTCAAACAACGCTGAGCAAGCAAGAAACAGAACCAAAGCTGTGATTTTAAAAACTCCTCGTGCTAAACTTCATGATAAATTTTATTTTTTGGGGTGGATCTTATCTAGAAAACCCTTCCTTGGCTCCCATTCGATTCAAAATTCACCCAGACAGATACAAACCCCATTGATTTGTGGGAGAAAAGCTCCATGTGTGCCCAGGGCCAGAATTCGAGCCTGTGTGCTGGTATTTAGCAAGAAAGGCAGACTTCTCCATGCAGCAGAAAGGAAATTGTGCTTTACTCCATTGTTTACCCTTCCCAGTACTTTAATTTTCCCTTTGTTTAATATTCCAGCAGAAGCCATTTATCTTCCTGGATGATCAAATAAACTGGGTGGTAAAAGAACGGATATTTAATTCATGGGGAGGGGGAAAATGGTATTAAAGGTGGACCAAAGGGATCTCATTTGGAAATAGAGTAATGTGTGATTTGCTACCTCACACTTGCCTCAGTGCCTGGGGGAAAAAAAGGGATTTTTTCATCCCAAAGAAAGATTTGGATTATTCTTTCCCAGCCCTGCAGTGCAGGGGATGCAGCTCTGAAAGCTGATATTTGGCTGCTTCAAAAGAGCCAAATCCTGCTCAGGGCAAGCCCATTCTCCTGGAGGAGATAAGGGGTTATCAGGATGTGGAGTAAGGGGGCATCAGGATGGGAATTTCAGGGGTTTTCAGGATTTGGGAAGCACGAGGGGCTCATTAGGAGAGGAGGGGCGAGGCTCAGGTGCTGGGAGGTTCCAGCATCAAGAGCAAAAGGCGCTGCTGGAAAAGGGAAATTTTCCTTCAGCCCTCCATGACCTTGATCCCAGTTTTTCCCCGGCTTCAGAGGGATTTCCTGGGTGGGAGACCAGGCTGGACCTGAACCCCATCAGGGCTCTGCAGCTGATGAGCTTCTCTACCAGTTTAAAGCAGGAGCAGCTCTGACAGGACTTGAAAAACTGCCTGGAAAAGGGAAATTTTAGAGGATTTGTCCCATTTAAGCTTTTTTTTGGCAGGCAGAAAGCCGGGATTCACTTCTCTCTCCACCGAGCAGCTCATGGGGTGCAAATACTTATCTTTTTCTGCTTTTTTTTCCTACCCAGCCTTTTTCTGAGAGTTCCTTAAGTAGAAGGTGCTGATGTTCCCTGTGACAGCACAAATTTGTGTCAGGGTGTTCATCATCATCATCCCTTCCATCATTTTTCCCTGGGTTTTTAGTGGAAAACTGGGAATTTAATACTCAAGTGACACCTATTTGATTACAAACACACATAAAACCCATCAATTTATCCCTTTTAGATCTGTTCCTTATTCCAGTTTTGATGGAGAGGCTTTGCCTGGCAGACACAGAATTTATGAATAAGATAACAAATGATAAAGATTAAAGCCCTTGTTTCATACCCATCTGTTTTTGCAGCAAACTGCTAAAATAAAACTCATTAAGAAATCTGCTGTGAGTATCAAAGCTCCTTTTAAAACACCTTCTCTCTTGCTCTGATCTGAATTTTTCAGTTTGAGGAAGGATTAAGCAAATTAAGAACAGGAAAGTGTAACAACACGAGCCCTTTGAGGACCAGCCTTGATTTTTCCAGCATATCTCACCTAACCACAGGAATATTTTTTCCTGTGAAGTAGCATTTAAATATTTATTTGAAAATGGTGAAGTGCCTTCCTATAAAGACACAAATCATTGTTTGAGTTGGCAGGCCCCAGATCGAATAAAATACCGAAATGTGGTTCAGATATTGACATTTATTATTTTTTATGAGAAAAAAATGTACCCTAAAAGAAGCCCTCAAAATACTTGATTATTTTTGGGAGCAGACTGTGGGTAAAAATACCACTGTTGCTGTATCAAATTTTGGGGAATAAGAAATAAAATAGACCAGAATTCATGGGCCTGTGTAGGTTGAAGTGCTGGATATAGAAGGTTTTAATTCTTTTTTACATTTTATACACTCACAGCCTGGTGTTTCTGACGCTACAATTTCAGTGGTTGAAGTTTTGGGGTTTCATTCAATCACTGTTGTACTTTCAGTTTAGAAAATCTGATTTTCTGTGTGAAATCTCTGGAGTTTAATAAGAAAATTGATCTCCCATCATCATCTTGATGAAGGTTTTATGGTCAGGATCTGCTCTGAAAAAAATGATGCCCACCCAGGGTCATTATGCCACGAGCCTTTAATGAAAATTTTTTTTGTTGAAGGATAAAGGTTTCGGAAAAAAAAAAGAAAAAAAATTTACAAGCACCTTAGAGGCCACAATTTGATAATTTGAATGCCTGATGTGGAAATAAAATGTGGATGCAAAGATTGGGGCAGGAGACAGAAGGAAAAAGAATCCTGGCCATGATTGATGAGGGAGAATTTGTTGACTTGCACTGGTTCTGCTCCGAGGGGAGGGGGCAAACTGAGGAATTTCTAAGCCAAAGCTTTAAAGCAGGACATTCAAACAGACATTGGGCTCAAGTACACAACACACCCAGAAAAAATAATTAGAAAAAAAGGTTAATTTGTTTTCATCTGCTGGTTCCAGTCCAAGGGGTGAAGTTTGTTTTTCCCTCTCGCACCAGTTCAGGGAGGAGATACGCCCCATATGCCACCAGCTCTGCTGCCAGATGTTTGCCAGAGGTTTTTCCCTCCCCATTCCCATTCCCATCCCCATCCCCATCCCCATCCCCATCCCCATCCCCATTCCCAGCTGTTTATTTGAGTGGGCTTTTCCAGCCTGCTGCAAACGTGCTGGATTAACAGGCCTTAACCATGAAAGACAGGCAGGGAGAGCAGCTGCCCCGTGGCATCCTCACAGGGGGCAGGTTTAGGGGCCAGGGGTGGCTAAAACAGCTCAGGATTTCCCTGGATTTCTTGGAGGGATCCACGTTTAACAGAGGAGCCCACGTGAGAGAGAGTGAAATTATTTCAGTTTTCAGAGGTGTGTGGTGGCCAGGCCAGAGGGGCCGTGGTGGAAATGGAATAATTGAGGTGCTGACGCTTCCCCAGGACAAATAATTCAACCCCTGGGCTGCCCCAGGAAAGGAATCTGTGCTCTGGCAGTGAGAGGACACTGAGCCCCCAAAATCCTGCGGGGAAATGTGTCCCCTGTAAATGCTGGAGTGCTTTGGGTGGGAAGGCACCCTAACGCCCAGCCAGTGCCAGGGCAGGGACAGCTCCCACCATGCCAGGCTGCTCCAAGCTGGGACACTCCCAGAGAACACCACGCCTCAGGATCCCAGCGTGCCAGGAGCTGAGGCTCTGCAGGGATGTCCTGGAGGGGCTGTGGTCACCCAGGGGCCGAACACCCCGAGAGGGACCCAGATCTGCTCAGGACAATGGTGCAAAGGCAGGCCCGGCCCTGGGCAGGCCTGGCTCTGTCACTCTCTATTAGTGCCTCTGTACAATTGCTCAACTGCCTCCTGATTGCTTTGTGTTTTCTCATAATTCCCACTCTTAATTCCACCAATAGCCAGAAAACTTCCTATCATGCCAGTCACAGAGACAATTATATAAGATCTTTTTTTTTTCTTTTTTTTTTCTTTCTTTTTTTTTTTTTTTGTTCTCCCCCTCTTTTTATTCCAGTTTAGAGAAAACAAAGAGCCCCATTCATTCAATTTGCAGCTGAGTCTCTCAGGTTATGTAAATTGTTAAATCATCCATGCTCTTTCTTTTTAGCCATATTGCAAGCAGGGAATTTCCATACCCGGTTGAAACCCCACAATTGATCTATCCCGACAAACACGGCGATCAAGAGGTTCATCTTGGCTTTTTTTTTGGCTTCCTTTCTCCTGGTTAACCAATATGTTATACTCCCATGGAGAATAATAAAAAGAAATCAGGAGTCTTTCATGAAAACTTAAGTGGAATAAAACCTTGTGATATAATTAGGAGATGCCCGTGGACTTCACTTGAGCTTTATTCATTTCCATCAAGGCAGAATTTAGTGCAGAAGCACAGCCAAGCTCCCATTTGCACTCTCTTGATTTTTATTTCTTTTCTTAATTCTTACTATTTTTACATTACAGTTTCAATGAACCAGAAGCTCCTTGGGAGAGCGGCTTCCTCAGCTCAGTTATGGATTTCTCTGCAGTGGGAAATGACAGCATTGTTAGAGCTACATTTGATCACTTCATGATGCACATTAATAGAAGAATTTGGATTTACTTTGTGCTCATCTCACTTTCCCTGCCCCTTTCTGGGGCTCAGGTTGAAAAAGGATGTTATAAAACCTGGCTTAGGCTTGGTCACCTGGGGACACTCAGAGTGAGGTTTTGGCCAGCGAGTATCACTTTTTAAAGGATGGATAAATTCTCCTATCTTTGCAGAAAATCAAGTCCCCTGCATGACTGTCCCTGCTGAAAGGACATCCCTTGTTTTCCAAGGGCTTGGACAAGGAGCTCTGCTCAGAGATCTCCCTCCAGGAAAACGTGTCCATCTATTTGGGGTAATAAAAGAATGTTTTATACACTCAGAGCCTGGTGTTTCTTACGTAACCATTACAGACATTGAGGTTTTGGGGTTTCGTTCAATCACTGCTGTACTTTCAGTTTAGAAAATCTGATTTTCTGTGTGAAATCCCTGTGATATCCCTGTGATCAGTAAACAACTCCAGCCCAAAGTGATCCTCGGGAGATCAAGGTTTGCAGATTCCTTTCAAAATGATCTTTGCCAGTATTTGTTTATTGGCTTATGATGCAAAATAAACATCACTTACAGCCTTCAGTTCTGCTGGTGTTACCCAGAATTTATTCTGGTTAAGAACACTTTGCCTACCCAGACACCTGCGATGGCCTTAAGGTGAAGGAGAGGAGTTTTAGATGGGATATTGGGGAGAAACTGTTCCCTGGGAGGGTGGGGAGTTCCTGGCACAGGTTCCCAGAGAAGCTGTGGCTGCCCCTGGATCCCTGGCAGTGCCAAAGCCAACTTGGAGCAGCCTGGGACAGTGGGAGGTGTCCCTGCCCATGGCAGGGGGGGCACTGGATGGGCTTTAAGGTCCCTCCCAACCCAAACCATTCCATGATTCTCTACAGCACTGGAAAATACAATAACAGAGTAACAGACCAAGACATGGAGCTGGGTGGAAACTTGGTGAGTTTATGAACACCTACACTAAAGCCCAGCCTAGCAAAGCTCTGCTCCGAGCCCACAGGAGTTTCACCTCTGCAGGACAGGAGGATGAAGCCTGAATGTGTCCAAACCAGGCTCTGGCACTGGGTGGGCTCCCAGGGTCTGGTATCCATTAGAGCCCAACATTCTCCTGAACCCAGGGATTAATTCTCCTGCAGGAACCTGAGCAAAGCAGGAGCAGCACAAAGTTAATCAAGCACTGATCCTCCCAATCCACTTAATCACAGCCAGCTGCTACTTAAAGCCTGAGAAGAGCAACATCCCCAGGGCAGCTCTTTTGGAGGAGGGGAGAAGCCATTCCGAGCACCCTGGATGGGAGAAGGGCATTAAAAAGTTAATAAAATAAAAGTTAATTCCCTCAATCAAGGAGGGAGGGAATAGTTCTGGGAAGTTCTAAAGCTCCCAATATTAATTTCTTCCCGCCTTCCCAGCTGCTTATCCCTGGAAGGCATTTGATTTGTACTAAAATATTTGCTCATAACCCAGGTTTCCTCCTGCAGTGTACACAGGCTGTGCCGTGCCCGAGACTTGGCTGTGGGATTTTTCCCTCTTTCATTCCAAGTGTCTCTAAAAATCTTAAGAACCCCGACCACGCCACTGCAGTTTACGTTGGCTGGATAATCTTGTCCTCATTTTTTTAACATTTTTTTTTTGGAGGGATGTATGGTCTCTTGGCCATGTCATCCTCTCGGCATAAAGTTGTGCCTCTTTTAACAAATGTGTTATTCCCCATTTGAACTTTATTGGGCTGGAACGTTTGGAGGGGTTCTGACAGGATTTGAGGTGTTTCAGCTTCCACAGAGGAAATCCCTAAGTACATCACAGAGGCCTCTTTGCAAAACACTTCATGGGATGGAGGAAAACGCTTTTCTTCCTGAATTCTGGTTGGGGAAGTTGAGATCCTGATGGATTAAGTGACTCGATAAAATCACCTGGGGGGGGGCTGTGGCAGAGCTCAGGTTTAAATCAGGTTTAAATCCAAGATGAAACTGCATTCCCCAGTTTGCCAGCCCTCAGTTCTGGGCTGGAGTCACTGCATGGATGAGGGGTTTTGGGGTTTAGGTGTGGGGTTCAGAGAGGATCTGGTGGAAAGACAATTAACAATAAAAATGCATTGAGACATCAACTTGGTCCCTCAGGAATTTAGGAATGCCCTGAAACCAGCGTTTGGAAATAATCAGTGAGATCTGATTGTGAGGGATGTGATGGAGTAAAAAGGTGAAGGACTGGCAGTGGAAAAGCTGATTTAAATTGGTGGGATATACAAATACCCTTGTGCCACCAGCACCCCTGAGAGCTCCCCAGCAGGACTGTGCTGCCTCCCCATGGGGATGAAGATCCTGGCCCAGCCTGGAGCAGATTTCCCACTCGAGTTACGATATTGTGACACAAAACTCCTCTTAGTCCACCCCTTCAACTCCAGGCTGCCACAAGCCAGGTGTTTTTTAAAGGAAAGAAAGTTGTCATCAGCAGCAGCTCCCTTTCCTTCTGCTGCGTTCCCACTTTTCCATGAATCTGCAAACATTTTTAAAATGCAGAGCAGCGCTCAGCAGTCCCCCATTGCTGATTTTACCTTTGCCATGGCAAACACATTCCACAATCCTTCCCCTAATATTTGGTTTTCTGCAAAGTTTTTCCAGCAGAGAAATATTCCTGCATGCTAAAAAAGCAGCATTTTGGACATACCACAGCCTTGCACTTTTTCTCTTAGAACAGAAAATACCGACATTTTAAACAAATATTTATGGTTTTGTACTCTCACACACCCACACCTGCACCCTTATGCATTCTCAAGGTACCACGATGTGGAAAAACACCCTGGAATCACCAGAATTCTGCTAAAAATTCATGGTTCTTTTGAAGGGACCTTGTAAAAATCAGCTGGGCTGTTTTGTGTTCTATTTTAAAGGCATTTGCATAATTTCAGGAGTTTTTCGTGGCAGAAATTGCCACTCTCCTGCTGACAAAACACCTTAACTAGGGCAGGCTTTGGGGGGGCTCTACCAAATTCTTTGGGGGTGGAATTTTCCATGTGGCTGCAACAAAATCTGATTAAAGTGGGGATTTTTTATTTCCAGCTTTGCGTTTCCAGGTTGCTGTCTAATAACTGCTCCCTAATTAATGAGCCATTAATGAGGGGCCAGCCCTGCCTCACCAGCTGTGCTTTGCAGTGCAGATGTGGCTGAGCATCCCCCCCAAACCCCTTCCCACAGGGACTCGTTTCCAGTGGAAATGTCCTTGGTGAGTGACAGCCCGGTGAAAAGCCAGGCTGGGCTTCTGGGGACAAGTCCTGTCATCAGCCACCAGTCACCAGGATGGCCCCAGTCATTCAAAACCAAATGGGAGAGAACGGTTTCAAGGAGCTGAATTTATTTTTCATCCATCATGAATGAGGTGATTTAGATGGAGGGACTTTAAGGAGGTGGAGTGATGCTCAGGAGAGACCTGGGACATTAACTGATGCAGCTTCGCTCAAAACTCCCCTTCTAAGGCCATTTAAAAAGTGATTTATTATCACCAAACACCTGAAAATGTCTGCAAGGCTTGGCCTTGCTGCAGCCAGATCCAAAAAGACGTTAAAGACGTGCTCAAATAAACTCATCAAGGCAGTGCTGCCGAACTCTCTGAGCTGAGGACTCACCCAGGTTATTTTAAACTCAGCTGTGTTTTCTGTAGCCGAAATCACTGCAGGCCTCACATTATCCATCTGCACCTCCCACCTCCTGTATATCCCTGTAATCAGTAAAAAACTCCAGCCCAAAGTGATCCTTGATAGACCAAGGTTTGCAGAATCTTTTCAAAATTATTTTTGCCAGGATTTATTAAAGAGCAGCTGTGGCTGCCCCTGGATCCCTGGAAGTGTCTAAGGCCAGCCTGGACAGGACTTGGAGCAACCTGGGATAGTGGATGTCATACATGAAATCCCTATTTGTGCTTGGTCTTTGCATATTAAGTGCCTTAATTAATTTGAGCTTAATATTTTTAAATTGAATGTTAAAGCAATCCATCAGTCCAGGTACACTAATCAAGTTTTTCTGGTCTTCCTGTGTTTACTGTATACCTTTACAAGTGTTTTAAGATGTGTTGGATGTATTTTTATGTTTTACTTGTATCTTGGTTTCAAGGCAGATTTTAAAAAACCCCAGTTGCAACAAACAGCCCAGCCCCCATAAGCACATGACCCTTATCTCAACTAATATCACCCCTCTGACCAGGAGGAGCCATTGGTGGACGGAGATGGTCTGTCAAAGGGAGAGCACCAATCACCTTGAACCAAAGGGGTGGGCTGTGGGCGGACTGTGGGCGGAGCAAAAGCTATAAAGGGAGCAAAAGAAAGACACGTGTCTCATTCTCCCATCCTCTCCAGCTTGCTAAGGCAGTGCTGGAGAAGCCTACCCCTTTCTAGGGGCTTTTTAGAAATAGATTTCTTTTTGACCAGCCTAAACTGCAAGTTTATTTTTTTCTCTACCTGAGGTTCAGAGCTGTCTTAAGCCTAAAGTTCCTAAATCCCTGCGCTCCTGGGGCATATCTCCCGAGCCATCTGGATCCCAAATTTTTATATTTTGTTAGTTTTTTTTTGCAATTTTTCAATTTTTCTGTTTTAATAAATTGTTTTAATTTCTACAAAGAGTTGTCTCATTCCTCACAGTGGAAGGTGTCCCTGCCCATGGGGATGGGACAAGATGATCTTTAAGGTCCCTTCCAACCCAAGCCATCCTGCTTGGCACTAAAATCAACAATGGTTGTTAGACTGAGCTTATCACAGCACACAAACTTGGAGAGTTTTGGAGGCCTTTGCACACAGTTGTGTTCAGATGGGATCTGGGGGGAAATGACAGTCAGAGGTGGGACCTGGGGAGAAATGACATTCAGGGAGCTCCTCTGACAGCAGGGAATTCTCCTGGCCAAAGATTTCCACTCCACCTGGGCATGGGGGAGAAGCAGCACAAGAAATTTGCCCTTTACAAACTGTGCCAAGCCCCTGCTCCTGAGCGTGCCTGGTGCTCAGTGCAGGAGCAGGAAACACGGATTTGGGCCCCTGGAATTCCCACCCCACAGCCCTGAGCACTCGGCCAGGGACAGAGGGCGACCCCATCCCTGGCAGAGCCGTGCACTGGGAGAGCTCCCTGCGATCACATGGAAAAGTTTAACACTACCCCTGCAAGCTTTTGGTGCATGAAGGCTGAAAAAAACCCCCTGCAGAACATCCTTAAAATGTAAAACATCTTGGTCTTTTAATAATCCCATGCGGTATGTTTTCACTTTAGCAATAATTGTATTTTCTTTTTGCGTATTTTATTTAACAACATTTCAGGGCTCGGCTAATCTGTTCCATCTGGAGAGGGAGTGACCAATGTGCTGAGCACAGGAACAACTGCCTTTATCAGGCCGGGCTGGTTTGCAGCAGCAATCCAACACCCGGCAGAATTCCCGGCAGGAATTGCAGCCCCACCTATCGTGGGCACCTCTGTGCTGCCATCAGCAGGTGGCAGGAAGGGGCAGAAGAAATTTGTTGTTGATGTTGGTGGATTTTATTGCTGAATGATGTCGGTGGATTTTATTGCTGAATGATGTCGCCGTGTTTAACAGTAATTGAGGGGAGATAAATCAAAGTCCTACAAGGCAAAAATAATTGAGCCGGTGTGAAGCTTGTGGAGGTGCATTTATGGCTTTTCTTACAGTTCTCAAACCAAACAGAGCATCCTAAGTGGATTAAGGGGTGTGACAGCTGACATTTAACAGTCGTGCTGCAGCATCCTCCTCAGCCCCTCCGGGCTGGGATGCTGAACACGTCAGGGAAGAATCTTCTGAACTCTGGCACATTGGGATTCACCTGGAGCAAAGCTCCACGGCCAGATCCCTCCTGGCAGCCTCTGCCATGGAAAAACAAAGGTGTTTGAGCCTTCAGTGCCTCTGCCATGAGAGCCAGGCAGGGGTAGCACAGGCTGGATTTATGGGGAGAGCTTTCCTGGTGGCAGAGCCCACCCTGAAGGTGCTGGGGCTGCTCTGTGGTGTCACCAACACAGAGCCCCCAAACCACCCTCAATCACCCCAAAAGCTGCTCCCTATTGTGGCACAGCCTGGCCCAGGTGTGGCTGTCAGAAGGGTTCCTCCACATTCCCCTCCCCAGGAAAGGTGGGGATCCCTGATGGAAGGCAGCACCTTCTGGAGAGGATCATCCCCCACTGTTTACTGAGCAGTGACACCGGGCTCAGCACAAAAATGTGCGGAGAAAACCGGGGTGGGGAGAGGCAGACAAAGAGGGGAGATGTCGCTGCCCCTGCCCTGCCTCGGGCTTGGTCCTGCTGGAAGGGGCAACACTCAGGCTGACAGTGATGCAGAAATGAGCCTGGACTAGTGAGCAGCTCAAGAGAACCTGGAGGGGGGGGGAAAGGAGCAGGGAATTCTGACATTTCCAGGAGAAAAGAGGGAACTCTTATAGTAGCAAGTTGATTTTAAGCCATCCAGCTGCTGGAATCCATGGAGCAGCGAGGATGATTGCTGCAAGTCCCAGGAGGAGGTGATGTGGGAGATGCTGGGGAGGCAATTGTTTGGGATTATCTAATTTATGATGTCATTTGGCAGTTTATTCCTGGGATATCTCATCACATAAACGCTGCTCTTCTTATTCCCCACCACGTCCAAAGCATCGTGTTTGATTTCCTGTTCTTTATCTTTTTCGCATTACTGCAGAAATCCCACACTCCCCATCAGGAGCAGCTTGAATAAAAAAATCCAGGGAAGGAAAAGAAAACAGCCACACTTGGAGGCCGCATCTCCAGGCACGGAGGAGTTCCTGCTCCCTGCTGACACCCACGGAGCTGCACACATTTATTGGAAGTGAGGACACGCTGCATGGGGGGCAGTGTTTGTTTCTCCACCAAAATCCTCTCTGATATTCCTGCAGGGACCATCTGGAGCAGCGGGGTGGTGACACGGGCAGACAGCGTGCAAGAAACTCAGATTGGGGCACAGCAAAGAGGAGGCCACCCCTAACCCACAAATATTCCACGGGGGGCTGTGATTCCACAGAGGATGGGCTGTTACTGTTTTGTGAGGCGGATCAAGAGGGATGCCAGTTCCTCACATTTATAAATATCTTTAATACAAAAAAAAAAGGTGGGAATGGGCAAAGTCAGGAGGAAAAGCGAGGTTTTCTTTAAACACCTCAGCAAACGGATGAAGAATCTATTCCTGGGTATCCCTGAGCCCGTGACAAAACCCACCCCTCCCTCGCCAAGAGTAGAAATTGATTTCATATCACATTTCACACTTCATTTCTCCTGCCTCCCCTGCAGCCAGGCCCCCGCACAATGACACAAAGGCCGCAGCTTCATTTACTGCCCCGCTCCTCGTGCCTTTGTGTGCGGGGAGGCGCAGGGCAGCGGCCCAGTGTGGGAACCCCGAGGATTGAGATTGCTCACTGAAGCTTGCCCGGGGGCTGCAGCCCCAGTAAATCACGCCTGACAGACCATTGTTGCCAGGGGGGCTTTTGTGGGGTTGGTTTTTCGGGAGTGGTGTTGGTTTTTCCCTGCCACGGCTTTGTAGTTCTGAGGCAGGGCTGGGGGGGGGGAGGCGCTGGCGCTGGGCCACGGCACCACAAAGTGCTTTCAATGGCCACATTCCCGGTTTTGTTTTCCTTTCCTGATTATCCCGTGGCTCTAAATATGCTAATGAGCTTGGCATCTCCCTCGGGTTCGTGGGTTTCCAGCTTACCTGGGAACTTCCCTGCTGGAGCATCCCAAAGCTCCTCCATCCCTCTTCCTCCTGCTCCCTTCATGCCCACGTCATTTAGGGTTAAATTTGCAGCTCATCCTTTGCCCTTTGGAAGATCTGGGATTGGTGTTCCCTGCTGGCTGATCCACCACCTCAGGAAGGAGAAGGATGACGCTGGAGAGCCACGCTCGAGGAAACCCTCGGATTTCTGGGAAGAGAGAGAGAGTGCAACAATGCTTGGTGTGTGCCAGGTCTGCCTGAAGTTCTGCAGTGACAACAGAGAATAATCAATATTGCCAAAATAAAGCACAGAAAGAGCATCTTGTGATGTCACCAGGGACCTGGGACACATTTGTACCCTGCAGATCTCACTAGGGCTCACACACACGTTACTCACATAACCATTACCCACAGACAGGTGGAATTTCAGACATCAGACAGTTTTAAACAGCAGAGCCGTCAGTTACACGTGCTGCTGATAAAAATACAACACGGGGCACTTAGGAACCTCTTCGGCCTGAAAAGCCAGGGGCCATCCCTGGAATCGGGGCAGGAGTGACACCACCGGGGAGTGAACACGATTTTTGTAATGTCTCGAGCTTGAAGAGTTGCAGTTCTCGGCTTTCCTTCTCTCTGCACAGCCTCCATCTGCATCCCACGCAGGAGGAATTTTCCTTGCCTGCCTCCTTGGGCTGGCTCTCAGTGTTTCAGCTGCATGTCCTTCCTCCAGGATGGATGCCAGAGTCCCAGATGTGCAGGATGGGAGCGGAAGACCAGGACACGGAGGAGCCTAGGCTTGGATTTCTCAACGAGCACTTGACATCCCCATGGTGCTGTTTATTTCCCTAAAATCCCACCTGTGCACTGGGGGATTTCCAGCCAAGCCCAGCTGGGAGTGAGGCCAACGGCTGAGGAGACCCATGGAGGCTTTCACACCTTTCAAGAGCTGCCCTGAAACTGCTGCCTGAGATAAACCTTTTCCTTTTCCTTTTCCTTTTCCTTTTCCTTTTCCTTTTCCTTTTCCTTTTCCTTTTCCTTTTCCTTTTCCTTTTCCTTTTCCTTTTCCTTTTCCTTTTCCTTTTCCTTCTCCTTCTCCTTCTCCTTCTCCTTCTCCTTCTCCTTCTCCTTCTCCTTCTCCTTCTCCTTCTCCTTTTTCCTTTTCTCCCTTTTCTCCCTTTTCTCCCTTTTCCTCCTTTTCCTTTTCTTCCTTTTTTCCTTTTCCTTTTCCTTTTCCTTTTCCTTTTCCTTCCCCTTCCCCTTCCCCTTCCCCTTTCCCTTCCCCTTCCCCTTTCCCTTCCCCTTCCCCTTCCCTTTCCCTTTCCCTTTCTCTTTCCCTTTCCCCCCAGTTCTTCTACAGGAGACAATCAGAAGTTATTTGAAGCTGATGCTGAGTAGAAGGAGTTTTTCTTTCAGTAGAGTGAGGAAGCTAAAAGAGATCCCAGGAGATGAACGTCCTTCCAAGGAAGACCAAAATCCCAAAGTTTTGATGGCAGGGATGTGCCTTTTCCCAAGGCATTTTACATCCTCTCGGGATCTGTCCCATGGCCCCGTCCCAATGTCAAATCCCCTCGGAGTGTGCAGATCTTCTCTCTGGGGAGAAAAATGAGCCAATATTTGGATCCACGAAATGCACATGAAGAGCTGAGGAAACTGCTGGGTTTCAGCTGCTGAGAGCTGGAATTTCTGCAGATCACAGAACAACCTGAGTCCTTCCCAAAGTGGGGCATTTTCAGGATTTCCTACTTTTCAGGGTGGAAAAGAAAGAGCAGATTGCACAGCAAGTTGGTGTCAGCAAAAAACAAAGTCAATTTGATAAGAATTCTCCTTCTGGACCAGCCCTGGTTCAGCTTTGGTGGTGAAGCATCACCAAGAGCAAGGAGACATGCAAGAATTTTGTTCTCTTGGGAAAATATTAACTCCAAAGGATGAGGCTTTATGTGATTGTCACCTAAACTCTAACAGCCACCAATATCTATGTTGTGCTAGTGCAAATGCAGAATAATTTCATTAAATTGGTTTAAATTCCATCCTTATTTTCCCTTTAAATTTTGCCTTTGTTTTAGTGATGTGACAAACACATCATGGATTTTCCATGGATTTGAGACACTGCCCATAAACAATTCCCATCCATGGAGACCTGCTCTGTGTATTATAATAAACTCATTAAATCATACACTAATTAAAGTTGGAAAATACCTCTAATATCAAGTCCAATTATCAACAAGAGATGCCAGAAATCCACCAGTTCCAGGTATGTCCTTTTGCACTTATTGAGGATTGGGAATTGCCTTTAAGACGTAGGAAAAGGGAAAACTCCTGGAGTAATTCAGGAACAGAGTGAAGTAACATGTTGGAATAAATCAAAGATAAAAAGAAAAGAAGGCACTGCAGCACTCACTGAAGCCCAAAGCATTTCCAACTTCTCCTTTCTTGAGACAAAAAACTGGGTTTCAATTGGCTGAGAGAGTTTTTGGGTATCTGTGAGTTAAATTTGCTTTTTTTTCCTACTGCTTTTCCTCCTTTCATTTACAACTAACCAAAAAAACCCAGCAAGCGAAAGAAAAACCACTCACAATCTGTTACTTCTGTAATGAGAGATGCAGCTCGGTGACATCGATAATTTCTTAGGGGAAAAATAAAAAAGGGAAGGCAAAATGTTCTGAGCAGCTTTGGCAGGAGCCGGCGGAGCCCACGCTCGGATTCGTGCTGTGGGAATGAGCCTTGGCCAGGCTGGGTCTGTCTGCAGCCGTCAGTGTCCTCCCTGTCAAAACAAATGTGTTTATCTCCTTTGCAAAGGCTTTGAAACTCTCTGCAGAGAGAATTTTCTCCAGAAGGCTGAAATCCTACAAATTTCATCACTTACACTTTTGCTGGAAGGGAAAGACAAGAAAATAGATGTTAAAAATAAACCCCCAACCCAAGCTTTTGTTGAGCTGGGCTTTGGGAGGCAGGAGAAAACCAAAGCATTTGGTAGCAATTAATATGCCCCGTCCATTTGCAGTTTTAATTCCTGTGCAGATGCAGAGTGTTGTTATTCTAATAACTTCCTGTGGTGCTCCCTTTTTCTGGAAACCTCAACGCCAATTAAAATGTGATCCATCACCCAGTGCTTCTGAAACAAAGGGGAATGTCCAGCTCCCTGATACAGCCATGAAAAATCCCAGTCAGTCAAAAGAAGACCCAGGAGAAAGGAGAAACACAAAACAAAACAATAAGAAAAAAAAAAAAGCATTCAAGTCTTCCCATTTCTGGAAGAAAGAAGAGAAGAAAATGTTCTTTTGTGTGGGTCTTGTAACAGGAGCAGACTGAGGGAGTTGGACAATATCAGGAGGGAGCAGCCAGACTTCCCCTCAGCGAAAAGGTGGATTAATACACGGATCCCTCCTTGTGCTGAGGTGACAGTGTCTGGATGTCCCCCCTCGGGGATTGCCTGGGAGAGGCAGATGCAGCTCAGCTCTGGCCAGGAGCTGCAGCGAGCCCGGGGCAGGAGCCAGGGAATTCCTGCCCGGCTTTGTGCGCCCGGGGCAGGCGCTGTCGGAATCGCGCTGCCCTCCCCAGCCCTGCTGCCAGCCCTGCAGGAAATCAAAGGTGGGCACTCCTCGGGCTCACCAGCTTATTAAAAAGGGCTGAGTGGCTTTTTCTTCCTGCCCTGAATGATGGAGCTGCCTCGGGAATGCAAATGAGCTCCAAAGAGAGGGCTGAGCGCTCCCCTTTGGATGCAGGACATGACTGGGCCACTGAGGATGGGTTTTCCATGGCTCAGGGTTCCAGGCACCATCCCAACATATCCCACAGCAGCAGCAGGCAGGATTTACCCAATGGGCCCAGCCCTTCCCGGGAACTGCTGAGACTTTTCTTGCCACAGGTGCTCCAGGAATGACTGGACACGGCATTTAGCGGTTCACAACGTGGAGTTCCTTCAAAGGTTGGCCTTGATGATCTCAGAGGCCTTTCCCAACCGAAATTATCCTGGGATTCTCTGATTTCTGCTGTCCTAAGACCAATGAGGCACCATCTGCTGAGGGGTGCTGGGTACCTTGAGAGACACTTGATGTTCTCCAGGTACTCCCTGCGTTCTGCATTGGTTGGAATTACAGAATGTGGAGTTTCCTAAGCCCAGCTTTAAGGGATATCAGCTGTAAAAATATTTTGCTGATTTTCCAGGAGGATTCTCAGCAATTCCAGAGATCAGGGCGGGGAAAGCTGTCTCCAACATGGAGCGAGGCTTGTAAAGACTCGGTGTTCCCAACTGCCCGTTCTCCATCGTGTTTATTGGCATGGGGAGACAGTGGGGAGATGGGAGGGGTAGATTGAGGGCCCATGGCATTTCTGGAGTACAAAATCCATGGTCGTCTCTAAAATCAAACACAAACTCTTCGGTCCTGAGGGAACCTCTCCTCACTCACACCCAAGCTCAGTATCTTAATCCCGAGACTTTAAATCAGAGCTGCGATAAGATGAGCACCTTGTCCTGTTTGTACTTTGCCGAGGACAGGCTCTGCCCCTCAGAGACAGAGCAGAAATAAAGACAAGCAGGAGCTTTGCCTTTCCCAGCTCCAAAATCAAACCCACAAACCAAACTTCAGCAGAGCAGCCACATGTGTGCTCTGGAGGTGGGTCAGGAGGGCAGAGCAGGCACTGCAGAGAAGGAAGGAAGGTTGGTTGTTTATTTATTTCTCCCACTCCAGGGCTGTTTTCTGCAGGCAGGAGCCCTTGCCAAGTCTATTTACAAAGTTCAGCCCCGGGATCGTGAGAATTGCAGCTCGAGGCAGCTCTGCCTCGGGGGCTCAGCGCTCACCCCACCACAGATGGTCCTTCCTCCTCCTGCCGGACCTTTCCTCCTGCTCTGGGGGAGGCAGAGTTGAGGAGGACACAGGGAAAACACAAACGGGAGAAAATATGGGCAGGGAAAAGTAAAAGCTTTGTGTCTTCATTGCCACCTGCATTTGTTATCATAATACATTTCTTCTTAATTTCACGTGTGACTGTTGAGATAAGTCCCAGAGTTGAAGAATAAATTCTTTCTGAGGGCCATGAGCACCAATCTAGGTGAAGATCTGGCCTGGAAACCCCCGCAGGGGACCCATTCCAACATTTCACTGGCATCTTGCTGGCTCTAAATTGAAGTTCACGGAGCAGAGCTGGAAGCAACAGGAAGTGATGCAGCTCTGAGGAGCTCCCAAGAACTATCCAGTGTATCCATCCTTAAATCTGTCCAATTGCTGATCATTAGTCTGGCGTGTGAGGAGCCTCCACCGCATCCCAGGAAAGCCTTGGAAATAGAAAGTTTTCTTTTAATGTAATCCAGGCTCAAGGAAGAGCAGGAAGAGCCACATCTTCCTTCTCCTTTGTGATGTGAATTTATATTTTTATTGGGAAGGCTCATTTAGGAACAACGGTGGTGTCCCATCATCATCCCAATGAGTTTGGATATTCCTTTGACTCCTGGTCTAAATTTTTCCCTTGAGGGAGTTCCTGGGATGTTTATCAAGGGTACAGACTTTGATTTATCTGCTAAAGGAAATCTTATATGCATCAAAACTTTTCACAATCTCAGGGATGATTTAAGTCCCTAAAAATGTGACTTAGTGGTAAACGAAGTATTTCATGGTAATTATTATGTTTATTTTCAATATTTAAAATCATGGAATGAATGTATTTATAATAATTTTACATTCTGGCTGTTATTGGTAAAAACCACTAAAATTAATACATCTGGTCAGCTTGAAGAGTTCTGCAGCATTTTTTTTTTGTACAGACTGAAAAAGGAATTTAAATCCATGTTTGTCCATCTGCAGTAGGTTCTCTACAGAAACATCAGGGCAGATTCTGCCATGTCTGAGCGTGCTTTGTTGTGCTGTGACCAATCCTGGATGCGTTGTGTAACTTCAGGACACGGAAGCAGAACCACTGGAAGGTGGGAATATTTCTGGCCGTTTGTTCAGCGGTTTTTTCTCTTGTTGTCCTTCAGTGTCATCCCCTTTATTCTTTCCTTTGTACTTTCCTAAGGAAGTATTTTATTAAACCCAGTTTTAGAGGAAAAATCCTGGTCTTGCCTCATTTTCTGTGATCTGAACACGATCAGGCTGTAATCACAAACAGGGATTTGCCCCTTGCACCGGGTAAGGAGAGAACAGAAGCTTCTTCTTGGGGGGACTTAAAAAATGTTACTTGGGGAATCTCTCCAAACTGGGGGATCACTCCAAATCCATCAGGTGAGACTTGGGAAATCTCTCCAGATTGGGGAATCTCTCCAAATTTGGGGATCACTCCAAATCCATCCCCTGAGACTTGGGGAATCTCTCCAGATTGGGGAATCTCTCCAAATTTGGGGATCACTCCAAATCCATCAGGTGAGACTTGGGAAATCTCTCCAGATTGGGGAATCTCTCCAAATTTGGGGATCACTCCAAATCCATCCCCTGAGACTTGGGGAATCTCTCCAAATTTGGGGATCACTCCAAATCCATCCCCTGAGACTTGGGGAATCTCTCCAAATTTGGGGATCACTCCAAATTCATCACCTGAGACTTGTAAAGAAATGGATTTGAGGTCAGGAACCGATTGCAAATGATGTTCCCAGGAATATCCACAGAAGATACACAGAACCAAATAAAGGTAGTACAAAACCTTGCCTGATTCCACAAAAAAAGCAGGATTTCTTCCCTTGGACAATGAGGAAAATGCTCCCTGCCCAAGAGATCAACCAGAGCTGGAGGGATTTGGAGCAAGTCCCCTCTGGGATCTCCCTCCCCAGGAAAATCAAACCAAGGGGGTTCTGGGGAGGGGGTTCATCGATCCTGATGGATACAGCAGGAAAACGCAGCTGTCCCAGGAGAAGGCCTCACACAGGACCCACTGACAGTGGGGACAGCTCGGGAATTGTCCAAATTGGCCAGCTGGCTGTGCTTGGCACAGCCCTGAGGGCTCAGGAAGCGCTTGGAGCACTCCAAAAGTTCGGGAAGAGCAGCAGAGATTCCCCTTTGGAAAGGGATGGCTGCTGGGGCTTCTCCCTCGGAGCAGGAGCGGGGCCACGTGCTGCCCAGGCCGGGGAGGCCCGGTGACCCTGAACGCTCCCCACATCTGGCTCCCACATCTGGCTGCAGCTGGCCCGTGTTTGCTTTCGGCTTTCCCCAGCGCCGCTCACCCCGGCGAGCGCGGGCACCGACCTGGCGGCCCCTGCACGGGGGCTGGCGGCTCCGTGGGGATGGGAAAGGGATCCAGGGTGGGAGCTTTGGCTCCAAACGCAGCTCCCAGCACGGGAGCAGGAGCCCAGGAATTCTCTCATCTCCCTGTCCCATCCAGGGGTTACTCAAAGAGCCTTCCAAGACACTGCGGATGTTCAGAAATCGGGGTTTTTCTTTGGATAAATGGTCTGGAATGGAACTTTTATTTTGCTGTCAGGAAGAGGCTCTGCCTGCCTCATTTCAGGAATTCTGCTTCTGGGTTTGGATGAGAACAGGGAGAGTGGAAAGAAAAAAAACCCCAGATATGTCAAAATTAGACAACAAAATACCTGCAACTTCTAGAAAGTGGCCTCTGATGCTGCTGGTTTTCCCTCCTCTCAGTAGTCTCTTTAATAAATTCCCAAAGTTTGGTGACTTTTACATTATTAAGAGATTAAAAAGGATGTTGGGGTTTTTTTCTTTACTAATTTACTTCTCTGAGCAAAGAGCCAACCCAGGGAGCTGCACAAATAACCTGGAACATGAAGCCTGACTTTTGCAACACCACCAAAGACTTGCCAAGGGCCTTCTCCACCCTCCCTTTATGCCCGAATTTGTGAGAATTAATTATTTTTTATTGTACCCTTGATATAAATGGAAGGAAAACATCACTTTCCCAGCCCACAGCATAAATCTTCTTCAGGTATGAACCAGCCGCAGATTTACGGATCTGTACAAGGCCTAATCTATCCAAAAATCTTATTTTATCTCCTCCAAACCTGGATGAGTTGGTTCTGAGAAACTCCTCTGCTCAGCCAGCTTGGGAATCCTTGGGTCACCAGAGCCGTGACTGTGCCACGACTCCTCCTTGATCTCTTTGGCGAACTTACCCAGGGAATTGCTGGGAATTTAAGCACGAAGAGCACTAAAATATGAATTTATGGTGCTCCCCATTGTGCTTTTCCCATTTAACTGCGGGCGTGGGGGAGTTTTCACGGCAATACCGAGTTTGGGCTCTTTTATTCGCGTTCCCTGAGCTCCCTCTTGTGGGTGAAGCCTCCCACGCCTCGCTCTGCCAGCTCCCACCAGCCTCGCCTTTCCCAGCTCTTCTTCCGGGGATTTTCCTCAAAATGAACTCACTGATTAAAAAAAAAGTTTGTGAATTGAATTTAATAGTTACCATTTATTTTTAATAGATTATTTTAAATTTTTTTATAGATTCTTTCAGCACACAGCTTTTATTCCTTCATCCTCCTGGTCAATTTTGGAATTAAAATTTACCTGTTGAGATTCCAGTTCATCCTTTTTTTGTATGGGGGGAAAAAAAAATCCCATTTATTGATGCCAAAGGAACTCTTCTTGGATTTGGATCAATTAAATTCCCCCTCACACGTCCTTGGTGTTAAAGCTGTAAAGGCACACAACAGCTGAAATGAAAAATGGATTTAAATCCCTCAGGGGTGGCGCTAAAAAGAAAAAGACAGCTCGGATCCAGGGGCAGGGAGGAAACGGAGCACTTGGAAGTCTTGGCATTGAGCAGGAAAATTCCAGAGGTTCGAGGATGAGAAATTTGCAGTTCCCTGTGAACTCTGCCGGCAAAAAGCACCTCAGAGACTGCAGCGGCTCCAAGGGCTGGCTCGACACACGGTGGCAGCAAGGGACTGGCTCTGGAGGGTTGGGATGAGCCCTGGAGGGTTGGGATGAGCTCTGGAGGGTTGGGATGAGCTCTGGGGTGTTGGGATGAGCTCTGGAAGGGCTGGGATGAGCTCTGGGGGGTTGGGATGAGCTCTGGAAGGACTGGGATGAGCCCTGGAAGGGTTGGGATGAGCCCTGGAAGGGCTGGGATGAGCTCTGGAGGGTTGGGATGAGCTCTGGAAGGGTTGGGATGAGCTCTGGAGGGTTGGGATGAGCCCTGGAAGGGCTGGGATGAGCTCTGGAGGGTTGGGATGAGCCCTGGAAGGGCTGGGATGAGCTCTGGAAGGGCTGGGATGAGCTCTGGATGGTTGGGATGAGCTCTGGAGGATTGGGATGAGCTCTGGAAGGGCTGGGATGAGCTCTGGAAGGGTTGGGATGAGCTCTGGAGGGTTGGGATGAGCTCTGGAGGGTTTGGATGAGCTCTGGAAGGGCTGGGATGAGCTCTGGAAGGGTTGGGATGAGCCCTGGAAGGGTTGGGATGAGCTCTGGAGGATTGGGATGAGCTCTGGAAGGGTTGGGATGAGCTCTGGGGTGTTGGGATGAGCTCTGGAAGGGCTGGGATGAGCCCTGGAAGGGCTGGGATGAGCTCTGGGGGGTTGGGATGAGCTCTGGATGGTTGGGATGAGCCCTGGAAGGGCTGGGATGAGCTCTGGAGGGTTGGGATGAGCCCTGGAAGGGTTGGGATGAGCTCTGGAGGGTTGGGATGAGCCCTGGAAGGGTTGGGATGAGCTCTGGAAGGGTTGGGATGAGCTCTGGGGGGTTGGGATGAGCTCTGGGGGGTTGGGATGAGCTCTGGAGGGTTGGGATGAGCCCTGGAAGGGTTGGGATGAGCTCTGGAGGGTTGGGATGAGCTCTGGAAGGGCTGGGATGAGCTCTGGAGGGTTGGGATGAGCCCTGGAAGGGTTGGGATGAGCTCTGGAAGGGTTGGGATGAGCTCTGGGGGGTTGGGATGAGCTCTGGGGGGTTGGGATGAGCTCTGGAGGGTTGGGATGAGCCCTGGAAGGGTTGGGATGAGCTCTGGATGGTTGGGATGAGCCCTGGAAGGGCTGGGATGAGCTCTGGAGGGTTGGGATGAGCTCTGGGGGGTTGGGATGAGCTCTGGAGGGTTGGGATGAGCCCTGGAAGGGTTGGGATGAGCTCTGGAAGGGTTGGGATGAGCTCTGGAAGGGCTGGGATGAGCTCTGGAAGGGCTGGGATGAGCCCTGGAAGGGCTGGGATGAGCCCTGGAAGGGCTGGGATGAGCTCTGGAAGGGCTGGGATGAGCTCTGGAAGGGCTGGGATGAGCCCTGGAAGGGCTGGGATGAGCTCTGCTCTTAGCACAAGGACACGAGCGCCTTCCTGAAGGAATGAACCCCAACTTTTCCCCGTTTCCAGGAGAAGTCCGGAGCAGGGCTGTTCTGTGCCGAGCTGTGGCTCCCGGGATCGGCATCCCGGCAGTTCCTCCTCTCCCAGCCCCCCGAGCTGTGGGAGCAGCTGCTCTCCCTGCTGTGTGCGGGGTCAGTCCTACAGGGCTGGTCACGAGTTGTTTGCTGTCCACACTCACCTGAGGAGCCCCTGCACTTCCCCTGTGCCACATTTTCTGTCCTTTCATGACTAAAATAATTGCATTTAGGAAGTTTGAAGAGAAAAGGCTCTGGAAAAGCCTCCCTGAATTTTCAGCACTGAAAGGGGGATAGAAGAAAGGTAAGGACAAATATTTAGGAGCACCTGCTGCAGTAGGAAAAGGGATAACGGCTTTAATTAAACGAGGGTTGATTAGGATTAAGTTTAAGGAAGAATTTTACACTGAGGGTGGGCAGGCCCTGGCACAGGGTGCCCAGAGCAGCTGGGGCTGCCCCTGGATCCCTGGCAGTGCCCAAGGCCAGGCTGGACGGGGCTTGGGGCACCCTGGGACAGTGGGAGGTGTCCCTGCCCATGGCAGGGGTGGCACTGGATGAGCTTTAAGGTCCCTCCCAGCCCTGCCTATTCCATGATTCTCTCCTTGGAGCTTTCCTCCCTTGCACGAGCACCCAAATCACATCAGTCTTGATTAATTACAGCAATTCCATCAATGAAACACCTCATGGGTATGGCATCACCAGCCAGGATCCCTGAAGGATGTGGGAGCCAATACAAACTCATCCCATAGAATTTTTTTTTAAGGAAAAAGCAGCAGTGGATAGCGAGGGGAAGGGAGACCTGCTCTGAGGCAGGTGTTGAAATCCCCCAGGTTTTAAACCATTTAAAACCATTTTTTATCAGCATTTCCCCTCAGCTCCTCACCGTGGTGCTGTGGGATGCTCTCCTGGAGAAAAGGAATCCCACTTCAGGAGGTGGCACCTCCAAAGGCGCCGTGGTGACATCAAATTCCCTCTGCCCACCCCTTTGATGAACGGGTATTTATCTATAAATACTTAATTCCTTTAACTTTGTCCCACAGAGGGGATCAGCAGACTCAAGCAGTTAAGTCAATCCCTCACACTGTGCTCCAAAGCCTGGCCAGGTTCACTTTGCTTTCCAATCCCAGCCTGGGCCCGTCAGCTTTAAGCAGTATTTTTATATGAGTAAGCAGCTCCTTTTATAATTGCTAATTAACAATCAGCATAAAACACTTTCTGCAGTTTATGATGCACTTCCTTCCCCTTTAACTACAGAGGGAAAAGCCCCATTTTTCCAACACTGTTGCCTTTCTTTTTCCTGTCTATTTTCCACAGGGTATGGACACGTTTGTCTCCAAAATCACCAACTGCACTTTAGTGCCCTCCCAAGAATTAAGAGGCAATTCCAGCTGGCTGAGAAGGCCAAATCTTCTCACAAAGGCTGCTGTGGGGGCTGAAGGTTTCTGTCCTAGGGGGTTCATTATTTATCAGATTGCTCATTTCAGACCAGAACTGCTGAGTTTTGGCCAAGATTTTGGGGAAAACCACAATCCCCCACCCAGTAGCAGCAACCACCTTGCAGTCCCAGCTCAGCCCCGCAGAATAAATCCCCGATAACGTCATTATCTCTTTATTCTCCTGTGATTTAAACAGCTTGAGCTATCCCAGCTCATTCTGACTGACACAGGCCATGGATGATTGGCCAAAAGGATGGAGAGGAGACAGAACCTCTGAGGATGGAGGATCCAGGACAAGAGAGACACAACAGAGAGGACACAGCAAACAGAGCCCACGCCTCTCTCAGCGTGGGATTGAGGCTCCCAAATCCTCTTTCAGCCACCAAAACCCCAAACCCACCTCCTGCCTGCCCTCCACAATGACACCACATCCTCAGGCTGGAGTGTTGTGCCCTGTCAGCTGTCACAGAAGACAACTCAGCAAAAGGTCACTCCATAAATAAGTTTTCCTGAGCTCTCTCCAGGACTGGGCACCTTTGGAAGTCACAGCTCTGGCATCTGCTCCCTCAGTCCTGCAGGAGTTGGGTTACGTGGGGCTCCTGTTGCTCCTCCAAGGTGCTGCCAGGCTGAGAGGGCTCCTTGGGGCGCTGAGGGGCCGGGCAGGTGACGGTGACAGCAGCAGAGCAAGGCCAGCACATCTCAGTGCCCTTTCAGGAAGGTTAACGAGCACTGCCCCTTTCACATGAGGAATCTGCAGCCACAAAAAGGCTCCAAATCCTTCCTTTCCCCGTCCTAAGGAGGCCTGGGCAGCTGTCACCCCCAGAGTGGCCACAGGGGATGAGGGGACAAACCTTTGTCCCAGCAGTTACCTCATGGAAAGCCAAGGAACTGCTCTGTGATTGGAACCGACCTGGGATTAATGCCCTGGTCAGCTCACTGAGAGGCCAACCCAGAGGCAGACAGGTTTAAACCCTGCCCCAGCACCATCTGTGCCTTTGTGTGACCTCCTGCCGTCCAGGTGAGCCTTTGGGAGGTGCCACCCCCCAGGGCAAGGAACACGACCCCAGATTTGTCCCCTGGGGTCACCTAGCATGAAGTGGGCCAGCCCTGCGTGAGGTCGGGTCTGTTGGAGGGAATAAAGGCAAACCCCGCTCCTGGTTTGCCATGGCAGCAGCACAATGGTTTCCAGCAATCTGGGACGTCACGTGGTGACTTCAGATTTGTCACACCAAGACAGAAATAATGATCCCAATAATGACCTCGCTGCACTGATCTTTTTTTTGGTGCTGTTTTTAAATATAGTCCCAGCCTCCCAAACCTTGCGTTTCAAGGCCTTGTTTACAGGAGTATTTCAGGCACAACATCTGTTACTCATGGTAAGCATGGCCCTGCACATGGATTGCCATTTTAGGGCAGCAAAAAGATCTATCTGAAATTCAAAAGCCATATTTAGCTCAAACTGAATAAACCAGCCAGCTAATATTTGGTGTATTTATGGAAGAAAACAGAAATTGGGGGAAGGATTATTTCAGACACAAACAAACAAGTAAACAACAATCCTAGAGCCAAACTAGAACATTTCTTTCCTGCATCGTGGCATTATTTTGATGTCATTTTGGTTTAACGAGGCCTGTATTTTATTGTATCCCTTTAGTGGCTGCTTTTTATGGGCTGTATTACATGAGGACCTTTTCCCAAAGTCTCCTCCCTGCTCTGCACATCCAGAGGAAGAAAACCTGGAGTGAGAGCACAATTTCACGAAAGAAGGAATTTCAGCAGCTCATCCATGGAGCCATTTTTTGGGATCTGGTGGCAGCCGGAAACTTTTCCAGCCCCACAACAGAAGGGGTTTGGAAGAGACAGTCGATTCTGTGGTGATTCCATTTCCACAGGGTGCACAAGGAGCAGCTCTCAGCCTTTTCTGCACATCCAGCCCTTATCCAACAGCTCCCCCAAACCTCTGGAGAGCTTTTCCATCCCAAAATCAACTAAACCAGAACCTTTCCAAAGAGAAACTGGGCACTTAACTGCTTAAAACACTGGACTAGGACTCACCTCTCCACAGAGCACTACTGGTGCTGCTCCTGGGAGGGGAATAAATAGAAATTAACCCCATGCAGGTGATAATTAATGAGATAATGAACTTTTCTTTTTAGTGCTGTGCAAATGAGGCAAAGAGTGGACTCAGGTGTTGCTGGTGGTGCCAAAGAAATCCCTCCACCCCAAACTGTTCATTGTCCTTCGAAGTTCAGGTGTCCAACACTCCTGTAATTAACTGAGCCCAGCACTCTGAGCTGCCTGGGAGATAAAAAGCTCCAGTTCCTGCCCTTTTCCTGGGATAAAAAGCAGTCAAATGCTCTCAGGCTCTGGTGCCACAGGTTCCTCGTGTTTTCACCCCTAATAAAACCGTTCTCCCCTGCTTTGCAAACAGCTCTCAGCCTTTTATTGTTCTGCAGAACCAGAACCGTGCCATAAAGCCCGGGGAGGCTGGGGATCAATTTCCTCGTATTGATTTTTGAATAAAAGAATTGTTCATTTTGTATTTTGGGTTGATTGCTGTGCTCAATGCATTGATTTGCAGCCCAGAAGAAACGGGATGCCCATGACTCAGCCCTATTCTTCAGCAAGAATCCCCATTAGATAATTCATCCTGCTAAGAATTACAGCTGCTCAGGCTTAATTATGATTAATTTCTGCCCTCCCTGAGAGTGGATTAAATTTAATATTTGCAAGTGTTTTAATCCTTTCTAGATAAAACAACTGGGAAGCGTCTGGAGTGGGGATCTGTGGTGAATTAGGGGGGAACTAAGTCTGTTTTTACTGAGGGGATGTTGTTCATGACAGGCAAAGATTACTGTCAAGTGACAGATTAACGTTGCATATCCTATGGAGGGAGATGGAAAAATTAATGGGAAAAAAGTCACCAGCAGCACTTTTAAAAGGGAAAATCAGGATCATTGCAGCGAGTCTGCAGACAAAAAAACCCCAACTTGAATATTTTTATTATGTACGTTTTTTATCTATTTAGATAATATCAGATCTATTTTTATTGTATACAGATCCTCTTTAGGGAGGTCAATTAGTCCTGTCTTAATGAAATACTGAACCAGGCTTCGAGTCCCACCAGTGCCTGCTCGTCTGGTGTTAATTAAAACCCCGGGGCGGGGGGACAAAAAGGATCAGTAGAATCTCAGGTATCTGAAACGCAGCTTTAATTCCAAATCTCCACTTCAGCCTTGCTGCCTTCGGGGCAGAATCGGGAGCCAGGAGCTGGAGGAATTCTCAGGGATTTCTGCAGAGGTGGGCTGTGAGTGCAAAATGACAGGCAGGGTTTGTACTTTGGAAAATCACTTTGTTTGTGCATTTTCCAACCAAGCTTTATGTGGCAAACACTTCTCTCCATGGATATCTTCAAGCAGAATATCAGAACATCAACAGTTCTCCTCCTCCTGCCTCTGCTCTTTAAAATGCTGCTAAAACTGGTCAAATTTTGGAAAAGAGAGCTGCTATTAAAAGGTAATTCAAGCAGGTATTTCCACAAGTCAGTCCAGTGTCAAAACGCTGGAGACAGAGCCTGCGTTTTATCCCATTTATTGAAGGACGAGACAAAGCAGCACAATTTATTACAATTCGATTCAGTTCATAAATCCCATAAAAGGACTGAGGGGGAAGCAAAGAGGGGACTGATGGGGGGGTCAATAATAAACCCAAACCCACCTCCCTTCCCTCCTGGGCTCGCAGAGCTCCGTTAAAATAATTCCCAATAACACAGGAGGGGTTTTCACCATCTGGGTCACTCAGGGATCTCCCAGGGAATTCTGAGGCTGATTCCAAACTCTTTTTGGAGATCAAGGGACATTTTAAGGGCACTGAGCCAGAGATTTGGGCTCTGGGATGGGGGGATGTCACCCTGGAAAGGGGGACACCCATGGGAGAGGTCACAGGGGGAAAATGTCACCCTGGAAAAGGGGACACCCATGGGAGAGGTCACAGGGGGAAAATGTCACCCTGGAAAGGGGGACACCCATGGGAGAGGTCACAGGGGGAAAATGTCACCCTGGAAAGGGGGACACCCATGGGAGAGGTCACAGGGGGAAAATGTCACCCTGGAAAAGGGGACACCCATGGGAGAGGTCACAGGGGGAAAATGTCACCCTGGAAAGGGGGACACCCATGGGAGAGGTCACAGGGGGAAAATGTCACCCTGGAAAGGGGGACACCCATGGGAGAGGTCACAGGGGGAAAATGTCACCCTGGAAAGGGGGACACCCATGGGAGAGGTCACAGGGGGAAAATGTCACCCTGGAAAAGGGGACACCCATGGGAGAGGTCACAGGGGGAAAATGTCACCCTGGAAAGGGGGACACCCATGGGAGAGGTCACAGGGGGAAAATGTCACCCTGGAAAGGGGGACACCCATGGGAGAGGTCACAGAGGGAAAATGTCACCCTGGAAAGGGGGACACCCATGGGAGAGGTCACAGAGGTTCTGTCACCTGCTCTGGGAGCACAATGGGAGAAAAAGGTGGGAAGTTTGGCAGAGCTGTGTCCCAAAAACTCCCCGAGATGCTGTGGGTGAATCCCACTCCTCCCTCACATCGTCCTTGCCTGCATCTCCCTCAGCATCCCTCCTACTTCAAATAATACAATTTTTTTGAGATTAGCCAATAGATTTTGGCTCAAAGGAATGAAAAAATTAAAAAGAAATGAAAATTAATAAAAATAATTAATTAAATTAAATGAAATTAAATGAATACATTAAATTAGAATTGGAGGTTTTCAGTGGCTGAGGTTGTTCCCAACCTGCTGGGCCAAGGAAAATGCCTCTTCTTTTTTCCACAAAAATTTTGATTTCCTAAGGAATGATTTCTCCTCTTGCCTTTTACACAAAGGGTGGGCAATTCACTTTACATCCTAATTTTACTCCACTTGTTTTCCTTCCATCCATGCCGAACTCAGGGACAGATCTAAAACCAGGGGCAGAGTTTGTGTCCCCACGAGGGGACAGGGACCCTGACAAGAGTTTTCCATGGAGTAAAACCGGCCCTGAGCATCAGCCCCGTGAGTTATTCCAACAAACCCCCTGATTTATCCTTTATTTGCCCTGAACAAATACAGCCTCTCCATGGGCAAACATTTGTTTTAGAGCTCCTGATTGCACTGCTGGGAAGTCCTTGCTGGAAAGGGCTGAGGGATCGTTTTCCTGGAGGTTTTGCATTTTCTGAGGGTTTGAAAGAGCTGCAGCCAAAAAAAATTAAAAATCCCTCATTTTATTCACCTCTGCTTTGAGTGAATGGAATCACCACGTGAGAATCAAACTTCCCATTGAGTTCTACCCTCAGTTTTGGGATGGCCACACCACCCCAAATGCCCTCAGGATTCATCCAGCAGCAGATTTTGCCCTGCAGAGCACCCAGGGCTGAGGTGGTGAGAAGCTGAGCAGCTGCTGCCCATTCTGTGCATAAACAGAGGCTGAATTGTGCTGTGATGTTTAAAGCAGCACCTTCGCAGTGAGCACAGTTTACACTCATTATGCAGATGTTTATTAGAGCTGCTCCCAATGTTTGACAGCAAAGCCCAAGGAGAAAAAGCAGTTTTGTCCCAACCGAAATGTTTTGCTGGATTGTTTCAATTTCTGCTCCTCAGCAAGGGTAAAATATTTAACTGGAACCAATGAACATTTTGCTTTGATTTTCCTGTCGTAGTAGAATATTAATATTCAGTATTTGGCTTCTTGATTATTGAAGGAAAACCAGCGGTTCTGATTGAACATTTTGGGGAATCTTCTTTTCCAGAGGGCTTTTTTCCACATCTTCTCTCCAGAACTGGAAATATTTCCAATATTTGACAGCCCTGAGCACCTTTATCTGTTGGAACACACCAGGACAGAGGGGAAAAGCCTTCAAAGCTTTATTAAAGTTATTTTCCCTGCCCTAAAAAACCAGCACCAGCAGCTCTCAGGATTTTATCAGAATCTTCTTGCCCTGGGTTTCATTTTTTATACCAATTCCCACTCTCCACTGATTGATAGGAAAGCCAAAATAACAAGGAAACACAGTTATCAACACACGAATCTCTGGCCATTGTGGGATTTGAACAAAAATAATGCAAAATATGACCCAAGAGGCTCAGAAATGAAACAAAAAGAGCCCAAATGTATCCTTTTGAAAAGCCTCGTGTTTTTTATAAGCGAGTTCCATGATATTTTTGGCTTTGCCAGAGTATTTCCATGGATCAGGGGTGATGTTCTTCCTTCTGTGTCTCTTGTCGAATGCTGGAATTTCCCTTTTTTTTCTGTACACACTCCATGTTCTGCTGTCTGAGAGCCCAAGAACAGCCAAATTCACCTCTTCTGCCACAAGAAAAGCCCCAGAATTTTACAGAAAGCATAAAAAACTAGGAAAAACCCCTGGAATTTTACCCTAAAAAGTGCAGTCTGCTCATTTTCCCCAATATCAAAGCCAAAACCAAAACAAATCCCGATTTTTGTGCATTAAGTTGCATCATTTAAGGCCGGACCCTACCAAGGGTGGGGTGCAGAGCAGAACAAACCCCGGGGTTTGCTGGCCTCCAAAAAGCGAGGCAATGAAAAATAATCAGGAATGGAAGGTAGGGACCCTAAAGGGGAACACAGCCAGAGCCCCACCTGCCCCCAGTAACTGCACAGGGGCTTGGTCCCCCACATCATCCCTGGGGTCACAGGCAGGAAAAATCCCATTTCCTGGGGAGGAAAAGAACGGCGAGAAGAGCAGCGGGAGAATTTCATTTAATGCAACACCAAGATCTTAATTAAACCTTAAAGGCTTTAGGAGCAAAGAGCAGTAAAAAGCCAAAGAGGAGACCCAGCAAAGCTTCCTAATGAGGTTTTTTGCAGCTTCTGGTGGCCACAAAACCCAAAACCTGACTCCTAAAACCCCCAAATCCCAATCTGATGGATTTTAGGTGTGCAGGAGGAAGAAAAAAACCCTTAAATCCCCATCTCCATGCCCATGGGGCACCAGGAAAACTTCCTCATGAGGTTTTTTGTACACCCTGGTGGCCACAACACCTGAAACCTGACTCCTAAAACCCCCAAATCCCAATCTGGTGGATTTTAGGTGTGCAGGAGGAAGAAAAAAGCCTGAAATCCCCACCATGGGGCACTCCCAGGTGAATGAGGTGCAGGGGGTCCCGGGGGATTAAAGCAGAGGGGCCAGGCAGCTCCAGCCTCTCCTTTTCCAGGAAAATTCCTGAGGAAGAAGAGGCTTCCCTGGAGCTGCTCTTTTCCAGCTGGATTTGTTACCTGCACTGAGTCCTTCTAAATGTTGTAGTTTTTTATATGTGTGTTTTCAAGTTGTTCGAGTTTCCTTTCAGTAGCTCAGTTCTTGTTTCAGGTGTCAGCTTCTGCTCCTGGGAAAAAAAGAGTCATTTTTGTGGTTTTATCAAGTATTTTTTATAGAGGAATGTGTCTGAACTACACAAAGTAAGATTTTTGTTTTGTTTGGGGTGTCACTGTTGGTATTTTGTGCTTTTATAAGGTTGAAGTCGGTCACAGGTTGTAACTATTGGAACTGTTCATACTTTTTGTGGCTGGAATTGCAAAAAAAAAAGGAGCTTTTCAATTTATTCTTCTCATTTTCTTCTTAATTTCTTCAAAAATGAGATGTTTTCTAAGTTTTCTTTAACTTAGGGGGTGTGTTTGCTGCCTGTGTTGAAGGTTTTACAGCTGGGGCTTCTCTCTAATTTAGGAGCAGGTGAGGAAGTGATTCCTGAGCAGCAGCACAGGGAACATCCCGTGTTGTTCCAGCAGCAATTCCCACTTCAATTCCCCCCAAAAAGGGACAAATCATATCTATAAATGAAATCATTCATGCTGATAAAGTACTTTAGAGGCTGCAAAGAGTTTCCTGCCTTTACTGGGGGTGTGGTAGTGCCAAAAAATTGGGGTTTTACCCCTTAGAACTGAAAAATAAGGGAGCTTCCATGGGTTTCTCTGTGCTCCTGAGCTGACAGCGGGATTTTAGTTTTGAAGCCAGCTACCAGCTGGGTTTGGAGGAGAAGGATTTGGTAACCTGAGAGCCTCAAATACAAATAATTTTATTTTCCTTGCTGGAGGGGTCTATAAGTGGAGAAATCCCATCTACAACCAGGGAGCCAGAGATAAATTAGGGCTGTATATAGATAAATATCTATAAATATCTGCTATTTTCAATACAGGACTGTGATGATGGAACTTCCAGCCTCGTATCCATTCAGGGCTCACTCCCAACTCTCCTCCAAGTTATTTTTTAACTTGACCTCTTTGTCTTTCTCCTCTTTCCCCCTTGGCCATATAAAACTTCCACTCTGCCCCTATAAAATTTCCACCCTGTCCCAGCACTCTTATTGCCAACTATTTTAACTGCTTTTTTTTTGCTACAGCTCAGTTTTGGGGACAATTTTGGGTTTTCTAGGCACAAAATAGTGGAACTGAGTGCTGAAACCTTGCGCAGCAATTGGAAATAATGTTAAATTCTGGATATTTTCATGCTATTGGAATAAGGGGAGAAATTCCTGTAAATGAGATTTTTTTTCAGCTTTTTTTAAGCTCTTTTGACTTGAAGAAGAACCATTCTCTAGTTTGGGAGAGGAATTGCACTGTCAGGAGGGTACAAGGCTCGTTGTAGCCCAGCCAGCCCTGGGAGTGATGGAGCAGTTGGAAGGAGCTGATTCCACTGGAATTGGGCCCTGCCAGCACGGGCCTCTCTCCAGGGCTCTCTCTGTGCCTCCCTTTGGATGCTGCCAATCCCAACGGGCTCCATATCCACGGGGAATGCTTGGGCAGGGCTCTGCTCCCACCACAACAAACACAGCTTGGGGAAAGGGAATCCTGCAGAAGTTTATCCCAAAATGATGCTCTGTGTCCTGGGATCAGACTGGGATCTTCCTTTTACTCCATGCTGGAGGTTACAGGTTTTGCCTGATAACCCTGGGGGGACTAAAAATCTGCTTTACCCTCCTTATCCAGTTTTTTTTTTTTTTTCACATTTCCACATATCCTTATTTATCAATGGATGTGCAGACCTGCCTGGAATTCTGGGATTCAGCTTTGCTGGCAAGGTTTTCCTTCCGGAAATGGGCCTGGAGTTACCAATTTCATATGTTCCAAATACTTCTAGTAACAAGTTAAATCATTCAAATGTCAGGAATTTCATGGAGGTCATTCACATTTGGAATTGCAGCGTTTGAGAGCAGAGCTTTTGTCATCTAACTGGGATTATTCAGCAGCCTGCAGTGTCTGCTTGGGGCCTGCAGGGAAGTGGGGTGGGGACTCCTCACCAGGAATTGTGGTGGGAGGATGAGGGGAAATGGCTTTAAAGTGACAAAGAGTGGGTTTGGATGGGATATTGGGAAGAAATTCTTCCCTGTGAAGGTAGTGAGGGTGCTGGGATGGAATTCCCAGAGAAGCTGTGGCTGCCCCTGGATCCCTGGAAGTGTCCAAGTCCAGGCTGGACGGGGCTTGGAGCAGCCTGGGATAGTGGAAAGTGTCCCTGCCCATGAAATAAGATGAGATTTAAGGTCTCATCCAATGCAAGCCATTCCCTGATTCCCTAATCCATAAATAGATTTCTATGACACCAGAACGTTTGCCTTGCTTCGCCCTGCCAGGCACTCAGGTTCCCTTGGCCTATTATTCCCAAGGTGGGAATGTGTGGCCTGTCTGCTTTTCACCCCTAAACACAACAGGCTGAAGAAAACAAGTGCCAGGCAGCAGCTGAGGAATTTGGAGGAATCCAACTGCTCCCATTCCATGGAAATGTCAGGGTGCAGTGATCTGTGCCAGTGGGACACCCCTCGGGCAGGGTGAGGGCTGGGCACAGCAGGGAACTCCTGGGGGCATCCAGGGCCTTGCTGGGGTTTGTTGTCACAAGAAATGGGATTTTGGGACTGGCACAGCTGGAGGAAAAGCAGCCTGAGAGCGGAGCTGTGCCTGTGAGGAGGTTTTGGAGCTGTCAGGTTGATTCACACTTAAATCACCATGAATCAATAAATATTGGGTGTAGGACAGAGGTGCCAATGCAGGTGTCACGTGCTTGGAAGAAATCTCAGGAATTTCATGGAGGTCATTCACATTTGGAATTGCAGCGTTTGAGAGCAGAGCTTTTGTCATCTAACTGGGATTATTCAGCAGCCTGCAGTGTCTGCTGGGGGCCTGCAGGGAAGTGGGGTGGGGACTCCTCATCAGGAATTGTGGTGGGAGGATGAGGGGAAATGGCTTTAAAGTGACAAAGAGTGGGTTTGGATGGGATATTGGGAAGAAATTCTTCCCTGTGAGGGTGGTGAGGTCTGATCAGGAGGTCTCCTCCAGCTAGAAAACAGCATGGATAACTCACCTGCTTCATGCAAGAGGCTTCTGATTCCTGAGGTGATTTAGTCCCTGTCAAAGGTACCAAATCACAGAATAACCCAACTAAAAGGTTATCAGGTTCTCTAAAAGGCGCTCTGACTGCAGGTTCATGCAGCTGCCATATTTAAAGTTGGAGTTTTTAGAAACCAAAATCGTTGCAAACAACCTGCAAAGGACCTGGAACATCTTCCACATCTCCCTCTAGAGATCACGGAATGGTTTGAGATGGAAAGACCTTAAACTCATCTCATCCCACCCCTGCCATGGGCAGGGAACCTTCCAGAGATCAGGTTGTTCCAAGCTGGCTTTGGGCACTTCCAGGGATGGGACAAGGATCTGTTGCTCCTCTCTTTTTGGGGTGCTCTCTGCTGTTCTTCCCAAACCCAATGGATCTGTCCAAACACCCTCATGTTCACCCCACTTTTAACTACCTGATTTAGAAGGTTTTGGCATTGAGTAAATTTATACAGCCCAGGCCAGGACAATCAGAACCCGATGTTCCTGGAACACTGCTGGTTCTCACTGTGATTTTCTGGCCTGGCCAGTAAGAACTAGATCCATCTTGACAAATGATATAAAATAAAAATGCTGAGGAGTGAGTAACACTTCGTATAATTTGCAGGATTAATGGGACTGACCATCAATTTGGATTTCTCCCAGCTGCAGAAAAATTACTGCAGTGATTTTCATCCTCTCCTGTGTAGAGACCTCAGTTCAGCAGCGAGAGAGGTTCAACAGCTGCTTCTGCAGCTCAGAGATTTTCTTTTTCCACTGTTATTTCCACCAGAATTATCACATGCACCCAGAGCAACGCCTGGTTCTCTAACTCTGCAGCAAATTAATAATTATGAATATTTTCAGAGTGATTTTTGTGTATCAGAACCTTGAAGAATCAAAAATCTGAGCCTAAACAGGGTTGGGTTTGGTTTTTTTTCAGTTCCTTTCCCAGCAGTGTGGAACCCACGACATCAATTTAATGCACTTCAAACCTCAGCATCTCCGAGTACAGGAATTTTAATGCAGTGCTGCAGGAACTCCCTGCAGATCAATGCGAATTTCCACCCTGCAGGGTGGTCTGAAGATGTTTATTTTCTGAGTGCAACGATGATAAATGAATGGTTAATGCCAAGGGAAAATATATTTTGAAGCAATTGTGCAGTGAAGTTTCTGGTGCCACTGGCATGGCTGAGGCAGAAAAATTGAATAAAGGGAAGTGAAGGATTCAGAACAGAGCAGAGCTGGGGGATAGCAGGCAGGGAATCTTCTTCTGGTTAAATAAAGCTTGTTAGAAATTGGATTTTGGAGTTTATTTCGTGGTGGAAACTTGTTGGTGTGACCCAGCCCACTGCGGGGCTGGGGCAGCGCGATGCCAATCAATCCCAGCCCATCCCCTGGATCGAGTTTCCCGAAGAGGCCGACTCAGAGGGTGGGTGGAGGGGCGGCTCTGAAGCCTAAGCTGCACCCCCTGGGCGGTGCCCGGGTACAGGCCACCTCCTCCAGTTCGGGAAAATTCCCGGTTACTCGGTTGTTCACTGGTTCTCTGTTATACCTCCCGCCTCTCGGTTTCCCCCAGTGGTTCTTGTGACATTGTAACCTCCCCCTGGCTTGTAACTCATTGGTTGTTTTCCCCTTTCACCGGGGTTTTCAAATTCCCTATAAAACTGAGGACAAGGCTCAGAGGAGCCATCCCATCCATCCCATCCATCCCATCCATCCCACCCATCCCATCCATCCCATCCATCCTATCCCATCCCATCCCATCCCATCCCATCCCATCCCATCCCATCCCATCCCATCCCATCCCATCCCATCCCATCCCATCCATCCCATCCCATCCGTCCCATCCGTCCCATCCATCCTATTCCATCCCATCCATCCCATCCCATCCCATCCCATCCCATCCCATCCCATCCCATCCCATCCCATCCCATCCCATCCCATCCCATCAATCCCATCCATCCCATCCATCTCATCAATCCCACCCATCCCATCCATCCCATCCCATCCATCCCATCCATCCCATCAGTCCCACCCATGCCATCCATGCCATCCATCCCATCCCATCCCATCCCATCCCATCCCATCCCATCCCATCCCATCCCATCCCATCAATCCCATCCATCCCATCAATCTCATCAATCCCATCAATCCCACCCATCCCATCCATCCCATCAATCCCATCAATCCCATCCCATCCCATCGCATCCCATCGGATTCCAGCCTTCCGAGCTTGTTCGGGTTGCGAGACTCCTAACAATGAACCTGTTGGAAGCCAGACCCGAACAGCCTCTCCCTTCCTTTGTCTCCGAGCTGACGTGAGCCGATCCCGTCGGCTCCTGCCGTGTTCCCTCTGCCGAGAAGCCAGCGAGCCAGCCCAGCCAGCAGCTCTTTTCCTGACGCCGAAGTCGCTTCCTCGACGGGCAGAAGTAACGCAGCCGGACTGTCTCTGACCTGGGGCACGCCAGAGCTCGTGCCCTGGGCACCAAGAACTGCGCTAGAAACTCAGGTATTTGTAGAGTTCTTGTGCTGAGGAGTGGAGTCTCTTCTCAGCTCAATGGGCTTTGATAGAAGCACCAGAAAGTAAAAGTTGGCCTGAAGAGAGACCTTCAGAGATTTGTGGTTTGCACACAAATTCTGTGCAAACCGTGCCCGTGGAAGATGAAGAGAAGATTTTCACTGCGTTTGGAGTGGTCAGTTTTGCTGATGGATGTTTTGTCCCCTCGGGGGTGGCAGCTGGAGGATCCCAACCTGGGTGATCCATGGAGTGACCAGTGATGCACAAAACCCTTTGAAGGATGTTTTTAGCTTGTCTGTAATCATGAAACCGTGGATATTTTGGCTGGGCTATTCCGTCATGACCATAAGAGCCTCTCATAAATAGAACGGGAGCCTCAGCAAGCGGAGGTGAAGGCTGGAGAACACTTTGGGAAACAAGAAATCGTTTTCATTAATTGAAAACAAGAGTTCTCCATTAAAAAAAATAACAAAGGATTTATAGCACAAAAGGTCTGTTTTCGTTCCAGCTTTATTTCAGTCACTGGACATAAAATAGATTCTCTTGGAGTGTATGGATTCACAGCTGATTCATCCCATTCCATTCTGGGAGCACAAAGATTTAATTGTGTGGAGAAGCTGGGTAAACCTCGAGTCTGGGTAAATGCAGCTTAATTCCAGAAGGTCCAAGCTTCACCTGTGCTTTCCCATTAACCCCAGGAGTAGGATATTGGATTTTTCCTCCAGCTTTTGTAAATCTGGATTGGATGAACATCCAGAGACGTGGTTTAGTTTCACATATCTGGGTCCCAAACACTAAACGTGCATCTGGAGCAACCTGGGCTGTGGAAGGTGTCCCTGCCTGGGAACAAGATGAGCTTTAAGGTCCCTTCCCACCCAAAGAATTCCATGATTCCATGTTGACAGGGTGAGGTGCACTGGGATATCTCGCTGCTCCAAGAGTAAGCCAGAATTATTTGCAGCAAAACCACAAATAGCTAAAAGTTGTGGCAGCAAGGTGAATAAAATGTATTAACCTTAGAAATATAGAGCCTTCTGCTATTTATGGGTTTTCATCAGGGAGTTTAGCCAGTTTCAGTTCGCCAAAGGTTCTCTTCCCTTCCAGAAGCTCAGGGAGATGATCCCAGGCATGGAATGTTCTCTGGAACAGGAGCAAGGTGACAAGTGGAGAAGGGAAGTGGGACATGAGCAGCTGGAGATGGAAACAGGAGCGGGGACAGAGCAGAGACCTCGTGGCTGGGTTTGTTTCCCACAGATTTATTTGGTTCACCCCAGACTGGTGCCTTTGATTTCATAGTCCTGGCTCTCCTGTTACAAACCCAACCAGGCTGGGATTAATCCCAATCCCAAATTTTCCACACCAGGCTCAGCCCAACCCTGCAGAACCTCTCCCATCTCCCATGAGAGCAGTGGAGACTTTCCTGGAGGATCATTTGTCCTGAGACCAGTGTGGAGTCACCAGGACGAGCCACCAACACAACTCATCCAGATAAAAACGAGGTTCCACGTTCCCAACTGCTTTTAAAAGCTCTTTGCTCGTTCCATGCACCATTTACCCTTTACCAACCATTTTTGTGCTGCCTGCTATTAATTTATTTCCACTTTTCCCTGCACTGGCAGTGACACCGAGCCTGGCAGGGGGGTGACAGCTATTTTTATCCAGCACAGGTGGCCTGGGGCCCTGCTGGGAGCTCTGCTCTGGGTGAAGCTTGGGAACTGGTGGGAGTCTCCCCCTGGCAGAGATGGGCTTGTCACTGAAATTTGGGATGAGAATAAAACCCCTCTGACACCATATTTGAAGGGATAGAGAATCAGGCATTACTTTATTCTGGCCCGGACGTGCCATGGAAAATACTCCATACACAAATGCCTCCTACCAGGCTTTCTGCAGATTTATACACCAAAAACCCCCAAAATTCAAAGCAGTTCCTGTTCATTGGTCCCAAATTATGCAATTTTTCTGATATTTGGTTTCTTATTGGTCACAGATTTTTTTGCCTCCTATACTAATTTGGTCCTTACTCCTCAATTCCCTTATCAATCTTTTCTGGACCAGGTGTCTCCAAACATGTCAGGGGCAACATCTGGGGCTGATGTTTGCTGTTTTTTTCATTAATTGTCATTATTTTTGGGGTATCTTCTGTGCTACTCCCAGTCTGCAGAGGTGTTCAGCTCATCCTGCACTGAGTGGTGCAATGTCCCCTGGAAAAAACCTTAAAATTCCTCTCCCCAGGGCAAAGGCGAACTAAGGCTGACTGGAGAAATAAAATAAAAAGTTTTAGAAGTTATATTATTTCCAGTAGGCTGAGCTGGGCAGAGAAAGTTAGAAAGGTAGAAATTTAGGAAGGTAGGAATTTAGAAAGGTAGAAATTGAGAGAGGTAGAAAGTGAGAAACAAACAAATTTAGATAGGTACAAAGTTAGAAATGCAGAGTGTTAGAAACAAACAAAGCTAGAAAGGGAGAAACAAGCAAAGGTAGAAAGGTAGAAATGTGGAAAGAAATGAACTTTCTGGGCAGAGAAAAGCTGCAGGTCCCCAGCGAGCCCTGAACGCAGCCAGGGGACAGCACGGCAGTGAGGGCTCAGCTCTTGGGGCACCTGCTTTGGAGACAAGGGGTGATGCAGTCTGTGGAAATGAATGATTAATCAGTGATTAATTTTCCTTTGGTTTTGAAACTATTATCTATTCTAGGCACAATCTTGCAGCTCTAGGACTTAATCTTTCTGTTCTGAAACCGCTTGTTAGAACGCACCCAAGTATTGCCACGTTAAATCAGAATACACATGAATTCCAGCACTTTGCAGCTCTGTCCATTTCCATCCACGTCCTTCGAGCTTTCTGCAAACAGCGAGAGGTTTTTATTTTTTATGGGTGGTTTTCCCCGCTCTGTTTTCCTTTTCCTCCCTTTCAGGCCACATCAGCCCCAGAGCCTGTCCAGCCACCCCCCAAGGCCACCCCACGCTTTGCATGTGGCACTATTGATTTTGCCTGCAGGTGATTTTGGCCGGTCAGAATATCTTTGTTTTCCTTTAACCCTTTCCTGGTTCTCTGCCAGGGCACAGAAGGGTGTCAGATGTGGGATTTGCTTTCTGGGGCCATGGAAGAGAACGCCCTGTTCAGCTCTTGGGGTATTTAAAGAGCACTTCAAGCAGAGAACACGGTGATTAACAGGGGGTAGAGTTACAGGTGGGATCTCAAATCCGCAGCAGATAAAGGAGAGCTTTTATCCATTTAATGGGGGAACATGGCCAGCTTTCATTAAACCTCTTCTAAATGGCAACACTTAACTCCCTGCAGTCACTTTAATGCTCAAAGTGCATTAAGGATGCACAAAACCTCAAGACAATTTGAGTTTTTCAGGTCCTGTTCTTAATTATTTTATTTTGTAGTCAACCATTTCAGTTCCCAGCACGCTCTTGGCCTCTCCAGAGGCTGAGGAGAACGAGATGTCAGCCTAGAAACTATTTACACCACTGGGAATTATTATTAAGGGGTGTTGGGGAGAAAAGAAGGCAAAAGATGCTGGTTTAAGAGGGGAAAAGTGGAAATAAATTAATAGCAGGCAGCACAAAAATGATTGGTAAAGGGTAAATGATGCATGGAATGAGCAAAGAGCTTTTAAAAGCAGGTGGGAACGTGGAACCTCGTTTTTATCTGGATGAGTTGTGTTGGTGGCTCATCCTGGTGACTCCACACTGGTCTCAGGACAAATGATCCTCCAGGAAAGTCTCCACTGCTCTCATGGGAGATGGGAGAGGTTCTGCAGGGTTGGGCTGAGCCTGGTGTGGAAAATTTGGGATTGGGATTAATCCCAGCCTGGTTGGGTTTGTAACAATGGGTCTGGGACTATGAAATTAGCAGGATTCCTTTTCCTGGGAGGGAAAGTGTTTTTGGGAAGTTGAGAAATGAATGGCTGGGTTGGAGCTGATGGTCTGTGCTCACCTAATGAGTGCTAATTGCTCATTTGTCCCAGGGAGGCCCAACACCGATTCCCTGGGGATGGGAAGGGTGGCAGGAATACACAAACCTGTTTGCCGTGGCTGTTATCCTGGGAAAACCATTCCAAAAATGGGCATCAGAGGGTAAAAAATAACAAGTTTTAGCACATGTTTAAATTTTCCTGATGCCTGCATCCATATCTGTAAAAGGGATGCCTCAATGTCCTGGATTTGGATCCTTGTGGATTCCAGCTCAGAATATGATTCTTTGAATTGAAGAATTCCAACCTGTTTGCCATAGCTGTTTTCCTGGGGAAATGGCTCCAAAAATGGAGATTAGGGGAAAAAAATAACAGGTTTTAGCACATGTTTAAATTTTCCTGATGCCTGCATTCTGTACTATGAAAGGGAGGCCTCAATGTCCTGGACTTGGGTTTTTGTGGGTCCCTTCCAGTTCAGAAATTGAAGATTTCCTCAGTTTTTCCTGGGTTCAGTGTTGTTAAACTCTGCCTCCAAAAAATCCCACCCTGAGGAATCTCGTGTGGATCTGCCAGCTCCAAGAAAGAATTTTGTTCTCTGCATCTTTATCTTAACCCTGACGTGTAATACCTGCAAAATCGCACTGAAAAGGTCAAATTCCATTTCAACTTCATGTTAATGGCCCCAAATTTCTGTGCCTGGTGAAGAGGCAGCATCAGGAGAGTGCTGCTTAAACTGATCTTCTTCAGTAGGTCAGAAGAGGTCAGGCTGGGACTGGGGAGTGCTGGGCTCTGAGCCTGGCTCAGGGCTGTGTCTAAGAGGAGAAATTAACTCCCACCATCAAATATTCATCTTGAAAGCAGGAATATTTGGCTTTAAGTACAATGTGATCACTGGTTTCTGTGAAATACAGCTAAAATATGAATGTTTTGGGAGCTCAAAGATCTTCTCACCATGTTTTTGATGCTTCCCTTACTAAGCCTGTGTGAGGGGGAGATCTGGCTTAAATTCCCTGGAAATCTTCAGTTCCCTGCTTGCCAAAAGCCCTCTGGTTTCCATTCAGAATTCCCAACCAGAAATGCTGTTGGGTGACCTCTTTAGGACTAAAAATCCCAGCTCCTGCAGGAAGATTGAAGTGCAGTCCCGTAGATTTTGCTCTCCCTGGGAACATCTTAGGCTCCTGCTGTTCCAAGGACTCCACCCCACCGTGTCCAGGCATTTCAGGGATCTTATGTCAGGAAAAATTCAGGCTAAACTGATAAGAGGTGTCAATAGTGGCAGAGATCAGAAATTTCATTGCAGCAGCAGATTTTCTGAATTCTGGGGCCTTTCCCATGTAAGTCGAAGATTGAAAATTCAAGGAAATGGTGAATTTAGACTGTTAGAGCACAGGACTGTGGCTGTTAGTCCCAAACTCCTCAGAGACAGCTCTGAGTTGGGGACACAGCTCCTGCTGGCTCATGCACAAGGCTCAAACCAAATTACCTTCACCAGAGCTTAAGTGACATCAAGATAATGTGACACTAATCAGGATTTCTGCTCCCGGCGTGTGCAGGGGCCTGTCCCGCCCCAGCGAGGGGGAGCTGCTGGAATGTTTCCCTGTGTGCAGACATCGAAACTCCACTCTGGGGAGTGCTGGCAGGAGCTAAAGGTTGTTTTCTAATTTAACTGTCCTGGGAGCATGTGCTTAGGGAAGACATTCCCTGAGAGTGTGAGAGGCTTTGGTTTCCATTCCTGTGCAGAGCAGAGCTCGGTGAGCAGCAGGAGCTCTTGCCTTGCACCCAACTGTAAAAACAAAAAGGTCTCAAAAAACTCTGCTTGTGGCACTTTCTAAAACATTTCTGGTGTCACAATTAATGAGTTGCAAAAGGAGTTGAGTGTGGGGACTTCCTCCAAATGTCACCGCGACAGAATTGACTTCCAAGAGTAATATTGGTGATGCTGCAGACAAGTCCTTAGTGATGTATGTGGGGAATTTTATTTTCTAATCAAAGTTTTGCCAGATCAAAGAACTAAAGGAGTTTTTCAGCATTACCAACACTGGTTACTCTCTTTAAACATTTGGAGCTGAACCCAGGAGCTCGTCAGTAATAACTCTGTCTAAACTCCATTAAGAGTTCTGGGCAGGGAGGGTTTATCTGTAATGCAACTAAAAGAGCAGGCTCTTGCTCCTCACCAGTTAAAGAACCAGTAAAACCTCCCAAAACCAGTATACAAACCAGTAGAGGTGTGGTTGTGTGCCTGGCTCTGTCCAGTGTGACTCTCTCTGGCTGTGGAGGAGCTGGAGTTGTGTCCTTTTAATCCTGGTTTTGCCCTTCCCGCTGGATCTCAGCGTGGAGAGGGTTTAAGGCCATTCTTTATGGTACAACAGTGAGAGCTGTGCAGCTGCTCATGGGCTGCAGGGTGGGAGTCACAGAGGTACAGATGGGGCTGGGGTTCTGGTGAGGGTGAGACCCAGTCCTGCTCCGTGGGGATGGGAAATGGGAAGGGTCAGCCTGGGCTGGCTGGCAAAACACATTCAGAGCCAGAAGGAACTTGATTGGGATTAAAGATCCTCCCAGCAACATCTGGTGCCTGCAGGTTGGGCTGCTTGACCCCAAGCCCTCCAACTCCTGGCCGTGCCCAGCACATTGAGGCCTTGCTTTTACAGGCACAGAATGCAGACATCAGGAGAATTTAAACCTGTACTAAAACCTGGAGGTTTCCCCCCTTATCCCCATTTTTGGAATGGTTTTCCCAGGATAACAGCCACGGCAAACAGGTTTGTGTATTCCTGCCACCCTTCCCATCCCCAAGGAATCGGTGTTGGGCCTCCCTGGGACAGATGAGCAATTAGCACTCATTAGGTGAGCACAGAGATCAGCGGGAGCAGTGGTGCTCAGGGAAGGGCAGCTCCAACTGAGCCGCTCATTTCTCAACTTTCCAAAAACATTTTCCCTCCCAGGAAGAGGACTTGGTGTGGGGCCTCGCTGTGTTTGGGGTGTTTCTGCAAGAGCTGATGCTCCTGGAGGAGAGCTGGAGGTGGGGTGGGTTCTTTCTCTGCACATGAACTTAAACCACTTCTTAAACTAAGACTTAGGCCAGGAGAGCACAACTTCCTCTTTACTGTCCCTTACAAGAATGAGCTCCTCCTGAGCCAAAACTCCTGAACTGAGCTTGTGTTTCCATATCCTTTAAAAAATCACATAAACTGCAATTTATATCTCACAAATATCCAGTTTATCCATAACAGCTCCTGTCAGGAGCTGGACTTTGATCCTTGTGAATCCCTTCCAAGCTGGGACATTCTCTGATTGTTTTTACTGTTAATTATTCAGCCTTCAATAATTATCAATGCCCAGACAGCAGCAGAGTAAGAGAAACCCTGAGGGAGGAGTGGTGAGATCCTCTTTGGAATTCCAGTGGCTTGGAGCAACCTGGGAGGGTGGAAGGTGTCCCTACCCACGGATGGTGGGATGAGATGGTTTTTAAGATCCTTTCCAACCCAAACCATTCTGGGATTGAGTTACTTTCCTTGTTAATATGTTTAAGATATACTAATTTATCACCCTGCAGAATTCACTGGCTATTCTAAAGTGGCCCAACAAGAATTGTATTTATTTACTCGGACAGAGCTGCTCTGGCTCATCCCTGATGGGAGATTCCCTTCCTGCCCTTCCTGGATGAAAGGTGGACCACTGAGGTGCTCCCATGCCAGGCTCTGTGGTGTCTGGCAGAAAGTGACCTTGCTGTCACTGCTTAAGGAGGCTTTGAGTGCCTTTAATCTGAGCTCTGTGGCCACACTGTGGCAATGACGTCAAGGCCGGTGGCACTGGGCACTGTTTTAGCACAGCCTCTCCTTAAGGCTGTGAAAACAACCCGGGAATTAGTGCCAGCCTTGGGGCCAACACCACCTTGGCATGCAAAGAGAAGCTGCCTGCTTGAATCAAAACAGGCTGGACAGCAGCATTTTCTGCTTCTTAATATTCTAATCCCTCCTGGGAATATTTAATTAGGGTTTGGGCGTGGAATTGTAGTGCTGTCGTTAAAGGTCTTTTAATCCAACCCCCCTGACAGGGCACCTTCAGTGGGATCAGGTTGCCTGGAGCCCTGTCCAGCCTGACCTTGAGTGCTTCCAGGGATGGATCCATCACCTCCCTGGCTGTATTCCAGCATTTTGCCAACCTTATTGCAAAAAATTTCTTTTTTGTATCCAATCTAAATAATTTTGTCAGTTCAAACCCATCACCCCTTGCCCTATCATGGGATTGTCCCTATAATAGATGGCTATCAAAAAAAAATCTCAGAATTATGGAATGGGTTGGGTTGGGTTGGGATTTTAGGGATCATCCAGTGCACCCGTGCCATGGGCAGGGACACCTCCCACTGTCCCAGGCTGCTCCAAGCCCCAGTGTCCAACCTGGCCTTGGGCACTGCCAGGGATCCAGGGGCAGCCCCAGCTGCTCTGGGAATTCCATCCCAGCCCCTCCCCACCCTCCCAGGGAACAATTCCTTCCCAATCTCCCATCCAGCCCTGCCCTCTGGCAGTGGGAAGCCATTCCTGGGCTCCTGTCCCTCCATCCCTTGTAAACTTGTCCCTCCCTATATTCCCATAACAATTACAAAGGGAACTTTGGAAAACTCTTGCTTTCCACGGTCTGGTTTGTTCCTTGATCCCCAGTATTGGATCCCCCTGACCCTGAGTTCAGGGCACAGGGAAAGAGGGAATCTGGAGGATTCTTCCTGGGCGTGCAAAGAGCTGAACTGCAGGACTGAGCTCGGGCTGGAAAGGCGTTTTCCAGAACTGCAGCTTTCCCATGAATGGCAGAAGGTTGGAAAACCACAAGAGGCTGGGATGTGAGGAGAACACTCCTGTCCAAGCAGGGATAGCTGGAATAACACAGGCCCAGCTTGGCAGCCCCAGCTGCTGGATAACATAAACGTGCTTTATTTTTTAATACCTGTGTGCCAAGGCCCTGAACAAAGTGTCCATTAATTGAATATTTTTGGTGTATCTTTTTGCTCCAATTGAATCTTTCCTTCATATTTTGATAGAAGCCAGAGATTCCATGTTATGTTATGAATATGGATCCGTAGCCAGCAGCTATGTGGAAAAATCAATGCATTCCCAGTTCACTCCCAGGTGTTTTATTGCTAAGGAGGTTGGGCAGAGCAGGTGCCAGGAATGGATCCTGCTGGTTAAAAGGGAGCAGGGAAAAACGGCTGGAAAGGGCTTCAAATTGAAGAAAAAATTGTGTTCTTTGGGTTTTATACATTGCAGGAATTAAGCTTCAGTGAAATGAAGGTGAACTGGAATGAGAAAATATCAGGAATGGAAGAGGGAATTGTTTTCAGGGTGAAAATTGCTAATTAAAATATGCTAGAATTGTTACAGACCTTTAGCAAATCGTGTAAACAAAGACACTTTCAGTGACAGAGCAATGAAAAATCTCCCAGGTTGTGCCCAGCTCCTCATCTGCTGGAGTTCCCTGAGGGAAAACAGGTGAAATGCTTCTTTAATGAAGAAGCAACACAAAGTGAGAGTTGGAAGTGTGGAACAGAGCAGAGAAAAATACAGAAATAGCCATGAGAAAAATGTTCAGAGCTGCAAACTGTGGCTCTGCTCAAAAATTCCGTCTCTACTCTAAAATCAGAGACAAATTTTGTCTGCAGTGAAGCAGATTTCATTTCAATTTTTGTCTGCAGCGCAGCAGATTCCATTTTGGCCACGCTGAGTTGGGATATTTCCCTCTCACCCTGAGCCAAAGGCAGTGGATCCTTAGATTTAAAACCTTCTGCAAGGGCCTAGAACTTTCCTGTGCGTGCTGTCACACCTTGGAAAACATTCCAGCTACTCAGTTAATTAGCAGATGACAAACTAAATATTTGCTAAGTGAAATTGGAGCTGGATTAGTGACCTGCCCAGAATTCTATCCTTGGAGATAATTCAGGTTCTGATGCATCAGCAGGGCTGGATATTTACAGTTCACGTTGCCTGGGGGTGGAAAAAATATTAATTTTATTTTTTTTCTGGAAAGATTTCATCCAACTGCCGGTGGCATCAAGAGGATCCCACCAGCTCTGGCTGGGATGGCCAAAGCTGAGGCCGAAATTCCATTTTGGGAATTCCATTCCCTGAGCATCTTTCAATTGGCAGCTCCCTACCTAAATCTGGGTAGCACCTGCACCTCAGAACCTTTCAGAGCCTGTTGGTTATGTCTTTGCTCCTAGAAAGAATATTTTAAATCAAATTTATGCCAATTATTTATCAGAGATCCACTTTTCTCCGTGGCAGAGCAGGAACCTGGTCCTTGCTGAGCAAAGCTGGATTTATACCCTGCAGCAATGAATACTCTCAAGGAGTGGAAGTCAAGGCCATATATTTTAACTATTGTTGGGTTGTAGATGAAGCTGAAAATCCACTCAGGATGTTGCTCTTTGGCTTTAAAAATCTTCCTTGGAGTGAAAGAAATATCCAGTGTTAACTGTACAAAATTGTTCCTAGTGTCTGGCCTGACGGATGCTCTTTATTTTGATCTGAGAAGCTTTGAGTGCCACAAAACAAGATGTTTTTATGCTTTTCAGGGGCTCTGAGCTTCGTCCCCTGCTGTGGGCAGTGTTTTACTTGCAGGGCCGTTCCTTTGTGCTGCAATCAATGGGATCAGAGCGTTCCCCAGCTGCCAGAAGTGTCGGAGCTGTGGGGACCGATGTCACCTGTCCCTGCAGAGCTGGAGCCTGCCCTTTTATCCCCACGGGTTCTCGGGCAGGTGAAGGCATCTCACTGCTCAGTTCTGACCTCACCGAGGCTTTTCCTGTGGGTCTGGAAGAAATCCGATGGCAAAGAGCAGAGCTAAGGGGGGAAATGTGGTGAAAGGGAGAATAAAGCAGAGAACTGTCCTGCAGCGCCTCAGGGCAGCTTTGCCTGGCTGATGGGGTGGGCAATCCTAAAAACCTCGTTCTTTCCTTTGGAAACACTTGTGCAGGAGTCTCTTGAAATGAATAAAGAGGGCGAGGTTCGGCCTTTAACATCAGCCTTTAGGAGGGTGAGATTTGGCCTTTAACATCAGCCTTTAGGAGGGTGAGATTTGGCCTTTAATATCAGCCTTTAGGAGGGTGAGATTTGGCCTTTAAGATCAGCCTTTATTGACTCAAATCCTGCAGTGCTGCTGCTGGGATGATGGGAATTGAGTGAGCAGCTTTTCTACATCAATAACTATCGGCTATTTAACAAGCCTTCAACTTTGTTTTGAGTTTTCCTCTTTTTGTTTCGCTGTTTGTTTAGTTTGGGGTTTCATTTTATTTTTTTTAAGGAGCCTGCAAGACCTAAAACACAAGCAAAATGTCCCTTAGCAGAGGTCACAGTGCTGACATCAGGGATTGTCATCTCCTCTCAGATTTACTGCCCCAGAATGGCCTGGCCAGACCCAAAATAACCCAAACTCTGGGAAAAACTTTGAAGCAAGCACAAGGTCCACGGAGCTGCTGCAGTGCTGGAAGCAAAGAGCAGCTCTTAATGCTGAGTAGGGCTAAAGTTTAGTTTCACTTTTTCTTTTTCCCAAGGAAGGGAAGGAATAAAAAAAATCCTGTGGTGTTTCCAGCCTGTCCAACAGCTCTGTGCGTGCTCCCACAGCCGAGGCAAAACCCTCTTGGGTGGGTTGGGTACAGTAGGAAAAACTTTTCCCTGAGCTGTGCCAGGAGTTGGTGCCCAGCTGAGAGCCCGGGGTCACCCACAAAGGGCAGATTCCAGAGGTTTCACCCAGAGGAGCTTTCCAGGAGCTTGGCAGGGGCAGAGAGTGATCCCAGCCGGATTGGAGGCTGCAGGGATTTCACGGCCTGTCCATCAAGCTGCCCTTTCATTTCGTAATCCTCACAGGCTGTGGGCATGGTGGGGCAGGGGTGACTAAGCAGAGAGCGCTGGCCCCTGCCAGGGGGTTGTCCCTTTAAATTGTTTCTATTCCTGTTTAGAACATCCCATTTTTCCTGTGCAATCCTCCTGCCTCATCCTGCTGTTGCTGTATTAAAAAAAAAAAATCTCATTTTCCCCAAATGGCAACTTTGCAAAGCAATGGGCAACAATAAAATGCTGCCTGATCAATCCCTCTTTATTCGAATTGTTATTGCCTTTGTTAAATGTGTTTAAAATGGAGAGGGAGACCACAGAAATTACCTAGACATGGGATAAAATGCTTCAACACTTTCTATTTAGCTGATAACGAGGTAATTTAAATGTAGTCACTTCCCCTTCCAGAGAGAATTTCTGTGCTTAAAGCCCTTTGGAATCTGCCAGAGAATCCAGCGTTTCTTTGGAAGCTGCAATCAGACAAATGGAAACGAGAGACTGGGCACGCTCGGAATGCCATTCATTGAGGATATTCTGGAAGTGATTTCCAAGGGTGAGGAAGATGCTCAGGCTGAGAATCACCTGCCCCAGGAGCAGAAGGTGCATTAGCTAAACGCTAATTCAGGCTTAGTTAAGCCCAGGTTTGTTATTCAGCGGATGAATGATTGGAGTTCAGTGTTCCGATGTGCAGAAGATCAAATTAAAGAATTGAAGATGATTTTCTGCATATTCCAAGCAAATACTGCCTGAGCCAGCCCTGCTTTGAAAAACTCTTGCATTTCTCCTCCTGCTTCTGTTTCCTCAAAGTCACAGCTGCGTTTTGCCCAATTTTATATCATTATTTGCACATAATTTGTGTGCAAAGACATGAAACAAGGGAAGGAGGCTTTTCTCGGTGTGTTGGTGACCCACGGGGAGCAGCACCACACGAGCTGCTCATGACGGATTAAAATTCTTGTGGCATCAGGGTTTATGTGGAGTAAAAATGTTTTACAGAAGTTGCAGTTTCTGCTTGGCACATAAATGATAAACTTTCCTTTTTCTGTGGCTTAAAAACTATTGAAATTCCTTCAGCTTTATCAGATCTGTTATTGTGATGTTTTGGGGAAAAAAAGCCTCATTCCTTGAGTAATAACTCCTTAAAATTCACTTAATTCTCTTCCTTCATCCCCAGGTTATTGAATTAATTATCATTAATTACTTTTAATAACTCTTGTCCCTGTGTAGGATTTTCTAACAGATGTGAGAGTTTGTTACGTTTGTCAGGGACATCTGGAGATCCTCTCCTGGGTTTAAAATTGGGGGTCAAATTCCTGCCTGTGTGCGGATCAGGACTCAAAATTAAGTGGGATCTGAATTCCATAATTGCCTTTTTCCCCAGCTAAATTCCATCACATTTCCTGGAATCATTTGATGCTGATTTATAACTTGAAATCTCAATAATCCCTTCAGGGGGAGTTGAATTTTCTTTTTTTTTTTTTTTCCCTGAAACATCAAAGTTCATGAAAATGATCAGATTTTTTTCTTCTAAATGGAAAGCCCAGGGAATTTTGTGGGAACTCCCAGCAAGTGTGACGTGCTCTGATGGCTCAGGGTGATGGGATCCTGTCTGAAAACACAGAAAGGGCAATGCTGGGTTTGCAGTACAGGGAGAAAAAATCCAGCCCCAAAAGGGGGGACAAAAATCAGCCATGAAGGGGGGAAAAAAAATGGCCCTGAAAAGGGGGAGAAAAAAATCCAGCCCTGAAAAGGGGGGAAAGAATCCAATCCCAAAAAGGAGGGAAAAAATCGGCCCTGAAAATGGGGGAGAAAAATCAGCCCTGAAGGGGGAGAAAAAATTGGCCCAAAAGGGGGGAAGGAAAATAATTGGCCCTGAAAGGGGACAAAAAAAAAATCCAGCCCTAAAGGGAGGGGGGAGAGAAAAAAAACAGCCTGAAAAAAGAGGGGGAAGAAAAGTTGGCCCAAAGAGGGGGAAAAAAAATTGGCTGTGAAAGAGGGCAAAAAATCCAACCCCAAAAATGGGGGAAAAATTTCGCTGCAAAACGGGGGAGCAGAATTGGCCCCAAAAAGGGGAAGAGAAAAATCAGCCCAAAACGGGAAAACTCCAGCCCCAAAAGAGGGGAAAAAATCAGCCACAAAGAGGAGGAAAATCATCTCCAAAGGGGGAAAAAATCACCCCCAGTGCCAAGGTGAGCCTTGAAATCCAGGTACAAAACCCCCATCCCACCCAGTCCCGCACCCTGAGCTCCTGCAGAGTGTTAATCCCACTAAATAAAAATTCTGTGGAAGGTGAGGAGTAAAATCCCGCTGGTTCCTGGGCTGGGAAGGGCTCCTGCTGCATTGCCACCCCTCCGTGGTGGGGCTGCCCCACAGTGATCCCAAAGCCTGGCACTACTGGAATATTCCGTGTTTAACTTCTAGGAACTGCCCTGGAAGCCAGGCTGCTCTGGTCTCAGGGCCTGCTTCTCCCTGGAGTAAATCAGGCCAGAAAATGACATCCCCACGGGGTTTTGTTTGTTGTTAAACAGCCCAAACGGGGAAATATTTGCTCTGTAGCACAGCAACGGATCGATGGCTGGGTGGCAACGGGGAACTGGAGCTGAGCCTTGAATGAGGAGCTTTTCCCATGCCCAGGGCTGGTGTTGGAGGTGAGGTGGTGACCCCGTGCTGAGATGTCGCATGATCGACTCAGAAATGCAGGGATGCAGCTCTGCTCCGTGCTTTTCCCTGGGTATTGGCTCGTGTTTCACTGGGAATTATTTAGATTTTTAAGTGCCTCACTCATTTCTGCGCTGGAGTTGTGGAGTCACGGAATGGTTTGGGGTGAGAGGACCTTAAAGGTCATCCAGTTCCATCCCCACACCGTCCACTATCCCAGGGTGCTCCAAGCCCCATCCAGCCTGGCCTTGGACACTCCCTGGGATGGGGCAACTACAGATTTTTGGCATAACCTATGCCAGGGCCTCCCCACCCTCACAGTAAATAACCTTTTTGACCCAGGGTGCCCAATGTCTGCAGGAGAAGATGCTGCCATAAATTACAAAGTTGCTGTTGGGCTAAAACCTGGCCAGAGCAGCTCCAAAACTGGAATTTCCCATAATTCTTCCTCTTGAGGATGCAAATCCTGGACTGGCACCTTTCTGCCTTGCCCTTGGCCACTGGCAGTGTTGGCCCTTCCTAACCAGGTGTGATTATTCCCAAGCAATTCCAGGATCAACCCACTAAACCTGATTTAATGTGGTTTTCCGCAGCATTTTTGGGTTTGCATGATCCCAGGGCAGCAGAATATTTTTGATGGTCATTAAATAAAAATCTGTGAGTCCAAATCAGTGGCAGGGTCTGCCGTGGCCATTAGTGCTCTGCGTTGTATTTGAACAACAGATCTGCATTTCCTGATTCCTTGAATTGCTCCTCGTTGGAAAAATCCAGGCTTGATAATGAACAGGAACAGGCAAGGCTGGTGCAAAGGATTTGATTTCTCAGAACTGCAGAATGTGCTGGGAAATTCCTTTTTTTAATTATTTATTCATTTATTTGATGGCTGGGATTTCATCTAAAGGAAGATGGGAAATTCCAGAGTATCTGGAAGTGGCAGATGGCAGCAAACAGAGGTTCTGCATCTGCCAGGCCAAGGCAATCAGCCTTTAGCAGGGATTTTAACTTCCCATGGATTTCCAGCTCGTTTCAGTGCCTTCCCCCACTGTTTGCAGTTGGGGCTCCTGCTGCTTTATCCCTTGGAAAGGATAGATTTGAAGGCAGCTCCAGTTTGCCCAGGACATTTCCAGGTGTGGGAGCTGGGATGGCAGGCCCAGGATCTCCAGGGCAATCCCAGAATTTCCTTCCCTTTGGGAAAGGCAAGAAGCAGAACATTCCCCTCTTTCCTTCCCCCTCTTTCTTTCCCTCTCTTTCCATTTCCTATCTTATATGTGCAGACTTTTCTTCCTGCTCTTCACCTTTATTCCAGCTCTGCCTGGAAGTTTGTGGAAGGAAAATAACAACAAGTTGCTTGCCTATCTAAAGTGAATTAAAATCCCAGGAAATCATCCTGTGTAGCCCTAGACTGGAATTTTGTGTGCAGGGAAAGGTTTCTCTCATTCCTTGGGGTCTGAAAACACAACTTTGCTCACCCAGGTAGGGCAGATTGTTTAAAAGAATTAGGAAGAGACGAGCAAGTTGGGAAGGTGGGAAAAGCCTCCATGCCTGACCTACATCCCCAGTTTCCCCAGTCAGAGGCTGTGCTCGGAGCAGGGGATGAGAGGAACATTTTGTGATGTGAGTCAAAGCTCCCCTCCCCTTGTGCTCTGTGTCATATTCCCAGTTTTCTATAGGAATTGCTACAGCAGAGGCTGTTCAGAACCACTTTTCTCCACAGAAGAGACAATGGAATCATTCTTTTTATCAAGTGAGACTCCTCAGTTCGTGTATTTTTAAAGGTCCTTTATCTGCATAACTTAAGAATCAAGGCACCAAGCTGGTCATGTCGGGGGGGTTTATTAACAATCACTGGCCACACTTGGTTGTTTCCATCATTCCAGAGGCAGATTTTCCCTTTTCCTCTCAAAAAGGACAGAAAGGATGCTGATAAATCCCAAACTGCAATCAGATCTGTGCAGGAGCAGAGTGGAAGCTTTTTAGGCAAATCCTGTGAATCCCTGCTGTGACAAACTGGCATATTTGGGATTTCTCTCCTGAATTCTATTTTCTGGAATCAAAATAACATGAGGCAGATGGTGCCCCTGGAGCAGGGGAAACCAGGATCCAACTTTTTCCACAGCTGGGTTTGAGTTCGGGTGGGATGAGAGTAAAAGGATGAACTGCTCTGGTGACAAATCCCTGGGTGGGATTGCTTGGGTTTCACTTGAATTTGGATATTCCATGGGGTTTATGGGCTGTTTATCCTGAAGGACAATATGAAACTTCCCATTCTCCAACGTTTTTTCTGGAAGCTGATTCTTTTTGTTCCCATCTGGGCTCCCTTTCCCATAAAAGCTGGACCAGGATCACTTCTGGAACTCCCTTTCAGGCTGGCCTTTGTGTGATTCTCTCTGCGCTTGCCTGAAATCCTTTGTCAGGTTTTGACCTGAACTCATGAGCGGCTTGGATCGAGGTTTTTCTTGTAACTTCCCCAGCTCTGGGCTGGAATCCTTCCTTTGGAGGTGACGACAATCAGGAGCACAGTCCGTGTGCCCAGTTCCTCCCGTCAGCGGGGTGATTTGCCTTTCCTGAGCAAGGTGCAGCAGGAGCGGCCCTCGTTGGTCACAAAGGGTGGCTTTGCCCTCTGCTTGGGCCTGGAAATCCGGTGTGGAGCTCATGGCTGGGATTCCTGCATTTCCTGCGGTTGATTGGCAGGAAACTCCATCACTTGCAGCCCCTTCGGCTCTCAGGGTGAAATTGCAGCTGGGACTGAGGCGAATAAAGCAAATTTCCATCAGAGTGTGCTGAATTCCCTTCCAGGGATTGCAGGGCAGTGATTAACAGGAGGCCCTTCAGTGCAATTGAATTTGAATTTCATTTGAAATTTGCATTTGAATTTTAATTCAAGAAGATGAGGAAAGTCTCCATCCCTCCAGCTGCTTGATTATTCTAAATAACTTTAATTACAGAGCCTGACCCCTGCTTTGTCCATTGTCAGTAGCTTAAAAGTAGTGAAATCGAGAGGTTGGGAAGAGGAACTCACCTGTTTGAGCTTTTCATGTGTTTTGTCTAAGCAAAAAAAAATCAGCCTGTGGTGCAGGGAGCTGCCAGTGAAATCCTGCCTGTGAAATCCTGCCTGTTGCTGTTCCAGATTCCTCATAAAAATGGATTTGGGGATGTGGGGTGAGGATGGAAAACTTTCCTCCTGTCCTGTCAGAAGTGACCCCTGGTGCAGCTCAGTCTGCTGGGGGCACTCTCCATCCCTCCAGCTCTTGATTATTTTAAAACCTTTAATTACAGAGCCTGACCCCTGCTTTGTCCATTGTCAGTAGCTTAAAAGTAGTGAAATCGAGAGAGAGGGAAAAGGAATTCACCTTTTTATGCTTTTAAAGAGTTTATTTAAGGAAAAAAAAAATCAGCCTGTGGTGCAGGGAGCTGCCTGTGAAATCCTGCCTGTTGCTGTTCCAGATTCCTCATAAAAAATGGATTTGGAAATGCTGGGTGAGGATGGAAAACTTTCCTCCGTTCCTGTCAGAAGTGAGCCCTGGTGCAGCTCACCCTGATGGAGGCACCTGTTGAGTCCCTGTTCTTTACCAGGAAAAAGCCTCTCTCCCGATTTTTTAGCTTTTTGGAAGCTTCATTAATGTTTGGTCTTTCAAGCTGCGGGTGGCAGGGTGGCTGCACCTGAGGGTGGCACCAGCGGTGACAGATTCACCTCCTGATTTCGTTTTGCACTCCATCCCTGTGGAGTGGAGAATTCCCGGGAATGCTGCCGGGCAGGGAACATCCCCAACTCCGTCACTTCCAAGGGAACACAACAAACTCCGGGAACGTCGCCCTGGCGAGTGCCAAAGGCAGCAGGAGGAAAAGCCCCCGAGCTGTGAGGGCAGCAGAGCCCTGCGGATCCGGGGAACTTCCATCAGGATGAACCTTGCGCTGCTTTCTTGAGGCTTCCCAGAACGTTCCTGGGAGCTGGGAGCACTGCCCAGCCTTCTCATCACCCCGATGCTCCCAAACCCTTCCTGCTCCCTCTTCCAGGCCTCTGTGCCCTCCCAGCCTTAATTAAGAAGCAGCTAATTGCAATTAGGAGTTGCTCGTGTGACGGCCCACACAACGTGGGCGCATGGAGGAATTCCTCCTCTTCCTCTGCAGTTTATCTGGCTGGAATATCTTTTATTTTGGGGTGATTTGTGGGGAATTTGTCACCCCCGTGTGCAGGAACAGGACTCCAAAAGGAGTTTTAAGCTGTAAGCGTGTGGGAATCAGCAGGGAGGAAAAACGGCCTCAGTGCAACAACCCGAGCAGGAATTTATAAAGATTTCTCCAAATCAAATCAATGACAGCTTTTCCTTGACCCCTAGGATGCAAAGGGAAGCTGAAAATGTCGTGGGAGCCTCAAACGGTGTGTGAGGAGCAAGGTGGGGTATTTCTTGTGAGTTTTAATCCAAGGCGACTACTGGGGGCATCCTGCTGAGCCTGTCCCAAAGTGCCCAGCACCTGGTGGGCTTTGAGATGATTCCACAATAAAACAGTGCCTGAATCCCACTTCCCTTTTTTCCCCATTTTTTCCTATTTTTTCATTTTTCCCATTTTTTCCCATTTTTTTATTTTCATTTTTTCCTTTTTTTTTCAATATTTTCTTTCAAATTTTTTCCCATTTCTTTTCCCCATTTTTTCTCCTTTTCTTTCCTTTTCCTCCTTTTTTTTCCTTTTTTCCTTTTTTTCCTTTTCCCCCCTTTTCCCCCTTTTTACTTTTTTCTTTTTTCCTTTTTCCCCTTTTTATCCCTTTTTTCCTTTTTTTTTCCTTTTCGTCTTTCCCCCCTTTTTTTCTTTTCCCCCCTTTCCCTCCTTTTTTCTCCTTTTTTTATTTTTCCCCCTTTTTTCCCTTTTTTCTTTTTCCCCCTTTTTCCCCCTTTTTCTTTTTTCCCTTTTTCCTTTTTTTCTTTTTTCCTCTTTTTCTTTTTTCCTTTTTTTCCTCTTTTTTCTTTTTTTTTCCTTTTTTCCCCTTCCCCCCTTTTTCTTTTTTCCTTTTTTTCTTTTTTCCCCCTTTCCCCCATTTCCCCCCTTTTTTTTCTTTTCCCCCTTTTTGCCCTTTTTCTTTTTTTCTTTTCTCCTTTTTTCCCCCTTTCCCCCATTTCCCCCCTTTTTTTTCTTCTCCCACTTTTTGCCCTTTTTCTTTTTTTCTTTTCTCCTTTTTTCCCTTTTTTCTTTTTTCCCCCTTTTTTCCCCTTTTCCCTCATTTTCTCCCTTTTTTTCTTTTCCCCCTTTTTCCCATTTTCTTTTTTTTCTTTTCTCCTTTTTTCCCTTTTTTTCCCCTTTTTTCCCCTTTTCCCTCATTTTCTCCCTCTTTTTTTCCCCCCTTTCCCCCCTTTTTTCTTTTTTTTCCTTTTTCCCCTTTTTTTCCCTTTTTTTCTTATTTCCCTTTTTCCCTTTTTTTCCCCTTTTTTTTCCCAACTGAAACCAGGTCCTTTTAACTTCAGGAGGAGTTTGGTGCTCCAGCTGCAGCCTGCTTGTGTCCGACAATGATTTCTATGGGATTAACAGATTTAGGAATATTGATAGCAGCCCTAATTGCTCCTGGAATTCCTGTGGGATCTCCAAAGGTTTCCCAGCTCGGGCTGTGGTGATTCAGCCCCGTGTGCTGCTGGTCTTGGTGTTTTCCTCGGCACCAGCTCTGGCTTTCCTGGCAGTGCTGGGCACACCGGGCCCCTCCATCCCCCTCTGCCGCTTCTCCCGGAGCACCGGGAGCTGAATCAGCCCGGGCTGGAAGGAATTAAATCCAGGAAATCCCTTCCCGAGCAATTCTCCAAACCCTTTCCTGCCGTAGGTAAGAGCTGATTGCAAAAGCAGATTTCAGGGATGATTGTGCCCTGACCACCAGCCCAACAAGAGTTTTCCTGCCCTTCCCAGGGATCTGGGAATATTTGGGGGTGTCCCTTCCTTGCAGAGCTGTGGCCTGAATGGGGACAGGACAATCCCATCCATCCACACTGGACAATTCCCTCACCAAAAGCTCTTGGCTGCTGTCAAGTCTCCAGAGGACAAATTCCTCTCTTTTCAGTGGTTGTAGACCCCGACAAGAAGTTGTTAAGGATATTTTCCAATCTTTCCCTTGGATAATGGGACCAGGAGACAGACCCAGGCGTGTGCTGGGGACACTTTGTCACATTTCTAACCTGAGAATTATTTCTTCATCCTGTGCAAGGGAAAATGAGGCCTCCCGCAGGTCAGGAAGGTCTCAGCTCTTGCTGAAGGATTTGCAAAGCTCAGAAGGTGTGGAATCACCATGGATCCTGGAATAAATAGCTCGGGTAGGGAGGGTGATCATTCCCTTTTTTCAGATTTTCCGAATCGGAGGCTGGGGCAGAGGCACCCACAGCCCTGTCCTATAAAATTCTGCCAGCTGGAAATCCCCATTCCCCAAATCTGCACATTGGGGCAGCTCCTCTGTCCACAGGAGGTGGAGAAACGGGATAAATGTGGATGCTGAAAGAGGGAATATACAAAAAAATCTGTGAGTACGACATGAAAACCTCTCATTGTGCCCTTGTGCGCTGCTGTAGGGAAGCAGCTCGGTGGGAAGTGAGGCAATCCTGCATCAGCTGGAATCTCCCACTCCAGATTTCCAGGAGTGCACACAGTGAAAGAAAAACCTTCCAGGAAGCAGAAGATGATTTCATTAAAAAAAAAAAAAAAATCCAGTTAATAAAATAAAATAAAATAAAATAAAATAAAATAAAATAAAATGCAGCTTTGAAAGACTTGAAGCACAGGAGAGGAAAATGAATTCAGCCAGTCCTGCCCCACCTGAGCAGGGAAATCCTTTGTGGAAGCAGAGCAGGGACTTGCTCTACCACAGCCCTCCAAAAAGGCCGAGGTTACCTGCAAGCAAGAGCCAAAATTGAGGGGAGAACTCTGAAAATTGATGTCATAAAATGGGCTGAGCTGCAGGAGATATCTGGAATGATTCTGTTGGAGCTTACTTGATAAAATAATCGCTGATTTATCAGCGACATTGAGGTAAAAAGCTGTTAAAGGAGTTAAAATTGCCTCCTCCTGCCATTCCAGAGGCTGCTTAAAATCCCCGGCCCAGGAAGAGCTGCAAGGAAAGAATCTCGAGGCCTTTTTGGTGTGAAGTTAACAAACGTACAAACAAAAGCAGCAATTTGTAAAGTTCTGTGGGTGCAGCGAGCTGCTCCTGACAGAGTAATTGCTTGGCTCGCCCAGCTCTGTCTCTGCTTCCAACTCTTATTCAGCCCTTGATGGTATCAAATCATTTCCTGAATGAAGCAGCAATTCTGCCTCAATAAAATATTGATGGGGGCAGGGAGCGTTCCCTGAGCTCTGCTGGGAGCTGTTGTATTTCCTCTGTTTATTGGGATTGGTCGCTCTGGGAGGGACCAAACAAACCTTGGTGCAGAGTGTTAAGAAGGAGCTCATTTGGGATGTCTGCAGTGGTCATTTGGGCATCCTCAGCTCTTTTTTTTCCTCCTCGTACCAACAGCCATTTGTCGGCTCTCGATCTTTAATTTTCCCAGTGAATGAACCCGTGACCGACTTGCCAAAAAAGCAATTTCTCTTATATAATCTCTATTTCTTTATAATATCTACAGAATAATTTCCAGATACTGAATTTATATAAATAACGATATAAAATATTATAATTAAAATTTTACATCATCTATTTTATTCCTTTATAAAGTTATAACTTTGTTCTTGATTTTTTACTCCCATCCTGGATTCTTATTAACAGGTTACAGGTGATTCTTCTTCTCCTCTCCCTTCCTCAAAGTGAAATTAGCTGGGAATTTGATCTCCTGGGATGAGGTTTGGATTAATCCAACCATGTAGGAACGCAGAGAAATTTAAAAACAACATCTGAGACTCTGCCAGCCTAATTATTCTGGGGATTCTAATTATTAATTTAATAGCAGGCCTGTGGCCAGCTAACTGCTGTGGAGGGTTCTTGCTGGTTTTGAAGGTTAAAATTGATTTTTCGGCTTGGTTTGGATTTGTTTTCTTCCAGCTTCTTCCCTAACTGATACCAGACTAAAGCACCATCAGAATTAAGATGGAAAATCAGCATTTTCTGCCTGGTTTGAGCAGCCAGGGTGACTCTGAAAGGGAGCAGCTCGTGCTGCTCTGCTTGCAGGGGCTGAGTGCTCCTTTGGAAATGGTTTCCTATTTCTTTCTGGAATCTGAACTTTTTCTTCTGTGACCAAATACTAAAATTGTTGCTCTCACTGCTTTGTTATTCCTGCCCCTCATTAAATTTTCACTGAGTCTCTCCAAAAATGGGAGTTTGTAAGATTTTAAAGCAGTGCAGGGTTCAGAAATGGAATTGGGGTGAGTGCAGCATCCCTTATCAGTTAAACTGGGATATTCTTCCACAGGGATGCAAATATTCCACCTGGGAATTGGAAAGTCACCAGGATTGGCTCTGGATTGAGGGCTGAAGGCATTTTCTGACAGGGTTTTACCATAAAAAATAGTCATTGCTGATCCACTCTGAGGCATTTCCAGCCAGAATCAACTGGGATTTGTCATGGGGATATAACTTCACCTTATGGAAAAAGGGGGAGTGTATTCCCAGGTTCCTCCAGGTGAATTCCATGCTCCTGAGGTGTTTTCCCACAGGTGGGAGGGTTGGGGATGCCCACTCAGGTGTGTTCTGAGCTCAGCCTTCCAGAGCTGTTCCTGCTGGGAGCCTCTGGCAGCAGCTTGAACTTGAATTCTCTCTTCTCTCAGGTGTGGGGAGGCTGATTTTTCTCCCTCTCACAGCTTATTCCTATTCCAGCCTGGAATGTGGGTGTGGAAAAGCCTCCTGCCCTTCAAGGCTGGATGCTGAGAGCCTGGATTTGTCTTGAGCAGCACATTCTGGACCCAAAATGTTGGAGCAGAGCAGGACCGGAGGGCACAGAAGGCAGGGATTTGTGAGGGAAGGGCTGCAAGGACAGCTCAGCTTTCATCTTCCCTGGAAACAAACCCAAACTGCTCCAAAACCCACCACCCCTTCCTTCCCCTCCCTCTACACCAGCAGAGTGATTTGAAAAGGGATTTTTAAACTTATTTTTCGGTGCTTTTCTCTTTCTGTAACTCGGTTCAATGCTGCTGCTCACCCCAATCCTGCATGGAGAGATCCCAGGGATGGCTCCAGAGGAGAAGGCTCCGCTGCTGAGCTGCCAGAGGGGCTCAAATAATCAAACGCTAGCGAGCTGCAGGGTGATTTCATTTGGGTTTAGGCTTTAGTCACGGCGAGGGAGGCTCAGAAGTGGCCCAGGTTAAGCCCAGCCCTACTGTCACAGAGGTTTAGGCACGTGAGGCCCTGCCCCGTGCTGTGCTGGGAACATCTGGGCTGCTCCCGAAGCTGGGGTGGGATTTGAGGGTGGAAAAGCCTCCTGCCCCTCGAGGCTGGATGCTGAGAGCCTGGGCTCCTCCTGAGCAGCACATCCTGGCCACTTCCACACCTGAGAGAAGAGAGAATTCAAGTTCAAGCTGCTGCCAGAGGCTCCCAGCAGGAACAGCTCTGGAAGGCTGAGCTCAGAACACACCTGAGTGGGCATCCCCAACCCTCCCACCTGTGGGAAAACGCCTCAGGAGCATGGGATTCACCTGGAGGAACCTGGGAATACACTCCCCCTTTTTCCATAAGGCCTTTGGGAGTTGGATCCCAGCTGGAATTTGCTGCCTGAGGTCTCCTTAAAAAAGTGTCCATGTGAGCAGCCAACAGGGGAGATGGAACAAAACCCAGAGCCTTGATCAGAGTTCACCTTTCCCTTGTTCTTTCCAAGTTTTACCCTTGTTTTTCCCAAATTTTTTGATTCCAGCACACAGAGCTTTATCCCAGCTCCTGTTTTCCCAAGCTGTAATTCTTTCACTCTCAGTTCTTATCTGCTGCCACCTTTTTTCCTCCATCCTCACAATCTTATTTTTGTCTCCTTTTTCTGTTGTGTTTTCTGTCTCTTCTGCACAATCTTGTCATCCTTGGCTTGGTTTTATTCCAAAAAAATAAAAGGAAAAAATTGCCTTCTCACTTGGACTGGACAAAGGAGTTTTTGCTGACATCTGGGATTCTTTTCCAAAGATCTCATCAGTTTGGGCAGCAGTGGCTGAATTCAGCTTCCTCTCCTCTGCTTAAAGTCTCTGAGAGCACCTTTTATTTTATTAGTTGGGTTTTTAATAAAGAAGAAAGATAAATAGGAAGGCAGCCATGTGTCTTCTAAAGCAGTTTTTTGCTGAGATTTCACTTCAGCACTGAGCAGGATCCCAACCTTTGGCATCTTTTTCAACATTAATCCTGAAATGGCCAAAAATTCTGGCCCTGCACGGGGACCATGCACAGCCTGAGTCCTGGGGCCACGCCTGGAGAGGGGAATTCAGATTATTTCAATGAGTGGGGCTGATAATTCAGCCCCATTTGGGATCCTCGGGGCAGCGCTGCTGTGAGGGTGACGCAGCACAAAGCGGTGCCTGTCCCCAGGGCAGGGACAGATGTGGGAATGAGGGACACAAGGCACAAGTTTTGTTCCTTTTCCTTTTCTTTCCCCAATAATCCACATTTTCTCTCTAACAGCAAAAGGCAAAATGTGTCACCAAGGCAGAAACTGCAGTAAAAATTCAGGTGCATTCAGCACCTGGAGACACTTGGATTAAATTCCTTGTTCTGGCAGCACTTGGAGGCCTCCAGGAAAAAAATGCTCTCCTGGATAATTTTTGTATTTGATTTGAATTAATAATTCTATTAGGCAATAATAATTAGTGTCTGTCTCACATTGCCACTTCAAATCTGGATAAAATTCCCTCCATTAAGGGAGCCATTTCTTTTCCTCTTCAGTTCTGGAGTTCCTGCAGCAGGAGCCAAAAGCAAATCCCTGCTGCACCCACCTGAACAAAGCCCCTTGGTGCACTCAGGCTGCTGAAACCATCAGGGAGAGCAAACGTTGGGATGAGGCAACAAATGCCAGCTGGAAGTGAAGAGTTTGGAGAGTGGGAAAGCCACGGAGCACCAGCTCAGGTGGGCCGTGAAAACCTCAGGCCCGGAGCTCTGGAGGTGCCCTGGAATCCACGGGATGGAGCAGGGAATGCTGGAATCGTTTGGTTTCAATTTTGGAGAGGGAGAAATGCAGCAGAGGATGAGACCTCTGTGAGTTTTATCAGGGAGATGTTGGTCTGAGCACCAGGGAATCATAAATGAAGGGAATTTTGCAGCCACAGAAGACCAGGCAGAGCAGGATAGAACGCAGATGGGAGGGAATTTTCCTCCTTGTGCCTCTCCTGGGGATTTCACTCGTTCCCCTCTCCTGCCTGATGGCTGGGAATGCCCTCCCTGTGCTCCTCAGGTTTCACTGGATCCCAGCTCAGTGGGAAAAGAAATTCCCTGTTTGAGAAAAGCAAAGGCTCCTTAGCAGCGAGGAGAGAACTCTCACTCTGCCCCCCACCCTGTGCCAGGATTGGGATGGGAAATACAGGAAATAAAGTGACTTTTCCCGGTTGCCATTATCCACTGTCAAGATGCACCTAAAATACTGATGTAAGAATTATTTCCTTCATGCTCAGAGCAATAATTATCATCAACATTGTTAAGGGAGGTGAGGTTATTGCTATTAATTAACTATTATTCATTTCAACGAGGTGATGCTGCCTTTTACAACACCTGCTGGGATTTTAGAGGGTGCCCTGTGCAGGAACTGGACCTTGATGATCCTTGTGGATCCTGCCCAGCTCAGGATGTTTTAGGATTCCCCAAAATCCGCAGATATTTCCTCTCCCCCTGCCCCTGCTGGGGTGGCAAGGATGACACGGCAGTGGCTGGGTTTTGATGTGACCCAGGGATGGATCACAACAGAGGATGCTGAATTTTGGAGCCAAAACTTGGAATCTGAAACCAGTTTTCCATTAAATGCCTTTTAAAGTTTCCAAAGTTGTTGAATAATATCAGATTCAGAGAATTCGAAGCCTCTAATTCTGGAACAACAACAAAAAAACCCCGGTAACATGATGTTTTCAGCCCCATTTCTAATAATGTTACTTTTAAACAATGAACAGCATGTTCTGTTGGAAATACCTGGGAACATCAAATTGGGCCCTCTGAGCCTCATAAAAATCCAGCTGATAAAAAGCCAGTGATCCGAGGGAACACCATTAGCAAAAGGGCTCAGAAAGCAAAAGGGTTTCATGGTAATTGCAAAACCAGCCTCCTATTAAACATCATTTCCAATTAAATCATCAAAATCGACTTTGTAGCAAGCTGGCTGAAACGATTCGAGGTGGTTTTGGAGTGCTGGGTGCTTTTTGTGGAGGGGAGTGCCTGGGTTTGGTGCCAGGCTCCCAAGCTGTGCTTCAGGATCATTGGAGTCATTAATTCCTAATTAGAAGCCAGCAGTAATTGCGCCATCATCACTCAGGTAAACATCCCACCTGTTAAAAGAGGAACTTCTGGACACTTGGGGAAAGGTTCAAAGCTGAACTGAAATTCAGGTTGTGCTTTAAACTCCCAGGGAGGATTTTTCACGGTAAAGGCGGGAGGGCAGAATTTGGCCCTTCTGCTCTGAAACCCCTGCTTTAAACGCTGTTTGTGCATCTCCGATTTGCTCTTTTATTAAAAAGTTACAGGCAACAATGGGGCCCTGATGGATGTCACAGATTGCTGGGATTTGATCCCTTTAAATGAGAAAATGCTGCGGAAAATAAATCCTTTTTCTCCAGAATTTCTCCCTCCTGGTCAATTTTAGAGCAGTGTCTTTAGTAGAGCTTGGAAATAAATGCTGGGGTTCCCCTTCAAAGAAAAACTGGTGGAAAAGGCCACGACTTCAGCTCCAAGGGGCTCAGCCCCCCTGCCTTGGCATGATTTATTCCCTAATATTGTCATTTTTTGCTGTATCTGTTGGGTTATTTTATGGACTCTCTGGTTTTGTGGAGCCTTTTGGACCGACTGGGTTCATTTTGTAGCACATTCACCCTGGCAGAGGCTGAGCCTGCCCTGGAGCTCTCCTAAACCCATCTTGAGCCTTTAAATCGACGATGGGATGGGTGCAGGTGACGGTTCTGGGGTGAAGCTTTGTTATCTTCCCAAATCTCTCAAAAAGGAGCCTCTGGCCAGGTGGGAAAGTCCCTCCGGAGGTGAAAATCTGTTTCCAAGCAGGAGGGAACAACTAAAGGGCTTTTATGGGAATTCAAGATCCCTCCCAGTTTTCTGGGTCCCAAATCCCAGAGGAGTCCCTGTGGTGGTCCTGGGATGGGGAATGGCTGACGTGGGAGCAATTGGCCTCTTTCCCCTGGGTTAATCCAAGCTCTCAGCAGGGCTCTGCTGTGGTTTGTGACTTGTCCCCAGCAACTCCAGGCCTGAAATAATCTTTATTTGGCACAAACCCCACTCCTGCCACCTCCTTTTGACAGATGACCACACATCCAGTGAATTCCCCATGGAATTCCCCGTGCTGCTGCCCGATCCAGGCACTTCCAGCAAGTTTTATCTTTGTCAGGCTTCCTGAAGAAACTGCATTTCATGAAGCCAAAGAGTTTCTCTTCAGTATTTTTTTTCTCCCCACCTGTTTGTTGAGGGGCTGAGTTTGAGTTTTATTTATTTTTTATTTTAATAACGGGAGGTGGGAGAGAGCAGAGGGGGAGCAGGGAAATGAATCCAGCTTGGCAAAGGTGAACTTGGCTTTTCATCCAGCAGCCCAAGCAGGAAGGAAACCCCTTGGATTTGGCCTTTCTGAAGTGTTTTAAAGTCAAATGGGAGGGCTGCAGCCACCCTGGGTTTAAAGCCAGATTTAAAGTGGGTGCCAAACCCAGGGTTTGAAGGGACAAAGAGAAGCAGGAGGGATAAGCCAACCCCTCTCGTTACGGAATGCGATGTTCTGAATGACACAGCCACGTCCAAAAAAAAACGTATCCTGTGGGGTGATTGAGGATTTAGTGAGATTACCTTTAATCTTCCTCAGTCTGTAAAAAAAAAGAAAATAGAATAGATCCTTTCTTCTTAGAAAGACAATGACATTTAATACGTTTGCTGGGGCTGGAAAATTGGCCCAGTGTGTTTCATGGCATAATCACATTTGAAGCCTCCACACGCTGAGACGCTGAACTTTATCTGCTTTGCCTTCCTGCAGCCAGGGCTAAACACATTTTCCTCTTACGCTCCCTGGAACTTTTTCTATCTGACAGAAGCTTTGGGAATCGGCCTGGAGATGGGAATAAACACGAGGATAGGGATGCTGCCGGGTTCTTCAGGTTGGAAAAATCAGCCTTAGGCAGATCCAGGTTTATCTGTGGTGGTGGTTAATGAGCTGCTGCATCCTTGGGGTTTGTTGCCTCATTTTCTTATTGTTCTACCTGTGCATTTGGAGTGGAAATAAAATTGTTCCAAGTGTGCCTTTCAGGAGAGGTCCCATCCTATTTTTAGAGTCTAACCCTGAGGATGCTGGAGACCCCTGGATTAAATTCCTGGTTCTGGCAGCACTTGGAGGGTTCCAGGAGAAAAATGCTCTCCTGGGTAATTTTTTCTTTTATTCTAATTTATTTATGCAATAATAATTTTTGTCTGTCTCAGATTGCCACTTCAAAATGGGATAAAATTCCCTCCAGATCTTGGAGGTTGGGAGGTTGTCAGATAATTGCTGTGGGTGTGTCCCTTTGCATTGGGATTCAGAATGAAATCCCATTGCTTTGTGTTGGGATTCACAATGAAATTCTATTCCTTTGGATTGGAATTCAGAACAAAATCCCATTCCTCTGGATTGGGGTTCAGAGTGAAATCCCACACCTATGGATTGGAATTCAGAAGAAAATCCCACCCATTACTTTGGATTGGAATTGAGGATGAAATGCCATTCCTCTGGATCAGGATTCAGAGTGAAATCCCACTCCTTTGTGATGTCACACTCGGATCTCACAGCCAGGTTTGGGCACCGCATCCTGAAGATTCAGATTTTAATCTCAATTTCAATTTCATTCATACAAATCCAGGTATTCCCTAAAATTCTGGCATTCCTGTCTCACCTCTGTCAGGGTACCATGGGTGGAGCCAATTAACAAATGATGTTTTATTAACTCATTAAAATATGAATCCCTGCCTTGATCCAGGTGGTTCCTGGCCCAGTTTGCAGCCTCTAAAACCAGAGCTGAGGGAGAGCTCATGAAGAAAAAGGAGAAAATTTAGATGATCCCACAAAACTCCGAGAGCAGGAGGTGCAACCACAGACAGACTCTTCACTGACAGATTTTGAAACAATATTTAATTTATTTGCTTTTTCAGGTTGGCCCCGTGGCTCTTGTTTTGGCAGCCTCCCGCTGAGGGGACCTGGTTTAGCTCCCTCGTGTTTGAGTTGCTGCTCTGCTCCCTCCTGCAGCCACATTTTCCTATTTTTCTGGTACTTCCAGTCAGGAATGATACAGCTCTGGAAAATGTCAGGTAGTTTTCAGAGTTGTAAAGCTTGTTAATGGATATTTCATCATAAATCTTCCTCTAAACAGCAAAATAACTGCCCTGGCTGTCCCAGGCAGCTTCTGGCACCAGAACTTTGTGTGTTTTCACCTTTTTGAGCGTTTGCAAAGTCAGAACGTGAGATTTCTTGTTTTTCCACCAGGGAGCAAGGCTGTTTGGTGGTGAAAAATCCATAAATTTAGTCTGAGCAGAATCTTGGGGTCTCAGGGATTTGCCACACGTGGAAATCCATCACTGGGATGGCAATGTTCCTCTTTTCACCTTCCTAGAAAAGCCATCTGTCTGCAGCCCCGTGAAAATATCCCAGATGGAAATGGAAAATCCTAAAGATAGCAGCAGTTCTTCCAAGGAGACCTCAGCAAGTCTGTTCCCCTTCTCACCAGCATCGTGTAAATACGGATCAGTTTGGGATTCATGGAAGGGGAGGGAATCAGAACTGTGGGAGTTCTCACGGATTTCCTACTTTAATCAAATCTGCTATTTGCTGATCCAGGTTTAAAATCTTGATCTGCATTTCCTGTAGGAATTTCCACGATTCCCTGGAAATCCAGTTGGATTTATCAGCTCAGGGTTTGGTGGTGGGCACACAAGTGCAGAAAACCCCACAGAAACCTCCTGGGATAAATGGTGAACAAACAGCGACCAGCTCCAGTTTTTAACTGGACTTGCCTGCCCTGCTGCAAAATTCGGGAATATTCAATGTGAAATTTGTGATTTGTGTGGTGAAAACATCCAATTTATTGGGAAAAAAAGGTTGGTGAGACACCTGAGGAAAGGGAATTTTGGTGGGGGTGGAACTCGTGCCATGTGAGAAGTGCAGAGCGGTGAGGGATTGGTCCAAAATGTGCTGAGTCCTCAAGAAAATCCTGTATTGCCACTGATTTCCGAGGTTGGAGCTGGGTTTTTCACTCAGCTGCACCCCCTCCCTGCTCACAGATGCTTTTGGGCAATTAAATGAGCTCTGATTGCTCCCAGGCAGCCGTGGCTCCCCTGTTTTATTTGGAAACATTCACCTTTGGAATGGTTAATTACTCGCTCGGCTCCTCCCAGTCCCTCCCAACAGCTTTTCTCAAGTTTTCTAATTTCCACTGCCATGACTGGGCAGCTGTAAATCCCAGCCCAGCTGCAGCCACTGATCCCCTCTAACCCTTTTTTTCTCTTAGTTGTAATTTCAGCTATAAGCTCGACAATAAGCCCATCTCTTAATCTCAGCATGAACAAATGGAAAATGGTCAAATGACGCACAATTTTAAGCTTCTTGCTGTATAAATTAGACCGAGTGCGTCAGTTCACTGGAATACTCTGACCTTTTCTCCTTAAAAATATTGGGGGGGAAGATCTGGGAGCCCTAAGTTGAGTTTTCTGTATTTACAGCGAGCATAAGGTACCAATATGGACAGAAATAAAGGAGCTGCTGCTTAAAATATAAAGGGGGAGAGGAAGCCAGGGCAGAGAGGGAGGAATGCCAATAAAAGCCAGACTGTTGTGAGCTTTCAGCAGCTAAATTCACTTTATATTTGTACAGGATATTATTCCCCATCCTTCAGTGCAAAAAGAGGGCTCTACCAGCCACCTGTGGGATTTAAAATTGAGTTTCTGATCGCTTTCATTAGCACTGGTCCCCTACTTCAGCTGGGATTTGCGCCGAGGTGAATTTGGCCCCAGTGTGAGGCCGTTGGGGTGGGGGGAAGGCAGAGCTGGGCTGGGACCAGGAGCTGTGGGATGTGACCCGGGAGGGATGGAGCCTGTCAGCACCTCGAGCTTGAGATGTATCCACTGGGAATTCATCCTCCAGCTGCAGCTCCTGAGGGGTTGAGTGCGGAGTAAAGCTGGGCTTAGGAGCTGATTTTCCTGTTGGGAAACTCCTCCTTCCCTGCCCGTGTTCTGCTTTCCTCTCCTCGGTGCTGGTGCTGTTGTGTCACTCGGGTTTGGGTTCAGAGTGCTGCTAATCAAATTATAGGGAATTTATATTTGGAGAAACAATGATTTTTAAGGTCCCTTCCACCCTTGACCATTCTATGTGGAAAACCAGAATGTTTTAAACTCAGGTGGGTTGTGTCTTGTGTGTGGGCATCGTTTTATACAATAGAAAACACTTCAATAAAACCCCTCTTTCATTGTGTGTCAATTGAATTTTAAAATAATGTCTTCTTTTTCTGGACAGGATTTCAGATTAATTTGTTTTAGAGAAACCTTTCAATGCAAGTGTAAGTGATGCATTTTTCTCTGTGGGTTCTGTGTCACACCCTGTGTTGGTTCTGGGCTTCTCCCCATCCTTTATGTGAAATGAGTTGTATTATTGTTACTATTATTATTATTATTATTATTATTATTATTATTATTATTATTATTATTATTATTATCTTTTCTTGGCTTAAAGGAATATTATTCCTATTGTGGAGAGAGAAATAAAAGGAAAGGGAAAAAAATTACCAGGATCTGGTTTTGGAGGCAAGGTTGGATTTTACCTTTATGAACCACCCTTCACCTGAGGTTTTGTCTGAGCTGAAACATTAAAAAATACCAAATAATTTGGAAAAAAATTGTCTCTGTTTAGTTGTCGGTGTTCTCTGAGGAAGGAGGAGCTCGCTTGGTGTGTCTGAAACGAATCATGGAATCGTTTAGGTTGGAAATGACCTTGAAGACCATCAAAGCCAGCGCTGAACCTGGCACTGTGTCCACTAAAGTGTCCCCAAGTGCCATTTCCGTGAGTCACCATCCGTGGAGGTCTTCAAAAACTGATCCAGCCACAAGTGGTGGCCCTGGTGATTCCCTGGGGAATGATGGGGATGGTTTTTTGACTTCTGACAAAGTCCCCACGTCCGCCTCCTGCACCTGGAGGCCCCTGCTCAGGGTGACAGTGACAAAGTGGTGCCTGAGGAGAGGGACCAAGGCTCTGCCCCAGCCCTCAGAGCTCCTCATTTCAGCTTTCCAAGGGCTGCTGCTGGGATCGTTGTCCCCTTGTCCCAGGATTTGCTGTGGAATTCGTTAATGCAAACCCCGACTCGAATTGTGAACAGTGGAAGGCACGAGGGCACAAATGTGCTGGAAAAAGGAGCTTTGGGAAGGGCGAAAAAAAGGTGGAAAAATTCCTAAAGTGAGACTGCAGATTCTGAAAGGTGCAGGGCTGGACTGGGGAGACCTTGCAGCCCTAAATCCAACGTGCGTGGATGTGTTCCCATCACAAGAAAAATGCTCTGGGGAATTAGTTTCCTTCTAAAATTTCTTGAGCTGAGGGGGGATTCAGCTCCAGGCCACTCCAAAGCCTCCTTGCCATCCCTTAAATCTCCTCCTGCACGTAAATTTACCTGTATTTATCCATTTCTCACCACTTGTACCTCAGGTTTTGCCCTAAATTCTCCTCTGCGTGGCATGGATGGAGCCGCAGGACTTCACCTCCGTCACACCCACGGGCTCATTTGCAGAACCTGCTGCTTAATGCATTATTGAAAGCTGCTCTTTATTTTTAAACTTTCCAGGAAGTTAAAAATAGACCTGATCCTTTTCATTCTCTTATAAATAAAGAGCAGCTCGGGGTTGTGTGCAGTGAATCCATTGGCTGGGGATTCCAGCTGGGGAATGCATCAGTTCACTCCACCAGGGGCTATTGCTGCTTTTCCTAAAAAATTCCATCCTGGGTTTTGGCCATTCCCTTCTCTCAGGATTAGGAAGGGCTCTTGTCCAGCTTAAATCCACTCGAGCATCACGGATTGAGCTCGGATTCCTTTGGTACCGGGAGTTTTGAGTGGATGCTCAGCAGAAATGTTTTGATTTTTTATTAAATTTTTAATTAAACCTATTTTATTAAATATATTTTATGGGAGTCCCTCATTTTCATTTCAGAATATTCTGAGGCCATAGAGATCCTGTAGAATGAGCATTTCTTTTTAAAACCCAACATAATAAAGAATGAAGGCATCTTTTAACAAAGAAATTCTGTCCTCTTGTTGCTTTGAGCTGGGTGTTGTTCAGGAGCACCAACCCCATCCCATCTGAATGTGGAATAATCTGCCTTAAAACCTTTATTTCACCTTTAAAAAACCATTTATTTCCCCCTAAACCCACTTTATTTCACTTTAAAAAATCCTTAATTTCACGTTAAAAAATCCTTAATTTCACCTTAAAAAATCCTTAATTTCACCTTAAAAAATCCTTTATTTCACCTTAAAAAATTCCTTTACTTCACCTTAAAAAATCCCTTTATTTCTTCTTTAAAAAATTCCTTTATTTCACCTTAAAAAAATCCTTTACTTCACCATAAAAAATCCTTTATTTCACCTTAAAAAAATCCCTTTATTTCACCTTAAAAAAATCCTTAATTTCACCTTTAAAAGATCCTTCATTTCACCCTAAACCCCCCTTTATTTCACCTTAAAAAATCCTTTCTTTCACCTTAAAAATATAATAACAAAGATGAGCAGGACCAAAACCTCTGTAACCCTAAGCAGCTCTTTGAGAAGGACTCGGATCCATGTGGGAAGATGTGACTGCACTGAATCCCAATCCTATTTTTTCCCGGAAAATTCCCATTTCAGCTCAGTGTTCGTGTCTTCAACAACACCAAACTGCCTCAGAAATGCGAGGGAAAAATTCCAATCAGTGCCTAATTTATTCTCAAAGAGCCAGGGGGGTTGTGTGCAGTGCTGGGAATAATGAATCATTCTGGGTGGGATTTTGGGGCCAGCTCAGCTCCACTCCCATGGCAGGGAGATGGATGAATGTTCTAGAAAATCTCATTGAAATCCCAAAGATTGGAGCCAACCAAGGACTATTTTTCTCTCTGTGCCCCTCTTTGACCTTTTTCCTGGAATTTTGGGACCTAGAAAAGCAAATACCTTGCAGAAAACTTCATTGGAAAGAGAATTCTTCATATCGTGCTCTGAGGTTTTAATATTTTGTTTTAAGGAGTTTGCTAAGAAATTGGAATCCAAAAGGAAAAATCCCCTGGTTTCCCCAGAGCTGTCAGGAAGTGATAATTTGGGATCATTCTTCCCCTGCTCACAAAAATTACCCCTGGTGTCTGTAGGATTTCTCTGGGAAATGAAAATAATTTCTTGGGCCATGAGTTTCAGTGAGAGAGTGAAGTCTTAACTCATATTTGCTTTGAAAATCATCTCTCATGCAGCTTTCTGCACCTGAAATGGGCCCAAACTTGAGGAAAAACAATCCCTTCTTGAAAAGGGGATTTTTTTTTGTGGGATGCAGACGCAAATAGATGCAAAGGCAGAACTCTTAACTCATATTTGCTTTGAAAACCCTATTTTTGTGCAGTTTTCCGCGCCTTCAATGTGCCCAAACACACAAAAAAGGTGGATTTGGTTTTGGGATGCAGCCCCAAATAGGTGTAAATGGGTTGCTCTAAGCCGAGCTGCAGAGGGAATTCGTAGGGAATCCCCCAGAGGATCTATCCCTGCGTTCATTTGTTACTGAAAGCGCAGCGAACCGCGCTCCAAGAGATTCCCAGAGCAGGGAGAATTGCTGGGACTGCTGGAATCCTGCAGGGACCATTCCTCCCCGATGGGAATTGCTGTCAGGGCTCCCTCCAGGCTGCAGCTCTGGGTCAAATCGCCCATTTTGTAAAACGCCACCTCTGCAGGAGGAGCAGAGAGGTGAGAATTGGTCTCTGAGTTTTCCCATCTAGAAAAGAGAACATTTGCTGGAGGACAGAAAGGTTCAGGACAAAAAAGGGACAACTTTTGTTGCTGGAAATCCTTTCCTGCAAGGTGTTCCCTGTCCTGTTGCTGGCAGAGCCTCTGATCTATATTTGCAAACGGGCTGGAAATGGCAGGTGAGCAAAAATAGGGGGGAGATGAAGGAAATGCTGCCAAGCACCTGGTCCAGCAGCTCAGTGTCACCTTCTGGTCCCCCGGCTTGGCTGGAGCCCCCCCAGGGCTGCCAGGGCTCAGCGGGATTAGGGGGAATGAGAAGAACTTTCCCCACACAGGTTCCAGGCTCTGTTCCCATCAGTTACTGGGGGATTTTCCCTTTTTTTAACAGGGAATGGCCACACTGCTCAAATGTGGGATGGCTGCTGCCCCTGGGAGCTCTCCCTGATTTTTGGATATCAGTCGTGGAGCAGCTGCTGGAAAATCTCCAGGCTGAGAGCAATGGGCACCATTTAAAATTCGTTCTGGAGACGTTTGTTCTCCTGTGGCTTCTCCCAGCCTTGCAGGTAGAAAAATGCAGAAAGGGGCTGTGAGCCTGAGGTTTGTTCACCATTTCTCATTCCAAGAACTGTCTGAAGATCAGCTCTGATGGCAAAATAAGAAGTTTGGTGCAGTGAACTCGTCACCAGTGGTTTGGTGATCCAGGGCAGATTTGGGCAACCCAGCAGCTCCTCCTGCTCTTGGAGTGACAAATTCCAACCTTGCTGCTGTGTGGAAGCCTGGAGCTGCTGTGCCTCCCTTCTGCCCTTTTGGGAAAGGCCAAGGAGAAGCAAAAATGGATTTGTAAATAGGGTGGATTATCAGGGACTCCTCTTGCGGCCTTAGAAAGGCTTCAAGTGGAGCCTCAGCAAAGGGAACACTTTGGGCAAACCTCTGTTTATGCCAAGCGTAAAACGCTTCCCTGCTCACTCATGGAGCTCCTGTCCGTGGGATTTCTGGCCTGTGGCACTTTTTCCTGCTCAGATGTGGCACAACCCCTGGGTGACAGCATTTGTAGCTCTGCAGATCCCACTCCTCATTGTCACACTTGTAAATGTTTCATTTCTATTGGGGTTTTTTTATGTCTTGACCCCTGTGAATTTTCCACCTTAACGCAGCTGGTCGATGCTCAGGCTGCAGTAGTTTGGAGTTCCCAGGAGCAGCGTCACCCAGGAGCCTCCAATAAACCTGAGCAATCCCAGCTGGAGCAGTTTAGGGAAGGTCTAATCTGGGATGGAAGGGACAGAGGGATGGATTGGATGGATGGATGGATGAGGATGGATGGATGGATGGATGGATGGATGGATGGATGGATGGATGGATGGATGGATGGAGGGATGGATGGAGGGATGGAGGGATGGATGGATGGATGGATGGATGGATGGATGGATGGATGGATGGATGGATGGATGAGGATGGATGGATGGATGGATGGATGAGGATGGATGGATGGATGGATGGATGGAGGGATGGATGGATGGATGGATGGATGGATGGATGGATGGATGGATGGATGGATGGATGGATGGATGGAGGGATGGATGGACGGATGGATGGATGAGGATGGATGGATGGATGGATGGATGGATGGATGGATGGATGGATGGATGGATGGATGGATGAATGGATGGATGGATGGACAGACAGACGGATCCATGAATGCTTTAACCTGGGCATTGCTCTGCTTCCCAGAGCAGAATTTGGCTCTTCTGGAGGGCAGGGAATGGAAGGTTCCACTGCAGGACTCCAGGCAGAGGCTGAAGGATGCCCAGGTGTGTCCAGATGTGGGAGGGACTTTTCTCCTGGCCCCTGTGTGCCAAGGGGAGGCTGGAGGCATTGAGGACAGCCTGGGGTGAGGGCAATGAGCAGAAAGAGCTGGAAAAGGCATTCCCAGTAATAAATCTCCTTTCCTGCTGAAAGACAAGTGACTATTTTGAGCATCAGCTCCTCTGCCAATTGAAAAACTTCTGGGGAAGATCTCTTTACTTCTGAAGTTTCTCCTCGTGCCTCACCATGGCTGGAATAGAAATCAGCATCTCAGATGTGTCTGAAAGAATAAAAATAGGAGCGGCCCGAAGGAGTGACTTCCCTGGGAGGGTGGGAGGCCCTGGCACAGGTTATTCCATGGCTGTCCCCGGATCCCTGGCAGTGCCCAAGGCCAGGTTGGACAGGGTTTGAAGCAGCCTGGGACAGTGGAAGGTGTCCCTGCCCATGGCAGGGGTGAAACTGGATAATCTTTAAGGTCTTTCCAACCCAACCCATTCCATGGTTGTAAAGTTTACACTCAGGCCCCCAATGACCTCAGGACAACTTTTAGCTGTGCAAGTTGTGCTGGAATTGATGCCTCTGGCTCAGAATCTTCTTGGAGAGGGAATTCAGCTGGCAAAGGAATACCTTTAACCGTGACTCCCCCAAGTGCAGCGAGGCTGAGCTGTGCTGGGGGTGTCATTTGATAATTTCTGAATGTGCCTGCTGAGGAGGAGCAGGGCACTGTGAGAGCATCTGCCATGAGTGAAGGCAGAAAAGCAAACAAAAGTGCACCTGAGTGTCCAGGCTCTTGTTTTTATGGAGAAATCCAGCAGGTTTTTGGCCAGGAAGGCACCTTTGGACAAGGGAGGTGAAATCTGGGTGGGTGCAAGGGGGTTTCAACCCCTCTCCAAAGCTGCAAGTGATGAAGTGGAAATACACACCACAAAAATAACTGCTTTAAAATAAGTTTCTCATGCAGAGGTCCAGGATTTTATATTTCCAGGTTATTTTTATGGATGCTATGGTCTCTCTCCAGGACTGGGGATGTTATTCCTCTGCTCCTCAAAGCTTTATTTGCTAATCTCCCCCAGCAGGTGCTTTCCAGCCATGTGCTCACCCAGCCCTTTGTTGGGATGCTCTGGATCTGCTTTTGGGACTCTTCCCCCATCTCTCTGCTCTTAAAAGCCAAGGCCAAAAATGTCATCTGTGTCTGCCCACTTCTGGGGCACCTCAGTCGGTGTCAGGGGTGCAGGGATATGAATGGGTGGCTGTAAAACTCGGGCTCTGTTCACAGAACCATTCACAGAACGCAGCAGCTCCCAGTCTGGCCAAACTGACACCGTGGCCCCACCAAATCCATCTCCATCCTCCTCCCTCTGGGGCTTTCAGTTCTTTTTCTGAGCTCATTGGAATGGTTATTTCCAGCTTTAAGGGAGGTTTGCTGGTTCAGAACCATTTGGTTGAGCTCTCTGTGGTTCTCTGTGAGAGAAGCTGTGTTTTGGGAGTGTGTGTGACCACCGGAGCCCCTTGGCCTTTGGGAATTGGAGTCTCTGTCTGCTTTTGGCTCCTTATTCCCTCTGCTGCTCCTCTTGGCTGTCCCAGAAATTCATCTGGTCAGAAACCTCTCTGCTTGAGAAATCATTTCTTTTTTATTTTTTTTTTCCAGCCAGGACTTTTCTTCCTCAATTTTATTCTCCTTGCAGATTAAATATTCAAGTCCATTATTTATGGGCTTCTGCTCTGCACACTGATGTTCATTGTGTTCATCCACTTAGTGCTGCAGCACAGGGAGAGGTTGTCTGGGATTTAGAAGCAATGAAAATGAATGTTCAATGTTGTAAAATCAGTTTTGTGGCAGGAATGGGAATCTGAGTCTTTTTGGCTCCTTCCAAGCTGTGCTGGATTGGTGGAATAGTAGGTTAGGAATTGTATCATTAATCCAAATTAATGATGGCAGCAGTGAGCTGAAAACCAGCTTCTGGTTAATAAAATCAAGTAAAACTGATGCTGTAACTGGGAAAGCATGGCTGCTGTCCAGATCCCAGGAAAACTGTGAGGTGAAATCACATAAATTGGGGATTTTGACACTCTTCCTTTAATCTGGAACGTCAGAGATGAGGTCTCACACCAGCAGAGATCATCACGTGTTTAGAGAGTGAGGAGCTAAATGGATTCTCCAAACCCCAGGGGTCAGAGCATCCCTGACAAAGCTCTGAAAGGACCACAGGTGAAAAGAGGACCCTCTCTCCTTCCCAGGGGCTCAGGGGGAGGGAGCTGGAAACTAAACCCTGCTGGAAAAATAACTGCTAGGCTGGAGATAAGTGAATAAAAATACCCTGCCAGCAAGCAGGGACAGCTGGGGCGCTACACCCAACAGCAAGGGTGGAAAAACAGGGCTGGAAAATAAATATCCCCATGGGGAAAGGGTTTGGCAGGTCCTCATTTCCACCCTGCTGTTACTGGAACCCACACAACAACACCTTGGGTTGGGCCGGGAGCTCAGGGAAAGGATGGGCAAGTTGGGTTAGAGAAAATTCAGTGTTTGAGTCCATCTGCTCTCCAGATTTCCCTGATTCTCAGCTGCAGGGCCTGGAGAACTTGAGCAGCAGAGGAGGAATGAGCATTTTAAAGAATGAGCAATATTAGGAATGAGCATTTTAAGGAATGAGCCTTTTAAGCTTTGTCTTCATGCAGCTGCTAAAGAAACCTCTCTGTCCTTCAGAGCAGATGTGGCTGCTCTGCCTCCAGATAATGTTAGGGAGAGCTTCTTGGCTAAAATATCCAAAATAAAACTAAAATCGGGGTGCATCTGGATCCATCCCAGCAGTTGGAATGGTAATGATGAGTTAGGAAGATGATAATTCCAACTGATTACAAAAATCTCACTGAAATGGGAAATTCTGGCTAAAATAAAGCAGTTGGGTTTCTTGAGGAATGAATTTTTATTCCTTTTTGGGGTTGTAAAGTGTTCAGTGCTGGTCTCATCTTAAGCTGGTTCTATTTGTTAGCTTGGATTTTATAATGCCTTCCAAAAAATAAATGTAAAAATGATTTCCCATCATTTCACAGATTTTTAACTCAAAATAAACCTTGGTAGGAATAATCCATAGCTTAATTGCATATATTCTTTTATTGTCTGCAGACATTTGAGGATCCTCCAAAAGCATCAAAATCTCATCAGGTTTTCCATTATTAAACTTAAAAATCAGGGCTTTAATCTCTGTATCAAGGAGAATCTTGTTTTGATGCTACTACGGTGATCGTGCCCTATCAAAAGATATGTAAGAATTAATCAGCCTTGCCTGGAAACTTAAAGTGAGGAACAAAATGTTCATTCTTTCTCTACTACAAATGTGTGGTGGGAGACAAAGGTAACTGGAATAAAAATAGCAAAAATTGCCTCATTTCACAATCAGATCCATCCTGAAAAAATATTCAGGTTTGTGCTGTTCTAGGTGGGAGCATCCTGGAGTGCTCTATAAATGGACACAGCATTCCAGGCAGGTTGGCAACCCCCTGCAGCTGAAGGCACCGGCAAAATACGTGGAGTTATTTGAAATATTTCTCCTTCAGGCAAGGCAAGAAACGTGGAATTGTGGAGGGTTTTGGTCTCAGAGAAGGACATTGGCTGGTGAAGCTGAAAAAGCACATCTCAAACGAGCTTTTCATGGGCTAAATGGTTCTAAAATCAGTCCCAAATACTTGAGAAAATAAAAAAAAAAATATTGGAAATTATAAAAATGGGCAATAAAATGGAAAATCCCAACCATCTGAGCAGGATTCCCTCCCAGCACACACTGGGCAAGGCTCAGTGCTCCAGGTTATTATTAACCCTGTTGTTGGTGCTATTTGGGAATTTCCAGGATATCCAGAGGTAACTTTAGTCAGCATTGTCAGAAGAAACCGCCACCTATAAACTATTTTCGACTTAAACACATCAACAGTTCCTCATGGGGTGCTTTGCAGGGCTCACTCAGGTATGGAGTTAAGCTCTCTGTTGGTAAAATAAAACCCCACCACAATATTTAGCTTGCAACTGTGTACTTTCAGCATGCAAAAAGTGACTTAATTTTCCATAGGGAGAGGGAAAATGGGGAGGGGTTTGTGCTGTAATTCCCAGGTGGCAGAAATGTTCTCCTGCCACTCTGACAAAGGCATTTAGGAAGATTGAGTGTTCAGCACCTGACAAGTGTTTGTCCTATCAGGATTTTGATGAGGTTCACAGAGGGAAAAACAGGCATTATATTAATGAAGTGCTGTGCTAAGTGGGCTGCAGCAAGTGGAGTTTGTATAAATAAATGTATAAAAATAAAATGAGGGAAGATTAATGCCTGCAGTCATGAAGGCAAATGACTAAGCAAATAAATATGTAAACTGTCAGAGAGTGAGAATAAAGAAATCAAACATCAGAAAATTATGGTTTTATAGATCCAGCAGAGAAAATTGTCAGTCTGCATTGCTTATTGAACTGCTGATCTTATTGGGGAAACGAACAATGACAATTCCAATTAACCCCTAAAGATTTCAGATCTGCTCAATGACAGATCTGTAACCAGGGTCTTTACTCAGCGCTGCTGGGAGTCAATAATGTGGCAGAGGTCATGGCCAAGACTAATTAAGAGGTTGTAATCAAGCTGAATCTGAGCCCTGACCCAACATTCACTGAAGTTTAGGATAATTCTTCCCTCAGCCTCGAGTGGTGCTCTCTCCTCCTCTCTAGGACTGCTCCACACAAACCACCCCTAAATCTGCTCCTGCAGGGAAAGCCCAGTTCTGATGGCTCCTTAGAATTTCCAGTGTTGATTAAATAATTCCCAAAATCATTTAGGTTGGAAAACACCTATGGGATCATTGAATTCAAGCTGTGACCAATCCCCACCTTGTCACCAGCCCAGAGTGCCACGTCCAGGCCTTCCTTGGACACCTCCACCACCTTCCAAGGCCTGACCACCCATTCCATGAAGAAATTCCTTCTGAAGAGCCATCAGAGGGTTAGTCAAATTGTTTAGGATCACTGTGTGCTGTACATGACATATCTTGTAAGTGTGAAAACGAATTGTTGGCGTTTCTCTCCCAGCAATCTCTGGAGAGTGATTTGGCCTCGGCTCCATCCCAACTCCAGAGCTGTAGAGCCCTCACTGTTCTGGCCAGGAGTACAAACAATTTCCATTGTGCAGCTCAAGCAGAAACAAATATATACAAAGCTGTTGAATCTTGCACTTTTATGTGTTTTCATTTGGCACAGGGAGGTGTAATCATTAAACAAATGTGTTTATCTACCCGGTCAACTTTGATCTGGCGTGGGCAGTAAAAGCCTCGTTACTGCAGGAGGAGTGTGAAGAGTTCTCTGAGAACAAAGAGCAGAAAGCTGGTGCTGAGCCTGCCAGGGAGGGATTGGAAAGCCTTTCAGTGCCTTCCAACACCTCGGAGAGGAATTTTTATTCTTTATAATGTATCTCTTCCTAATTTCCCTCTGGAATCACCCCATGTTATTAAAGCAAAGGCATTTTCATTCCGTTGGGATGAGTCTGGGGGCAAGTCAAGGAGATTTATTGAGGGCAGATACGAGCTCATCCTACTCCTTGCTGCAGCCAAAAGCCACGTAGGGCTGGAGTTATCCGGGTCTGTGTCAGCACTGTATGATCAGCTGCATCTTTAGAAGATTTTGCTGTCTCGAAAGATGAGGGGCTCCTCTCACACCTTCCAACCATAAAGCAAAAGCTGTTCCCTCGAGCACTCAATGCCTTCTAGGTTCATCATCTGTCAGATTCTCTCATCTGCAAATGGTCCTGCGGGTTGGTGGGGCACAGGGAGTTCACGGTATCATTTTGGTCCAGGTGTGAATCACTTTGAGTCCAAGGCACTGTCAGTGGGGGGGCAGATTCCCCCCAAATCCTCCTTTTGCAGCTCTTCCTTTTTAACAAACCCCACTAATCCACTTTCTCTCCTTTTATTACGAGCTGCAAGTGTCCAAATATTTCCCCATCTGCCTCCTGACTGTACAAAGCGTTGCCTTTCCAGCCCAGTAAAGGGAGCATTTATGACATTCCAAAAGCTGTTGCCCATTAGCAGTTTCTCAGGCTTCAGAGTGTTTTGCAACCCAGCAGTCTGCCTAATGATTGAGGGGAAAACAACATAATCATGTGCTGACATTCCAAGTTATTTTATAAGCCACTTTTATCTGGGATGCCCTTTTCCTCTCCCCATGTTGGTCTAAATCTGCTCCATCCTACTGAGCCCTAGAGGTCCTCCTTCAGCTGCTCTGCAGCTTCCTTGTTTAAGGCATATTCCCTCATCCTCCAAAGATAAATGGAATTTAGCTTATGGTAACTGTTATTATCTGTCCTGAGTCTCCACTGGAATTACCCCCAGAGGCACCTCCACTTTAATTAAATATGTGTTGAACAAGTGAAAGCCACGGCTGGTTTTCTGCTGTGGAGAAGGGATGACTTTGCTGGGCTTGGGATTAGGTCTAGGTTTAAAAATAGGATGGTGTCCTGCCTGTCCTGAAGGGCTGGGGAATAGCACTTGGAGTCACCCTCCCTGGAAGTCTTCAAAAAATGAGTGGATGTGGGATTTTGGGATGTGGTTTAGTGGGCGTGGTGATATTCAGTCAAAGGTTGGACTTGAAGGTCTTGGAGGTCTTTTCCAAGGTCTTTCAGAGGTGTCCCAGCTCCCAGATGTAAAATCTTCCCTGTGTTAGAAAATCCTGGGTGCTGCTTCCGACTGGGGAGGATTATTCCCATTAAATTCCTTTTATAAGAGTTCCAGACACATCAGGAGTGCCACGGTCACTTCACTCCCAGGTGAGAACATCTGGGGTCCTGTGTGGATCAGGAGAGGCCACAAAACCATTTCCCCCTCATGGAGCAGCTTTGCAGAATGGGAAAAGTCCAAAGAACAGAAGAGTCTTGTAGCCCATGTGTTCAGAGGTTCTCCTGCTTCTTCTGGACACTGACAAATAATTCCACTTTTTCTCTGGGTGGAAGATGTGCCTCAAATAAGGCTCAAGAAGGTTTTGCAGGGGTTTTGCTGAAGCTGGCATAGGGCAGAGCACGTGGCAGAGGTTCTCCCCAGTTTCTGAGTTCTGAGGAGATTAAAAATGTGTTGAACTGAGCTGCCACCTCTCCTCCCTGAGCTGGGAAGCTACAGGCAAACCCCAAAGTATAAACTGGGACTGGTTCCTGTAAGGTTTCCCAAGGAAACCATTTGTCAGCTGCACCAAAAGCCCAGACTGGCTAAAACTCACATATTTGGGCTACTTTTTTACCAGAAACAGCCCAAATGATCTTTTGCTGTGCTGAGATTTACCTTACAAATAAAGCTCAAGTATATTTAATTGGAATTAGGAGTGTTCTCATCATCCCCAGAGAAGGAGGAAAGAGGTACAAAATCTAAGCAGAATTCTACCAGTGTGCCCCCACTGTGCAAATAAATCCTGCAAAGCCATTTAGCAACGTTTTTATTCCTGGTGGATTTCTTTAATCCCTCCAAGAAAAGTTTGAGCATCAAAAGTGATGCTCACTTTTGACAGGGTTTTCATGGAAAGTTTGAGGCAGTGGAAAACAATTTCTTGGTTTGTTTTTTTTGTTGTTTGGTTTTTTTTTTTTTAATGTCAGTGATATTTACAATTTGCCAATTCTGTGACATTTTCGGCAATTCCTACACATGCCAGAGAATCCCAAACACCAAAACTGGGATGCAAACTGTGGGAATGGCGAAAGTAAAATGATAGGGGTTGTTTTATCTGGGAGCCAAGGCTGTTACCTTTAAATGAGATTGATCATTCTCAGAACAGATCAACTATTTCTGTGGGGAAAAGCTTTATAAAGACTATTGTCTTGTTAAACTATGGAAGAGCAGAACTTGAGCTCTCTCTTACGAGCATCTGTCCAAAGCTGTACAATTCTGTTTATGGTTATCCAACACGAGGCCAAACCACTGGGACTTCAAAAAAAGGATTTTCAGAAGAAAATAGAAACTCTCTTTCATTCATTCCAGAAATAAAATTTAAAAATAATTAAGTAAATTGAAAAATAAGAAATTATTTCTGCATTGTTATATGTTCATAGTTTCCAGTGTTTAGATGTTAAAATTGTGGTCGGGTTTTCTTGGTGGCTGAACTAAAGAAAGAATAGAGGAGGGGAAAAAGGTCCAAAGGGGATTTCATTAAAGTATTAAAAGTTATGAGGGGCACAGCTGTCTGATCACTTCATTGTCCCTCAGGGAACAGTCAAGGGGTCAGGATTAATGACAACTACATTTAAAGCATGTCAAAGGGAAAATATCCGACATGTTTAAGCAGCCTTTGGAATTAGCGGCTGCAGGAAGCCGCGGGAGGGGATGGTATAGTTTGACTTTTTAAAGGGCTGCATCACTTTATAAACAGCAATAGCCAGGAGGGAATATTTATATCCTGACACTTGACAGCTCTAAACTGAGCTGCAGGGCTGGGTTTTAGTGCTGGTCAAGCCTCGGCACAAACAGAAGTTATCGATAAACAGCAACGCCCCACACGCTGCTCACTCACAAACCTAAAGGAAACACGAGCATGTCTATAAATTAATAAATTCAATTAAAAGTATCTTTTCCAAGAGTAACTGATGAGATAGAGGAGTCTGAATTTAGGCTGAGATTAAGGCATGGCCACCATGAACTCTCTGTACGCGGATGCTGTGCCCTGTACCTCCTTTAGACCCTGCCTCACTGCCACAGAGAAAAAGTAAAATGTACAAAAAAACCCCAAATCCAGTGTAAATCTCTGCAACACAGCCTGAATCCATGGCTAATTCCTGTGGCACCCTGCACAGTCAACTGTGAGAAAATGGCTTCTTTTTTCCTCCAGAATTGATCTTTATTGCTTCTGTAGCAGCACTTACAACATCACAGGAGTTAACAAAGAGGCTGAGCCGAGGTACTTGCCAGCAGTGAATAAAATGTTACCTAGAGCAGCCCATTGCTGGAAATGAAGTCCAGTGAGCTCCTGGGGTTATTTTCTGATCTTGTTTGGCTCCTGAAGAAAACCTACCTGTCTGCAACCCTCTGCTGCAGCCAGGGATTGTGAGTCAGGCCCAGGTTTGTGGGTTATTAACTCATCTATTCTTAGGTAATTATAAAAAGAGTGTAAGATGTGCAAGTTAGAGCAAAAAAAAATTACAAAGTGTAGGAAAATTTGTTTCCCCGTCTTCCGAGGGTTTATTTTTCGCTCAACCCCCTTCTATTCTTTCATTTTCTTGGCGTCAGCATCGTTTCCAGAAGTTAAATCCCACGTTAGCCTTTGTTATTTTTAATTCTCTCTCTGCTTCCAGGGATGGGGCAGCCACAGCTTCTCTGGTCAACCTGTGCCAGCGCCTCATCACCCTCGCAGGGAAGAATTTCTCCCCAACATCCACTCTAAATTTACCTTTTTTCTACTGAAAGCCTTTCCCCCCCTCATCCTACCTCTGCATTTGCATCTTCTTTCCTCTGAAGCTTCAACCAATTTTGAAGGCAAAGCATTTCTGGAAGTTCATGTTCACTGAAGACCCAACTGCCTTTAATAAAAGTTCTGTTGGGTTGGTTTTCTTCTGTTTAAGATTAGAAATGGGCAGGAAAATTTAAACATTTAAATTAAGTATCTTTTCAAACCATTAGTCAAAGCCTGTGGGGTCCTTCCAAGTGTATTGATGGTCTCTTCTGGAAATGTCCTGGCAAAAAACAGCTTCCAAAAATCAGCAATTATCCTGGAATTGGAGCTGGCTGGAAGTTTGCAAACATGGGTAAAATCAGTGTAAGGGTTGGTGTGGATCCTGCTGCCAGCTTGGAATCCAAACTCACTGCCAGGGCATTGCATTTACCTTTTCATATCCCCCAAACTGCTGTGTGTGACCCTGGAAATTGGAGGTGAGTTAAAGATGGAGCTATCCCATGTACCTGCCATGTCCTGAACCCCGAGATCAGGGAAGAGCAGACAGCAGGAGAGCAAACACAACCTTCTGCTGCCTCTGGCCAACTCAGTCCTGCCAGGGGAGGTGCAGGAGGAGAATCTCAATAATTCCATTTTATGATGGGCAACTGTGGAAGGTGGAGGAATGGAAAACAAAGGGGTTGGTGTGGAAGATGGAGGAATGGAAAACAAAGGGGTTGGTGTGGAAGGTGGAGGAATGGAAAACAAAGGGGTTGGTGTGGAAGGTGGAGGAATGGAAAACAAAGGGGTTGGTGTGGAAGGTGGAGGAATGGAAAACAAAGGGGTTGGTGTGTCAGCTGCTGGAAGTTCACAGGGATTCACTGAGCCGAGAGCCAGGGCACTGCAGCAGCAGCAGCTCCCACTTCCCTGAGGAGGAAGCGGGGAGACGCAGCACCGTGCCTCTGTGCTGAGTCAAGGGAACGAGAGCCTCTCCTCCCATGTGCATCGGGTTTGCAGCTATGGCAACAGTGCATGCGTGAGGAGAGGGGAGAGCTTAAAATAGGCTCCTGCTCCTACTTGGAAAGGGCTGAGAGCAAACACGTGTGGTCACCCGAGAGCAGAGCGGGAGGCTCTGCTATTCCCAGCTCCCTCAGACCCATGAGCTGGGAGCAGCAGAAGCATTGCTGGGCCTCCAAACCTTCTCCAGAGCTCTGAGATTTCTTCCTCCACGCCTCTTCCCAGCTGGGAAAGCCGGGATGTGTCCATCCCCAAGGGAGTTGTTGGTCAGTCATGGCGGAAATCTGACCACCAGCTTGGTGTCTCTGCCAGAGTTTTGTAAGGTCAGGACAAACCTCCCTGCACAATCCCTCAAAAAATCCTCCAGGAATGAGTAGATATCATAGGGAACAAGGACATTTCTTCCAGCTCCAGCCCTACTCCACTGTTTTGGAGAGGGGGAAAGCTGGGGAAGTGGAAAATAGTAGCTTTGGCTCGGGAGCTGTAACCTGTTTTGGTCTGCGTTAATTAATTTGGCAGTGGCTGCTGCGTTGTGAGCTATTCTTAGGCTCTCTATCCCCCTCTGCAACAAATTAGGGCTTTCACATCTGCCTAAAAATAAAACTTTCCTGTCTGCTGGCACACGAGCCAAACCAGAGTGCAGCATATGTGCAATAAAGATGCACAGCTGTTCTGTCTATGAACTCGGGAACGTGTGAGGGGTTTTTTGTGAAGGATACAGGAGGTACCCAACGCTGAGAAACAGCGTTTCCAAGAAAGTGTCAGGCATTGTGGAGAAGTGGCTGCAAAAGGTGAAATTAGAGGGAAACATCCAAGCAAAATCTCAAGAACTTCAACAGGAAAATGTTAATTTTTTGTATTGTGGAAGGTGATGGTCTTGATTAAGGAGGAATAGTCAAAAGGGAAGGTTTAATTCCCTTCTATTCCATGTAACTCCCAGAGAGCCCGAAGTTTCAGAGCGCTTGCGACTCATTTTCTGCCCTGACCCTTTCCACCCTCTGGAGATGGTGCCCAGGTGTGGAGCAGTGCCTGATTTTGGGAAAAGGTTCTTCCCCAGAGGCCCCAGGGAATGGGCACTGCTCCGAGCCTGCCAGAGCTCAAGAACCACCTGGACAAATCTCTGAGGCACGTGATTTGATATTTGGTGTGTCCAGGGTTTGAGCTTGATGATCCTTGTGGCTCCCATCCCTCAGGATATTCTATGATTATATAGATCTCTCTATATATTCAATATTGAATATTTCACAAGGTTTGTTACTTTAAAGACCCCCTGTGTGAGGTATTCTGCACCCAGCTGGAAAGGTTGTGGAGCAGAAGGTGTGGGATTTAAACCCCATCTCATTGTGCCACCAACCACGTGCTCAGTGAGACTTCTGTCACCTCCAGAGCTCTGCTCCTGCTGCGGAGGCTGAGGGCTCTGTAACTTCCATTCTTTCCATGGCTCAGCCAGGCAGCTTTTCCAGGGAGCTTTTCCAGGGAGCCAGGTGGAGCTGGGCCGGCTCTCCATCACTTGACACTTTTAGATCTGCTCTTTAGATAAGATTAGCGAGTGAATTCCTCTGACACTGCTATTTACTCTGCCTGGGCTGGGAGGTCCTTGCTTTGCTCCTCTCTCTCCTGACATCACCTGTTAATTTTCAAGGTTGTCATGTGGGCAATAAGATGATTTTTTTCCTAGAAATTGGTTGAATGGAAACGTTTCACATTTGTATTTGGCCTCAAAGTACTGCTAACTACCAAAACAATGGTTTGCAAGGTATTTTTTTGAGATAAAGAGGCAAAAAACCCCAGTTAAACAGATTATTTTAAAGTGCACTGACCATGTTCGTTAAGATGTGTTAGCAAACAGTAATTAGCACTTTTAATTCTTAATTTAATGTCTAGGAAATGGTGACTTCTGGAGCTTTGGAACTTAACTCCAAGGTCCTGTGAAAGCTCTTTCCCCAGCAAGGTTTTCCTGGTACCTGAAGGATTTTCCTGAGAGAGGTCAGAGGGGTCCAGGCTGCTGATTACAAGACACAAAGTCCAGTTAGAGCAGCCCCTGCAAGAATAAAAAGCCAAACAGAAATAGCACTCTCTTTATTTTTCTCCTTTTCTGAATTCCATGACATTTCACAGAAACGACTGCAAAACTTTTTCCATTCAGACTTGAGAACTGGTTTGGTGACAAACTTGGGAAGATTAGCAATTTTCCATCATTAGAAATGAACTCTGGTGCTGAAGCTGACTAAACCTTTCCAGTCCGAGATGCATTTTCAGGTCTTTTACAACGTTGCAAAGTTTAGGCCTTGGTTTAAGGATGACGATTTTCTAGGCCAAGAATCCTTGTCCTAATTAGACAAAAATACACAGATTTGTGCATCAGCAGGACCCTCATCCACAGCTGCTCCTGGCTGTCACTGGCCCCATCATTTCGTCATTTTCTGTGCTCATTTTCCAGGCTTTTATCTCACAGAACTTCTGTGCACTTTGAAAAAATGGACCCCACCAAAGAGCGAAAAACCTGAATATTTTAAAGTGTTGGCATTTTTTGTGTTGAAAACCAAACACTTGGAATGGTTCTCGTGAAACACATCAAGCTTTCAGGCAAGGGGACACCTGCAAAAGGTGGTTTTCTTTATAAAAACAAATAATTTCAAGTTCATTAACACTTGAAACGCAAAACAAGAATATTCCAAAAGTCTGTTTTCAAGTGCTAAGTTGTATCTGCAAACCCAAAGCGTTTTTCAACTAAGGAAAACATTTTGCATGAAAAATATTGATCTGTGACCACCTCATGCATTGCCAAATGTGCCTTTTCTTATCTCTCCTGACTTCCCCACCTTTCTGATGAGAGAAAAAGCAGCAGCTCTCCCTGTTCCTGGTGATCTGCTCCTCTGAGCCAATGTCAATAGTGTTACTCACATGTTTTCCACAGAAAAAAAAATGAAGTTTCAGAGCTTTATTTGATCTTGCTGGATGCACATGAAGCGAAAAGTGAGCTTTCACAGGGGGAAAGCGGGAAATAATTAATTTCTTCTCTTTAAACTCCTTCTCCAATTATCCCAGTGCCTGTTCAGCTCAGCAACAGCAGAAGGAATAGCACAAAAGGAGGCGGTGTTTGCAGCAGACATTTTGCTCTTGCCATCCCTCAGTGCAGGGGATAAAAGGATGACACCGGTGACTCAGCCGTGTTCCCAGGAACGTCCTGCCTTGGGGACAGCTCCTGCTGGGAGCCTGAGGAGCAGCCTGTGACTCAGCAGGGCTGGGATCTGAACGGCTGTCCTGGGTTGAGGTGTATTCTATTCCCATCCTCATGAGCTGTTGGAATCAGGTGGGGCAGTGTTTCCTTGCCTCCTCCCCCCAGACTATCTTGCTGTTAATGGCCCATCATTGTCCTGCCCATGACTCAGAGATAACTCCCTCCGGACTATCTTCTGTTAATGAGCCTAATCAGCACTTGGCCTCATGACTCATTACCCCATTGTGAGATGCTCCACCCAGAGGGAGGAACCAAGCATCCCATCGTGGATATAATCTGGGACTCTGAACACCAGAGACACCCTTTCCACTGGATTTCCAGAGGACAGGAGCTACACAGCCACCACTGGACCTTCTGAGGAAGAGCAGACCCCTTCTACTACAGGATCACCACTTCAGAGGACTGCAGCCACCATTCTACCAGACTGCTGCCACCACCCTGCCTAACAGGGACTCAGGTTGTATCTTGACTCTGTCAGTGTTTTCTTTTCCTTTCTTTTCCTTTTCTCTAATTTCCATTAAATTCTTATTCTGACTTGGTGCCTCCCACTGGTTTGTTTTCAAACTAGCACAACGGCCTTCCCTGGGCTCCTTCAGAGATCTGCGGAGAGGAAAACTGCCCTGGCACCCTGAGGGGGTGGCACAGGTGTCCAGCTGGGGGCAGGGGTTGGACTGAAATCTGGGCTCCTTTATTTGGGGCATCCTCCCTCCGAGGGTCACAGGGATGGGACTGGAAACCCTGCAATGAATGGGGTGTGAAATAAATAAATCGTGGATTGATTTGGATTCGATTTTAGGAAGGATTTGTTCCCTGTGAGGGTGGGGAGGCCCTGGCACAGGGTGCCCAGAGAAGCTGTGGCTGCCCCTGGATCCCTGGCAGTGTCCAAGGCCAGGTTGGATGGGGCTTGGAGCAACCTGGGATAGTGGAATTGTCCCTGCTCATAGAATAAGATGATCTTTAAGGTCCCTTCCAACCCAAACCATTCCATGATTGATAAGGCACACCCTGTGTCCCTGAGGCTCTGGGAAATATTTGTGGAAAAGTCTGAAATAGTTCCATAAAGATGGAAATGGAGAACTCAAATGCACTGAGAAACTCCCTTTGTCGAGTTGAGCTCTTTGCCATCAAGTAATAAAAAGGAACAATATTTATTTCCATCAAGAAAAAGTCCACAGGGATCTACAGGAGAGGTGCAAGTCTCGGAATTAACAGCATTCCTATAGCTCCAAAAAAAAAAAAAAAAAAAAAAAAAAGGTTTAACAGAAAATCAGTGAGGTAAAAAAATGTACAAAAAACATTAAAAAGATTAGATAAGAGGCCTGGCTTGCTGAGGTGAGATCTGTCTTTGTCAGTTAAAAGCTGCTCTGCTCCCACAAAATAATGCAGCTTGTGGGAAGAATTACAGAGCCCATTTGCCCTTTCTGACAGATTTCTGGGAGATGGATTGGCCCGGGGACCCCATGGAACACCCAGGCCTTGCACTGATCCACCCAATGCTCTTCCTATCAAAACAAGCTCTTGGTTCTCAAGCAAGACCACCTCAGGCAGGCTCCATCATCAGCTCCCTGTTATTCCAACTCCTGATTTACGTTTCCCAGTTCTTCAGACAGTTATTTCAGGCCTCATTCCTAATTATTTTGTTTCAGGGCAATGTTATCATGCTATAGATGTATTTGTTTAAATCCTGGCTGACTTCACGGGGGCAATTTGTTAAAGGAAGGAGAAAATGAAAATCAAAGTTTTTTAAAGGAAGGAGAAAATTAAAATCAAAGTCAAAATACACACGCTGGCTTTTTTTGGGATGGGTGCCAACCCGGTTTAGCTGGCACAAAAATGAACAATAACTGTGGGATTATCCACTTCTTTTTCATCCAAATTATCATTGGGTTTTTGTTGGGATATTTTCGTTCAGAACCTTTCTCTGCCCAACAGAAAAGAGCAGAACTTCTCCTGTTCCAGCTCCACGTTGATCCAGACTGTTCCTTCAAAAGAAATTAATGGAAAAATGGAATATAAACTTCTAGACACTTTCCCCCAATGGAAAACTCTCTTTTGATATTGTCATGTTGGTATTTTACCCTCCCACTGTGGAGTGAGGCCTGGAATTAGGAAGTTCTCCTGAATATTATGAATTTGAATTATTCCTTATTGGATTTTAGCACTTAAACACCTTTGATGTGGATGATATTTATCCAGGCTGGTTTTCCATACTTGTTATCAGGCATCCTGAGGCGTCCTTGGACGTAGACACTTCCACGGGCACCAGCCTGGATCTGATCCAAAATTTGAATTCCTGGAAATGGAGCTGAGGAATGTTAGAGCACAAGAAATGCTTGGGACGGAAAGAGGGAAAGGCTTGGAAGGGACAATTTGGGAAAAGTCTCATTTAAGGAAGCAGAGAACACTTTGTGTTCATCTGGGATCATGGCCCTCCAAGCTTTTTATTTTCAATAATCTCAGCCTAAAGGGATCCCCAAAAACTGGGCATTGGAATGGTGGACTTGATCATCTTGGAGTTCTTTTCCAGCCTTGGAGATCTTTTTCCAAACTTGGTGATTCCATGATCATTCAGGTGCTTGTCCTTCCCTTGGGTGGGTTAAGTTTGGTCCAGGGAATCTCCTTGGATTAAAAGGGACCAGCTGGGAAGGGGATCCACAATCCTGGGAAGGGGATCCACAGTCTGGGAAGGGGATCCAGAGCCTGGGAAGGGGATCCACAGCCTGGGAAGGGGATCCATAGCCTGGAAAGGGGATACAGAGCCTGGGAATTGGATCCACAGCCTGAGAGGAGATCCAGAGCCTGGGAAAGGGATCCAGAGCCTGGGAATTGGATCCACAGCCTGGAAAGGGGATCCAGAGCCTGGGAAAGGGATCCAGAGCCTGGGAATTGGATCCACAGCCTGGAAAGGGGATCCAGAGCCTGGGAAAGGGATCCAGAGCCTGGGAATTGGATCCACAGCCTGGAAAGGGGATCCAGAGCCTGGGAAAGGGATCCAGAGCCTGGGAATTGGATCCACAGCCTGGAAAGGGGATCCAGAGCCTGGGAGTTGGATCCATAGCCTGAGAGGAGATCCAGAGCCTGGGAAAGGGATGCACAGCCTAGGAAAGGGATCCAGAGCCTGGCTCAGGGGTGGAGGGATGGGCAGAGGTTGGCACATTCCAGCTCCTGCCTCTTCACCCAGAAAAGGGCCCTCTGGCCCGGCCAGAAAACGAGAGGAAAAGAGAACTCCTGCTCTCAGACCTTGCCCAAAAGCATCCAATTTCAAGTTTACATTCCTGGACTTCTAATCTTGGCCCTGCCGCTGCTGCTGCTTTCCCTCTGCGAGTGCTGCATGCACAGAAAGAGAAAATAAAGACGGAATGACAGACGGAAAAAGTGTGTTTGAGCCACAGCTGTTTCCTCCTTCCTTCAGCAAAGTGATTTAAGCACCTTGTAACCTAAGGGAGAAAAAAAAGAAAAAAGGATGGTTTTCCAAGAGAAAAATGTCCTGTCAAAATGTCTGCTATAAAATTTCTTATTGTTAAGTAATAATTCTGAGATATTATCTTACTTAATGATTTAGGATTGGGGTTTTTTCTTCACCAAGCCCAAAATTTCCATTACAGAGAGAAAGGAACTGGCCACTGGTGACAGATTTTATGAGAAAAATATGAACAGAGTAAGGAAAACAGAGGGGGAAAAAAAAACAACCTGAGGATTTTGCTTACGTATGATGTTCTGCCTAGATGGGGAAAATCGAGGATAATCAAGGGCTTTGGGGGATAATTAATAGGGAAGACAAGAGCAGCTTCCCACCTGAAGAGTGGGAAGTTCCTGTCTAAGGTTCATCCTACCTCGCATCAGACAGTTCTGTTCGTAGGTTGCGAAGAGGGGAGAGAGAAAGGGAGGAACTGATGTTTTAGGGGAGCTGAAGCACCCTCCAGGCAGGCTCAGGTCTCTCCATTACCTGAAACCCTCAAAAGACCAAATTCTTAAAGCAAGAATCACACCCTGGCCACAAAACTTGGGTGAGGAAAAGGAAGATCAGAGCTTTTAGAGACAGGAGAACGGAATTAAAACTGGGTTTAAGCAGCACCTGAGTTTAGATCCCACTTTTTAGCTTTGTCCTCACATTTGCTCCCTGCACGGCTCTGAGAGGGGCTGGGGAAGCAGATTTTGATGGTGATAAACACAATTTCTTCCTAATATTGGTTATTTCATCCTATTTTCCTTCCAAGCCTTCTCTAAGTCACTGCCACTTCAGATGTGACTGTTGGGAAAGGTTTAAAGCTGCTTTATCCTACCGGGGGCAGGGGAAACAAGAAGTCAATTAAGAGAATAAACATCACTTTTAGGATGTGGAGAGGTTGGTATTTGGCTCTCTGCCTGGAGCTTTGCACCTGACAGCAGCTGCAGCAGAGGCAAAAGAGCGGAGAGGAGCCAGGGTGATCCTCCCAGTGCTACAACAGCACCGGGAATTCGGCAAATAAAGCTGTTTTGGCCTAAAAACTGAGTGGGTTTAGTATGGAAACCAGGAGGGAGGAAGAGATGGAGCCTTAACTTTACATTTCCTATGGCCCCACATTTCATAAATGCCTCTAATTTAGCCCCAAAATGTCTCTATTTCTTTCCACAAGGTAACTCGAAAGCAGATTTGGAAATAGTTGCCAAACACAGGCCTAAACCAGAATTTAAAGTTCCTGAAAAAACCTGCACCACAAAAACAACCTGGCCTTGGGAAGCTTTGCTGCTCGGAATAGGGGACCTGTGTCAAAACAAAGCCCTGCTTATCAATCTTTAATTGAGCTTGTGCATGAGGCAGAAGACATCAGGTATCAACAAAAGCAGACAGGTTTGAAATGAGAAGCAGATGGTCACCCCAAAGCTCTTGTCTTGGAAAATAAATGAGAGGAAAGAGAAGCAAATCGAGTCGAAGTGCCGGGTTTATATCCAGTGATCTGCTGCGAGATCTGGAAACAGTTGACAATTAATTGGAATAACACATTGCAAATTGTCACTGTACGCTGAAAAATCTTCGGGGGGAAAAAATGCTGTTTGCTCTGGAAATTTGGATTGTGCTGAAGGCATTGTAAGGAAAAAATGTTACCCAGCTCAACCCAAATTTCCACAGAATTTTGCCACCCAAAACATTTGCAGGGATTTTAAGTACAAGCTAAAATTTGGGGCCTTTTAACCATCAAGAGGTGAAGTTGGCCTTTCTCCAGTGCAGAATGCTGACTCCCTTCTTGGGGAAAAAAAGCAGTAAATCTTTTTTTTCAGATTTAAAAAAGCTGCAGAACCTCCCCAGCATCCCCACAAGCACCTGGGGTTTAGTGTCCAATTATTTGTTCAGAAATAGTTCACTCCCGTTCAAGATTTAACCTCATTTTTCTCTAACATAGGACACTTATCAAAACCATGGCATTGAGGCCAAAGAGGCTCTTCTAGGATTTGTTCTCCCTTATCTCCCTCATAAATAATTTCTTTCTGCACTGGAGAAGCAAAAAGGAAGGAGGGAGGGAAATGCCACCCACTGGGAAGCACAAAAATAAGAGAAATCCGGCATGAAATCCCCGTTTTCCCTGATTTTAGCAGGTGTTTGAGTGCAATGGCCGAGCAAAGTTGGTTTTGTGGAAAAGTATTCCCCTGTGTGGGGACTTTTATTGTCACTCGTGCGGTATCAGAATTCCGCATCAGCAGGAGAATGAATCATGGAGCACAGACTTCCTCTTGCCTGCCGTGTTCCACAGCCTCAGACACGCGTTCCCTGCCTTTGCTCCCGTCTGGAATGAGGGCACTGGAGCTCCCCAATCCCCCAGGAAACAGCAAAGAGGGCAAGGGGCGACTGGAAAAAGATATTAAAACAAGCCCAGTGCAGGAGCTCTTTCCACTGGGAATTGGAAATACCTTCCTGCTGCATTCTTTCCACATCTGCCAGGGCTGTACTTGGAATTCATTAAAAAATATTTCCCCTTATCTGGAGCAGGGTCTGACCCAAGCCATGGATTTGTTACTCCTGCCATAGTTTCTTTTTGAGCTGCCTGGGCTTTTCCTGCAAGATCTTGTTATTTCTGCCCTTTCTGCTGTTTGCAGAGGAGGCCTCGGGTGATAAACGTGGCAGGATTTTTGTGGGAAGGTGTATTCCAGAGGCAAGGTGTAAATCAGGGTAACACCACGTGCTCATTAGCAGCAGAGACCCACTACAGGTGTGCAAATCATGGATGTGCAACCCCAGCTCCTCGCAGCACTTTGTTAGCAGGACCTCGGATGATCCGAGCACAGGGGGAACTTTTGGAAGAAGTTTTGGCTGCATTTTCAGCCCCACTCTTCTTTCTGCAACCAACTTCTCTCTGCATCTTTTGAAAATCTCTGTTTTTTTCTGTCTTGGATAAGGGTGCTCTGTTAAACGAGGTAATGGCTGAAATTCATTTTATTCCAGCAGATTTTTGTCCATGTTACAAAACCCAGAACCCTCAACTGCTCCTTGCAACAACAAGAAGTCAGCAGGAGTTTTATCACTGACTTGACTTCAAGGAGAAACAGATCTTTTATATGCCAGGTACTGATAGGACAAGGAGGAGAAATGGCTTCAAACTGAGAGTGGGTTTAGATTTGAATCTGGGAAGGAATCCTTCCCTATGAGGGTGGGGAGGCCCTGGCACAGGATGCCCAGAGCAGCTGTGGCTGCCCCTGGATCCCTGGCAGTGTCCAAGTCCAGGTTAGACGGGGCTTGGAGCAGCCTGGGACAGTGGAAGGTCCCTGCTCATGGCAGGGGTGCCACTGGATCATCTTTAAGGTCCTTTCCAACCCAAAATATTCCATGATCCCATGATATGATGCTGATGAAAAAGAGAGAGGTAGAGATGATGAGCATAAAAGGAATTATTTGCTCTTACCAAGCTATGAAAGGGACTCTGTTCTCTTTACCTGTCTGCACCTTCTCTCCCCAATAAATTCATATTTTGTTCGTTTTTGATCCCCTACCTTGGCCTTAAAATTTTTTAGAAGCGAAGCCAACGTCCTCATTTGCTGTTGGCAATGGGAAAATGAATATTCTGTGATAGGATCCAGCGCTTCCTCCAGCTCTGTGTGGGATACCAGAGGTGTCATTAACTGCTGCATTATTACACAGAAATTGATTTGTTCAGGTGAAAGCAAAGGAAGAACCACAGACCTTTCCACTGAGTCCTCAGGTTATGATATGACCCTAAAATGTGTTGGATAGGAAACTTCCCCACGGAAAATGTTGTGGAGGACCCTCATCAGCTCATCCAAAGAGAGGAGTTTGTTGTAGGGCATGGCTATGAAGCATCCAGGGAGTGGGGACTCTTCCTCGGGGGTTATTAAATGGGATTGACTTGTTTTGCCTGAGGAGAGGAGGCTGAGAGGGGATCCGACAGCTGCCTGCGAGAGCATCAAGGAGGCAAAGCAGCAGGCAGAGGAAAGTTATTTAAGTGAAGAGACAATGTTGGCACAAGAAGAAATGGGTATAAATAGACAGAGGCTGGAAATCCCTTCCAATAGGAATAGTGAGGACACATGAAAGGAAATCAGGCCAGTTCTGCAAATGAGGATCATGGAAAGCGATTCCGGGCTCTGCGGCCGCTGGGCCCTCTCGCCCAGGAGGCCCCGCTCCTGCTCCTGCAGAGCCCTTTCCTTCTTCTGCGTTTAATACTGAGGCTGGCACCAGCTGCAGCAGGGCCCCTGCACTGGTGAACTCACAGAGAGAGCCCGGGACAGGGTCCTGCTCCCAAATCTGTGCCTCAGATGCTCCCCTTTGGGACAGAGCTGGATTCCGTGTGCAGCCCCAGGGCCCATCCAAGTGCAGCCCAGTCCAACTTGTGACAGCAGAAATGAGATCCTTTCCTGAGTCTGAAATGCCTCTTGGTGTTGTGTGAGCTCATGAAAAAGTCAGGATTATTTTTGTCTTTCTAAGTAAAAGGGAAGATTTACTGCGCTGATTTGATGACCTGATGTGTTTTCTGGACCCTGCCACACTGCGGGCCTGGAACAAAGGGCGATGAGCGCATCCACGGTTTTCACAATAGCATCTTCTCCCCATGGCACTGGGACAGATGTTGCTGCAGAAGGTTTGGAGCAGCTGGTTCCAGACAGGCAGAGGTTTGAACAGGCAGGAAAAACAGGATAGGAACAAGTTTCTCACACACATCCTCATCCACACTGTTGCTGTTTATAAAATTAAACATTTTACAGAGAGTCTCACCTTGGTATTCCTTCAATTCAGCTTTTATCCTTAGTGTTTGGGATGGGTTTTAAAAGTGGTTTTAGGCCCCAGAAGCTTTCAGTGCTCTGCAGGACCTGGTGTCCTTCTCCAGGGGACAGCCCCACCTGGGCCTGCTCAGATTCCCTGGCTGTCACTGCCAGTTTTTCCTTTTTGAACACATTTTAACAAAGTTTTGCATCTGTTACTGTTTTTTACCCTCTGGAGTGAATGTGGTGTTTGTAGTTAGAGGAAACCACCATGAATTCTTGCAAATGAAAGGAGATATAAAATATTATCTCATTGACAGGCCCCTCCAGTCTCTCACACTCATAAATGGGCACTTTTATCTCATAAATGGTCACTTTTATGTCATAAATTATCACTTGTATTTATGGGGGTTTTTTCCACACACAAAACACGTTATTTTTGCTTTTTCCCCTGGCATCATCTTCTACCGAGAGCTTATCTTTTGCCTCTAGTTTCAAACTGAAGTTTCAAAAACTGTTGAGCAAAAAACCTTTATTATGATGTTGCTAAAACAAATCCGAGTGCGTAAGACTGTCCCTTGGCAACCACCGCCAGTGCAGGGTCAGCCCCGGGTCAGGAGCGGGATGTTGGCAGTCACAGAGCCAGCGGCTCCCGTATTTTCCCGTCCTGAGCAGTTGTGGCAGGAGCAGGAGCGGTGACGTTTGTGGCTCAGCAGGAAATCTCTGGCTCAAGCAGCTGAGCTGAGAGCGTGGCAGCCACGACGGCTTTTTCCACGGCTGGAGCTCCTCGTGCCATCTCTGCTCCCGCGCCCTTTCCGTGACTTCACGCTGCAAACACGAGCTCCTTGCCTTTATCTTGGAGGCCCAGCTTGGCCTGCAGGCCCAGCCCTGCTCCTGCTCAGGCTGCTCAGCTGGCTCTGGCCTCGCTCCTCATCTTCTCCTCGCAAACAATTGTTCTCTCCACTCTTACACAACGTGGGGCAGGGCAGCACCACGATATTTACCTCTCTAAACCCCTTCTGCACCTTCACCCATTCTGAAAAACCTTCTCCCATTCTGAAACACTTTTTTCCCATTCCGAAGCACCTTCTGCTGTTCTGAAACCCCTTCACCCATTCTGCAACACCATCTCCCATTCTGAAGCCCCTTCTGTCATTCTGAAGCCCCTTCTGTCATTCTGAAACTCCTCTCCCACCAAGCCCAGGTCTCTGATTTCACCCTCCATGCTTTTTCTTCATACTATCCAGCCTTTATCCTCCTCCATGGCATGACAGACTCACGTAGCAGAGAAGTCCCTAAACTTCAGTTGTGATGGGAGAATTACTGAGTAGAAATTCCTATTTTTGCCTCTAAACAGAAAAGGTGATCCCTGAATTAGCCTCATCTGTCCCAGTGTCCTGTAAACATCCCTGGTCTCTATGTCTTTTGTTATTCCAAGAGGGCACAGATCTATTTTTTCGCTATATCTCCACAGTTTATTTAACTTTTTATCTTATTGCTGGTCCTTCATTTACACATTTTTCCAAGTTTAGGGGAAGTCAGGCAGCCAAAACCACAACCCAGCAGACTCTTGTTTGCTGTTTGTTAGATAAGTTAGAAGCGGTATACAGAAGCTCAATGCCATTGATTTTATTATTTTTTTAAATCCCCACTGCATGCAAAGGTGTTATGGATTGGAGTTTCCTTGGAAAAGGACACACTAAGGAAATATTGGGTGAGTGGGTGATAAAAGCAGAGGTTGAGCCCATTGCAGAGCCTTAGCAACAAGAGTCTGACTTCACAGAGAGATTAGCAGGAGGTTGGGAGCCACCACAACCTCAACAACCACTTGGAAAGTAGCTCCTGTCTCTGAGTGGGATAGAACTGGGTTTAGGGAGCACTGTTTGATCTGAGGTGAAAAAATTATGGGTTTGTGTGCAATGTAGACTCTACTCTCAAAGAACTGGTGAGGAATTATTAAAACAAATGGCTAAGAAAAGGAATAAACTCTCTGTACTTTCCCTTCTCCAGAATGAGGTAGGAAATTGCTCACAGGTTCAAGATTGCTAAAAAGGTGATGACCAAAATTTGGCTTGGAGTTAAATTCTCAGGATCCATTTAAAATATGTTACAATGCCATTATGATAATTTTTTCTTGTGTTAGGGTTTTCAAAGGCCATCGAATCTCAGTCCATGGCAATGAAGCTCACCAGTGTTCCAGGAAAGTTCATGCCAAGTGAATTCTAAACCAAAAATCACTTTCCGAGTAGGGGGAAAAGTCAGTTTTAGGAGCATGTCCTCATTGGAGGGAGGAGCAGGAGAGTTCAGGCAGAGAAAGTCACACTCACGGCATGGTTCAGGTTGCAATGGACCTGGAAGCTCGTCTCATTCCAACCCCTTCCACCAGCCCAGGCTGCTCCAGCAGGCCAGGAGCTGCTCCCAGTCTGTCACCATGGCAGCACATCCCGTTGCTATGGTGACACAGCTCTGTTGTCACTCGTGAGTAGCTCTGGGCTGTGCAGGCTGAGATCACCGCGAGCACTGGGGCAGTGCCGCGCTCCGCCACCGCCACCTGTGAGCTCCCCTTCCACTTCCAGCGGTGTCTGGGTTTCCAGGACAAAGGCTTTGGCAGAGCTGGGTGGATGGACAGCAGGCAAGAGCAAAGGGCTGCTCCTGGGAGCCTGGGAAGTGCCAGCAGCACCCCATGTATATTGGCAGCACAACCCTGGGGAGGTGCAGCTTGAAGCAGAGTAAGTAACACATCCATCCCCCTTTGATTACTCCGTGTTTACTCCAAGCTCAACATCTCTCTGGTTTACCCACAACCCACGCACCCAGCTTGGCTCCTGCCTGTGGAGCAGCGGAATATTCCTGCCCAGGAATACTGACATCCCCAGGAGAAACCAAACCACCCCAACCACGTGAAACATTTCGCCAAAGTGCAGCTGCAAAAAGTATTTTTGCTGGGAGCAGTTGGAGCTCTTAATGACTGCTGAGCCCTGGGCCCTTTTAACTCACCTAATCCTTTTTCCTACAACAGCCCCATCTTGGAAGAATCAACCAGGGACTGTGAACATATTTTCCAACTACTTACATTCTTGCCATATATTAATGATACGTGGAAATGCATGGACTACAAATACAGCTTCCTTATGGTTGCTCCAGAGGAAGTTTCCATAGGCACCCAAACATTTGGACACTTATCCAGCAGCTGAAATTAGCACGGGATTTTCAAAAAAGGCCCTCAGGGTTAGAAGGTTGGATGGGCCTAATTACAAAAGAATTGTGCTCACTTAGCAGCAAAGCCTGGATTGATCCTGCTCTGGTTTTAAGGTGCTTAAATTAAGAGCAAGGTCATTTCTCCAGGCACTGAAAAAAGGGAGCGAGATGTTTCCTCAGAATACCAATTTTTATTTTATTTAGGAGGAAAACTGGTGTCTAAATATGGAATTTTCAGCACTCAGGGAGCAGCTTCCCATTGTCCATCAGTTCTCTGATATCTGCTTGGAGCAGGCTGCTGCTAAAGCTCGACAAATTTATTGCAACTGTAAAGTGAGCAAAGAACTTGAACAGTTGTGATTATAAGTAATGAAAGTATGTAAATAGTTAAGGGAAGCAATGACCACCCAAATAAAGGGGAAATCATCTAACTGAGGAAAAATCACCAGGACAAGTGGTTTTAGTACCTTTCAGCCCTGGCACTGGCATGGAATTGCAGACTGCAGAGAGGTACGTGAGGTGATGTGTACTTCAAAAGCTGTAAGGAGTTTCCTTTTCTCCCATTTCTCTCTTTTCTTGTGGTTTCAGCTTTGGCTTTGCCCAAACCAAGCTAATTCTAGCCCAAAGCTGTGAGCTAAGTGTGCAGGCAGGGCTGGCAGCAATTCCAGGGTCAGTTTTACGTCAAAAGTGGTGCAAAAAAGTTAATGATGAACCCAGAGTGATTTCATGTCTCTGTCCCCAGCCAAGGCAGAGTCTCTGCTGATATTCCATCTGGAATGGGCACAGGCACCACAAACAGTGAAGAACTCCCTGGCCTTGGCTGCCAAAGATCCCAACAACTCTCTTAAGTTGATTCATGGATCACTTTCCTAATGAAAAGTTCTTCAGTTTTCCAATTTCACTGCCCATGAGAAGCGATGCCGAGTTGTTCCCCAGCCAATTCCTTTGGGCATGACTCGTCGAAAGGGCTGACATTTCCTAAAGGAGCCTGAGGTTCAGCTGGGATGAATTTCCCTGGGATAAAATGATCAGGAGAGGATTGGATTGGACCAGAAGTAGATCTATTGCTTATACTCCCCCAGCACTCTGTGATAACTTTGCTCTTTATGAGTAATAAATAGGCAGTAATTAAATACACGTATCTTCAACAAACACCTGTGCCAGCCACCAGCAGGTGGGCAGAGAGAGAGCTCCTTTCCAGTTGCCCAGGCACAGCAAATCAGCTCCTTGATGAGTTCATCCTGTTGGATTTGTCTCTCCTGACCTGGATAAATAGAGCTCACCTGTTCCCAGCCCCACCCAGGCAACCAGAGCCCTCCAGGTCCTGCCATCTCTCTGTGTCACCGCTCTGCCACCTCCAGAGGTTCTTCAGGGTCCTCCCCTGTGTTTAAAGCAGATGGAAAAGGGATTTAGGCTGTCCCCATGCTTTGATGTGACCTTGGCCACATCCCTTGGGCAGGAGGAGCAGCGCAGGGAATTCGTGTGGAGTTTGTGGAGCTTTTTATTTTGATCTGAATCATGGAATGGGTTGGGTTGGAAGATCATCCAGTTCCACACCTTCCACTGTCCCAGGTTGCTCCAAGCCCTGTCCAACCTGGCCCTGGACACTTCCAGAGATGGGGCAGCCACAGCTTCTCTGATCCAAATGGGATTTGATTGATTGATTGACTGATTGCTGTGATTTTGATTTTGGCAAATGCTGAAGAACCCAAAAATTTTGCAAAAAAATTATTTTAGTCTTGTTTTCCTTTTTCTTCTCTTCCTTTTGCGACACAAGAAGAAGTACAAAATGTTACTCTGCACTTTTCTCTAAAATTAAAATTCCTTTGGAATACGTCAAGCAAAACAAAGCCTCCTCCATTCCACTTTTAATTGAAGGAGCAATTAAGACATCCAGTTGCACACAGTTAAAAGCATCTCTTGAAGTGGAGGCCATGATTAATTTAGGAGACTTTGGGGAGCCTTGGCTGTGCCCAAGATGAGCTCCCAATTCCCCCTGCAGACCTTCCTGAGCTCTGCTTGCTGGGGCAGGCGCGCAATTTGTGCGGGGTTTGCATTTTTGCCTTCTCCGAGCTTTCCTTTGAACATTCCTTGCTCGTGATCCATCCTCTGACAAGTTGTGTCCTTTGGCTTCCCTGGTGGCTCTCACCCCTGACACCTCCTTGTCAGAGAGGCGACGGCTTTTCCCTCCTGGGATGGTTTGCTGACAATTCCCTGCGTTGTTGTTTTATTGAAGTGTCCAGGAATTTGATTTTGACAAAGATAAGGGATCATGTGGCTGAAACTCAGAGAAAAGTCACCAAAAAAATGTTGTTCAGGATCAAAGAGAATGGTCAGAGAGGGAGCAGGAGATTTTAGGGCAATGCCAGAGACTTTCCAAAGAATTTTAACCATGGAAAAGTTATGGCTGGATGATCCCTGGAGATCCAAAATTTTGATGTCAATGAGAAGAGCAGCTCCATGAGAGCTCAGTCTGCACCCAGGGGTTTTACTTCAGGCAATATTCACCTGCAGCCCAAAAAATAAAATCACGTCATAAAAAATCCTCCCCACGCTTCAGACTGATTCGAATAAATGTCGTCAGTGGAACTGCTTGACGTTTTTGGGGACAGCTAGAAACTGCACAGGCTGATGTGGTAAGAGTGATTTATATTTCAGCCTCTGAAAAAAGTTTGAAAGGGATTTTGTATCCTGGCTGGAACTTACTCCAGTGGTGGAATCCAGTGCCGACCCAGAGCTGAGGGACAAACACAAACTTGACTCTTTCAGGGGTTCTTTTCTGTCCATCTGCTTTGAACAGCTCAGGAAGAGGAGATTTCCTGCTGTAACATCAGTGAGAGGGGGGGAAAACCCCACTTTTTATGAGCAGTGTTCAATAACTTTAGTGTTGTTTGGCTGCTCGTCGGTGCCTGTGAAGATCTAAAGGTGTGGCTTTGATTGTTGGATTTTTGAAGCCTAAAAAGAAAGGGATGAAAAAGCCAAGCCTGGGGAGGAGGCGATGAGATGAGAGAGCATCGTGAGGCTGGATATCCAAATCTGGGCTGGAACATGGGCAAGAAAAGCCTTGGAATTTGAGGTGGTGGCAGGGATTCTGTCCTGAAGGTGCCAAACTCCCTGAGCTGCTCAGGAGAGTGAAGGCTCTGAGCAGGCAGCATGCAGGAGCAGGTTTTAGGAATTTTGATGACAGTATATGGATACAGCTCTATAGCATTGGGGCTTTTCTGTGTTCAGTTTGGGGTTTATTTGGGTTGGTTTTTAATTGTCAAAAAAAAAAAAAAGAATTTAAAACACAAATATAAAGCAAAGACACAAGTTAAAAACACGAGGATAAAGCCTCAGAGAGGGAAAAGCTGTGAGCAGGGGAACAGTGCCAAGGAATTAATGCAGGAATATATTGGTGAGCTGGAGAGAGAGTGGGATACAGGATTCCTGTCACCCAACTTGCCCTTCCACCTTATTTTCTGAGCTTCATATATTCAGATTAAAGAGCTCTCTGCCATCATCTGGTGCTCATGCAGGAGGCCACAAGTCTGTGACAATAAAACAGGAACGTTTAATGCAATTCCGATCCCTGACAGTTCCTTAATGCTGCTTATCCTGCCTTTCCTTTCAAGCTTTAGTCATCCTAGATTTCCTTCCAAATGTGAATGAGGTGGCTTAAATCAAACTGTAAATTATGCTTCCAGTTATTATGTGCCTGCTAATCAGGATGGAAATGAAAAGTTGGTTGTCAAGCAGGGCTCTTTCCCACAATATCCAGAAAAGCGTCAGGATTAGGCAGTTTAACAACAAAAGGAAACCGGATTGCACCTTGAGGAAGAAAGAAATAACCTGCTAGGCAGGAAGAATAGAGGAACGGGGATTTTTTCCAAATAAGCTTAAAAAAAAAATAAATATTCGAATAATTAAGAGGGCCTGAGAGTGAAGCTGGTGAGGACGGAGCTGTGATGCTTCCTGTTAGTAAATACAAAGAATGGGCTCTAATAGGGCTCCAGGGGAATGCAATAGCTTGGGAATAGCCTTGGGAAGAAAGACAAACACACACAGAGGATGCAAAAACAGTGTGAAAAGTGATTCATGGGGGCTCGATGCCATTCCTGATTGTTCAGGCGTTATTGTAGGAAAGCCTCGCTCCGAGGTGAACAAAGCCTCTTGGTTCCCAAGCACGGTGAATGGCGTGCCCAGAGCCAGCCCGGGCTGCGGGGAACACCTGTGGGGAGAGCCAGGAAGGCTTTCCCTGGATGTGTGCTCCCAGCAGATAATGATGGGTGTGAATATTCCAGCAGAACATGCAGAAGGGTGGCCGTGTTCACACTGGAGGTGGAACGTGGGGGAGAGCTCCAGCCACGGGATTAAGGGAGAAGTGTCAGGGAAGGGCCAGTCCCGGACAGGCTTGGCTGGAATTCTGGTCCTGCGGCCTCGAGCTGTGTTTTATGGCTCTCCCATAAAAGATGGGAGCCAGAACCTCCCCAGGCCAGATCAAAGCTCGCTGCTCCCATCCAAATCAGGGGTTTGAAACTCGCTGCTGCCTTCCAGAGAGGAGGAGCTCTGTGTTTGCAGAAGCAGCTCCTAATCCAGGGCGAAAGCAGAGCGGAGAGTGGCCTTGGGGTGACAGAGTGAGCAGGGCTGGGACTCGGCTGGGTCCTGCCTTTGCAGCTGATCCGAGTTCTGTCCCTTCTGAGGGCCTGGGCTTGAGCTCCTCACCCACACTGAATTGGACCTGTCAGTAACAGGTAACAAACCCCACAGAATTCATTCCTGCAACAATGGGGGTTTTCTCAAGGAGGTATCAGGAAAATCTGTCCTGCTGGAGTTAATTTCAGATAAAAGAGGGTGAGCTAAGAGACAGAACCTGCTCACTGCTTGTGCCATTGAGGCACGAGGGAAAACAGGAGGTTCTTGTGATCATTAGCTGAGATTTTGATCATTAACCTCCATGACAACTTTGAACTTCTTTCACAGATTAGATCTTCCCTTCTTTTCTACCTGTGTTGACAATGAACTCCTGTGAACTGCCTGGCAGGAAAAGCCAGGAGAGCACACTCTGCTGATAGACCTGACATTAAAGCTTTCATATTTCCTCACCTTGAGCATAAATAAGGATCCAGCTAGAATTGCAGGCTGCGTTTTGGAAGCTCTCAGTGGAAGTTTGTGTTCGTTCTCCACTAATGGGGTGTTGAGGGAAGCAAAGGCCCTGTCTCAGAAAGAAATCCATGAGGAAAGACACAGGCCAAGAGCTGAGGAAAAGCTCTCAGGGTGGGAGGGAAGGGATTCGGGATTGCCCCCCAGAGAACGATCTCCTCTGCTTTGTCTGCTCTGATCAGCCTGATCCAAGGCATGAAGTTTCTACTCCTCCTCCTGGGGCAGATCCGTGGTTTTGTGTTCCCCATGACTCAGGCAGTGCTTTGAACCGAGGAGTGAGGGATGGTCATCGTTCAGGTTTTGCTGGCATTCTCTGACCTCCCAGCACTTACGTGGAAAAGCGGGAAAAGCAAAACACCGCGAAGCTGTTGGCAGGAATGATGCCATGGGGACACGTGTGTGTTTATAAAATCCACAGGAACCCTCATGGATGTGGGTTCACTTCTCTGCCCAGCCTCTGATGCAGTTGTTGCTCCTGCCTGGAGGTTTTAAAATCAAATTAAGGCAACCAAACAAAAAAAACCCAACTCAAACTCAGCCTAATTCCCACCCACCCCATTTGTACACTTAATTCCCAGCTTGCTCCAAGCTTCTGAACCTTGCTAGGAAATCCAGCAGGTCAGAAAACGTGTCCTCTCTCACCGCCAGCATCCATTTTCATCCCTCAGTTTGAGTAACTGATGGAAAAAGCGTGGATAGACCACATCCACCAAGGGATACCAGGACCAGTTCCCTTCTGCCTGTGGGTGGGTTCCCAGAAGGGCACTTTGACCTGCAAATATCCCACTATCGCCAGGCTCAGGGCCCAGTTTGGAGATGGCAGTGACATCTGTCTCTCTTGGAAGTCCCGTTTTTAGTGCAGCCTCCCCTGCCCCTGCCTCTGGCAGCTTTGGAAGCAGCTCATGGACTCCCAGGAGGTTGGAAGGAGCAGGAATGTCACATCCCTGGAGGGGTCCCCACCTCAGCTGGGGGTGCAGCAATTACAATAGACTCTGAGACCACCTCTATTTTAAGGATGATCCCTTCCCAACGTCTCTGTCTTCTAAACCCTCTGACCTCATTTTAAGGACGATCTCGTCCCAGTGCTGCCTTGCACTCTGGCTCTTGGTGCTGGGATCACACTGGGAGAAGCTGGGAATGCTCGTTTTGTAGTGTAGGATTGCTTTTCTCTGATCCTTTTCCTTCAAACCCAGGGTGGTGGCCCAGCTGGAGCTCAGGGCCACACTGAGTGTCCCTCTGTGCCGGTTTGGATAAATCTGGAGGAAAATATTCTCTGCTAGAAGGCAGGCCACAACCACTCCTCCCCCACCAGGTTTGGGAAAGAAAGAAATCTTCCTAGAAGGAAAGTGAAAGAGATAAAAACTATTTATTTAACAAACACACAGGAAAAGGATAATAATGCTAAATAATAAAACCTCTCGCTCTGCTGAGAGAAAACCTGGGAAAATTTCAGAGTCCTTCTGTGGCTGATGGAGTCTCTCTCCTCCTCCTTGGAGCTGGGTTGTGGGCCCATCTCCGGGGCCTTGGTGGAGAACTCTACTGACGTGTTCTGATGTTGAAACAGTCCAAAAAAGAAGAAGGGAAAGAGCCCCAAAGTCCCAGGAAAAACAAAGTTCAACTCTGAGTCTCCCTCTGGAGAAAAAGGGCCGAAAGCCGGCTGAAGAGCAAGCAGGGCGCTTCCTCCCGCTCCCGCCGCTGCCGAAGCAGAGGAGTCTGTATTATCTCTGTGTCCTTCAACAAACTGCTTTCAAAGTTTGCTCAGGTTTATTTTTTTTCTCCCCCCCTCTCAGGCTCAGTTTAAAGGCACAGAAAGGCACAAAATTAATTTCTGGGCATAGGGGATACACATCATAAAGTCACACCAAGACACCCTCCAAAGCCCCAGGGGTGAATCCAAACTGTCCAAAGTGGGGTTCAGTGACTGGTTTGGCTGATTCCTGTTGTTCTCTCTTGCTGGGGCAGCTGAATGAAAGCAAATCCATTAAATATTGTGCTCCTTACCATGTAACAGCTCAGGGTATGCATTCCTGGTTTTGGGAATGATAAAGGATCCACACAAGTGAGATCCACTCAGTCCAAGCTGCTCTCTCCGTGTCTGGCACGAGGACAATGTGGAACTGGAGACTTTTTGCTATGGCTGAGCAGCCTCTCTCTGCTTGGACACTAAAAAACAACTTTGCTGCTTGTTCTTAAAACATTTATGCCTGCCAGAGGTTTTATTTCTCTTCCCCAGAGTCTCTTCTGACCTCTCTGATTACTGTCTGTGCTCCCACTCTTAGGAGTGATGCGTTATTATCTTTTCTTGCCTTCCATGAATTGCCCACGGGCCAGGAACCCTTCCCAGAGCCCAGGGCTGACCCCACACAATTAACTCAGCCCCAAGCTCTGCGGGGCAGCTTTGCTTTGGAGAAGACAGGAATGATAAATACTCTCTAAAAGAAAGTCAGTTGTAGGAATTAGAGCAGGCACTGGGCAGGAAAAGCAGCATTGATCAGCTCTCTGATTTACAGGAAAGGCTTGCTCATGTGTCAACACGAGTTGATAGTCACAGTTTCAAGCTGGCATTTCAGTTTTTAATTAAAAGAAAACCAAAAAACCCAAACCAAACACAAAAACTAACCAACCAACCAAAAAAAAACCAAACCCAAAAAAACCCCAAAACCCCAAAAAAACCACCACTAAACAAACAAACAAGCAACCTCCCCCAAATACGTCCCAAAAAACAAACAAACAACAAAAAACACAAAAAAACCCCAAACCAAACCAAAAAAACAACTAAAAACCTAACCAAACAAACCCAAACCAAAAAAACAACTAAAAACCAAAACAAACAAACCAAAAACAAACAAACCCACAAAAAAATCTCTAAAGCCACCCCCCCCCCCCCCCCCCCAAAAAAAAAAATTATCAACTTCCTGTTGCTTTCTTGCCCAATGTGGTTGCACTCAGAGATCTTTTCCCAGGTGTCCCATATTGGGGTTCTTTGGGGGTGTGACCCTCCAGGTTTTGTCAGATAAGGCAGAAATCTTTTGGGAGGAAGAGATTTTAGGAAAATGCCATTTGATAAAAACTTCCAGTGTGGAATTTCTCCTTAAAACTCTAAAGAGGGCAGGCCCCCAGTCTGTGGTGGCTGCGGCTTTGTGTGGGATGCAGAAGGGAAGTCGAAGGAATACTTGGGGATTATCCCATATTTCAGGTGATTTCCTCAGCTCCCAGGATGGTGTGGCCCTCCAGGTTTTGTCAGACAAGGCCAAATTCTCTTTTGGGGAGCAGGTTTTAGGAAAATATCATCTGAGAAAAACTTCCAGCACGGAATTTCTCCTTAAAACTGGGAAGAGGCCAAGTGCCAAATCCGAGGTGGCTGCAGCTTTCTGTAGTATGCGGGTCCTATGGATTATTCTGTATTTCAGGTGATTTCCTCAACTCCCAGGGCTGTTCCTCAGTCCCTGCTTTGCTCTCTGCCCTCTCCACTCACAGCCACCGCCCTCTTCTGAGGCTGAAACTTGATTTTACTGCACGTGAGCTGCTTTGGGAAAGTCTGACAAAGTTTTGTGGTTTCCTGGGCAAAGCTAAAGATGGAAGGAATCAAACCCCATGTGTTGTTTAGTGTGGGTTCTGTCTGTGCTCAGGCACCAGAGGATGCAAATTTGGGGGCAGTCGAGGTGAAGGGAAGGGTTCATCTCATCCATGGCTCAGCTTCGGAGGTTCCTTGTGCAGCTCGAAAAGGTCGAAAGCAGAGGTTGCTTCCTTCAGCTCAGGCCCTAAATCAGTGGGGAAAACGCTGAAAATCAGAGACAAAAGGATCAAATCCAGCATTTCTGGCTGGAACAAACCCAAGGCATCCTAACCTTGGCCGTGTCCATCTTTCCACTTGGACATGGACTTTTTTCCGTCTTTTTAGCCACGGTGGGAACTCTGGGCTGGGAGAATGGGGTATTTTGAACAGTGGCTGTTGCTGTGCTGCCTAAAAGGAGCTGTCCAGGAATAGCCTGCTCCCCAAAATACAAGTTGTCTTTGAGTTCCAAGTCCTAGAAAAGCTCTTTTGCCTGTGGAGCACATGCCAGATGGAAAGTGCCCCTCTGATTTCCTCCAAACATGCGTGCAGCTGTTCCTGCTTCCCCTTTTCTTTTTTTCCTAATGAAATTTTTAGACCTCACCTGTTGGCGGAGGCATTATAGGGCTGGGGTTTGTGTGGATGTGTGGGGTGCTTTTTTTTATTTTCATCCCTTGTTCTCCTAAAGGAAAATGACTTGAGATGTTTTGGAGCAATGACAACGGGGGCAGGAGCTGTGAAAATACCTCTGGCATAGTTTTAAGGGTGGGAAATCTCAAATTGTGCCCACAACACAGAGGCTGGCTGGAAAGAGGCTTTGTTTAGAGCTGGTTTTATTTGGGGAGACAGAAGCTGGAGAGTGCCCAGGTCTTAGGGGGAATACCAAGCATTGAGCCTGGACAGAAATAGAGCCCCAGCTTAGGACACCCTGAAACAAATGGGAGGCAGCGTGCTGACCCAGATCCGAGTTATTAAGGGTAAATACATATAGACAAGATCAGGGATTAGGTGGAGGTTCTTACGCAGTGGAGGAGCTGTCTCCACTCTGTGCCAAGCAACGTTGAGGCTGCGATTCGCTCAGAGCAGCTGATTTTTCATTAAAAAGAAAGAAAAATCCAAAGAAATCTCCAAAGGAAAAAAAAAATCTCTTTTCTCCCAGCATGTGAAACTGGTGCAGCAAAACCTGGGGATAAAGCTGGTAGGGAGAGGGGGGGTGTGAGAGCCAGGCTGGTGCCACGCCAAGGGGTGGCTCGTGGCGATGTCACAGCCCCCATGTGTCCCCTGCAGCTCTCGGCTCACCTTGAGGTGCCCCCTCCAGTGCCACTCTCAGCCCTGTCTGCTCAAGGGCTTAGCAGAGCCTTCCGTGTCTGGTGATGCTCTTAAGGATGACCCAGGAGAGGGGAAATAGAGGCTCCTAAAATAGGGGTTGAAGGAGGACAAAAGATTTTCATTAATGGCTTTAAATACGTGAGCCCGATGTGAATGGGTGATAAAAAACCAGGGGTTAAGGAAGCAGGGAGAAAATGATTCTCGGGGGAGAAGATAATTGTGGCTGAGCTCATCTGTCCCCTCTCCTGGCTGATAGCTCTGCCCGAATGTGTTTAGCAGCAAATATTCCTGTTCAGCTGCCGTCTGGGGCACATCATTTTCTTTTTTAGTGGCTGTAAAGGTGAGAGGAACACATCACACCTGGAAAGTGAGGTGTGCATTTATTGGGATATCAGCACAGCCCTCATAAACCAGATGTCAGCAACAGCCTGATTCCAACTGTCACACGAACAATCCCTGCCCAAAGCCATAGGTGAGGGAATATTTTGGGGTGGGCTCTAAATCTGCATTATTTTCTCAGGTCCAGCCCCATTGTCTGAGATTAGGAGCCCTCAGCTCTCTCCCTGCTGGATTAGCTGACGATATCCCAGGTCAAGAAGCACGCTGGCTTACAGAAAGCCTCCTGCCATTGTTGGGGCTATATTTAAGGCTGGTTAAATGCTTGAGGGTGCAGACAGATCCTTAGGTGCTCCTGAAAATCCCAACGGGTGTTCTTAGAAGCGGTGTACAAATATCTCAGGGTTTTCATCAGCCTGGTGGGTCTGGGGGAAAGGAAAGGATGAGGGGAAGCTTTTCACCTTGTGAAGGGTCTGTTCCAGTTTCTAGAAACACAGAGCAGAGGTTGTCTGTTCTGGAGCAGAAGCAGAGCATTCAAGGGAGGTGAAAATTCTCCTTTCACACCCAAGCGATGCTTCATTTGTGCTTTAGTACTTTTTAATGGACAGATTTTATTTTAATAACACTGAAATAAAACTTGGGGATTTTCTGAAGTGAAAAACTGGCCAGAAATGAATCTCAAAGCTGTTTTATTGTGGTACTACACTTTTTTTTTTCCTGACAGTGTTTTTTATAGAATCATAGAACGGTTTGGTATGCAAGGGACCCTAAAGCTCATCCAATCCCATATCCTGCCATGGGCAGGGACACCTTCCACTGTCCCAGGTTGCTCCTGTCCAACCTGGCCGTGGGCACTTCCAGGGATGGGGCAGCCACAATTTCCTGCAGCTCAGGACACCCCAGGGTAGTTTCTGGGTCATGTTGACCTTTTTATCAACCAACACCCCAAATCTCTCTCCTTAGGGCTGCTCTCGACCCGATTTCCAAAGGTGGATTTGTAGCAGCAACGCAGTGATAGCACTGCTCCTTCTGAGGGTTTTCCTCGCTTGCTCTTTCCTTGATTCCCCTCTTTATTCACCAAACATCCTGCAGAATCTGCCCTGTGGCTTTTAAGCTCTTAGGACTTGAAATTGCTGAATAGACACAGCCTGGGGACATTTGAAATGGGATTCCTGAGCTGTCCCCTAAAGTTTGGGAGTCTCTCCTTGCCCAGGGATGTTTTGGGGGCTGCAGCACGATGGCAGCTATTTTCATCCCACAAACAGAAGGCATTTTCCCAGCAGAGCGAGCAGGAAGTTATTGTTGCAGCTTACCTTGAATAGACAAAGGGGAAATCTCAGCGATCCCAGCTCCTCCAGCACCCAGCCACGGCAGGAGCTGCTGGGGCTCGGAACAAACACGGAGCTCTGCTCCATTGTTCCGTGGTTTTCTATAGCCCTGCCTGGTTTAAAAATGATTTAGAAAGGCTGCGAGCACCGAGCCAGGCTTTGTGTTCCTCTTTGAGTGTGTGTGAGCTCGAACTTGACCCCATTCAAGTTGGGAGGATTAAACATTATTATTATTATTATTATTATTATTATTATTATTATTATTATTATTATTATTATTATTATTATTATTATTATTATTACTATTATTATTATTAATAATAATAATAATAATAATAATAAATATCCATCCTTGTTTTGGCCCTTGGGGGAGGGGTAGTTGTTGTTGTTGTTTCAGTTTGGAGTCAGCTTCCTGTGTTTACTCTGCGCTGCTGCTGGGCTCACTTCTGGTGTTTACTGGTTTTCACAGCTGCAAAGCTCCAGGAAGGTCTCCCCAGCTCTTCCTGTGCTTTTCCAAAGGCTGCCCTGACATCCCAGGAAAACAGGCAGGGTTGAAGCAGGGATTAGGAGCCTCCTGTTCCCCCTCTCCTGCCGGGCTCCATGAAGTCCATAAAAGCACTTTGTAAATAATGGGTTCTGCAGCTTCCTGGAAAAAGACTCAAAGTCCTTTCAGGCAGCACCTGACACAGACACCTGAAACGTTCTCCATGGAGGCAGCCCAGGTTTATGGCATCCAACACCTGCCTGGAAACTCCTGCTGCTCCCCAGCACCCACGTGTCCCGGCTCAGGTGGATTGTGAGGGGTTATCCCAAGCACTGCACATCCCGCAGCTCCCTTTGGAGTGACCAGCAGCCAGCAGGACCTGCCTGACGAGGGCTCATTCACTCCAGGCCTCTCTCAGGTGTGGTTCCCATTGAAAACGGAGCTGCTGTCCCCGTGTGGGCACAGCCCCAGGTGTGACACTGCTGGCACGGGCACTAAAGTCAGGAGGAACTTCCCCAGCAAGCCGCCCCAAGCCGGAGGGGCATGGAATCCTGGGATCATGGAATCCTGGAATCCTGGAATCATGGAATCATGGAATCCTGGAATCATGGAATCCAGGAATGGTTTGGATTGGAAGAGACTTCAAACATCATTTAATCCAACCAGGCTGCTGTGAGCAGGGCACCTTCAGCTGGATCAGATCAGAGCCACATCCAACTTAGGTGTGAATATTCCCGGGGATGGCACATCCACAGCTTCTCTGGGCAACCTGTGCCAGTGTTCACCGCCCTCACGGAAAAAACCTCTTCCTCAAATCTCATCTGGATCTGTTCAAAGCCTTTCGCTCTCCCCACACACAGCCCAACACCTTTCTACCTTTTATCTCTTCCTTATCAGCAGCACGAGGCGGGTGCTGATGGTGCCACCCGGGTGCTGATGGTGCCACAAGGTGAAACCCGTCCCCAAAAGGGCTCTGATTTCCTGCGCTGCTCTGGCTGAGCAGAAGTTCTGCCAGTCTGAGTTATTTAAAGGATGCGAAGCCACTCGGAGGCCTCGTCTAAAAGCAGCGAGGAGGAAAAGAAAAGCGCAGTTTGCATTGTCTGTGCTCCTGAGCTGGGGAAGCAGCACCACCTCCCACCCACTGCCACCCTCCAGCTGACAGCTGGGAGGGGACAGTCACTTTTTGGCAAAGCTGGGGGCTGATATTTCCATACTTGGCTCACATCCTGCTGCTAACACTTTCTTCCCAGTTAAAATTTCTCCTCCTCGAACGTAAGCACAATCCTTCTGGGGAGCGAACATTTCCAGAAAAATTAACCCTAAAATCCAGGCTGGATTTGTGTTCCCATCCTTGAAAACTGAGTGGCCAAAGGGAGAAGCTCCTCCCCTGCACCTGAACCGGTGTGAGAATGCTTTGACCTGCAGGGATGAACCCCGTTTGTAACAGCAAAATAATAAAGATGCTCCCAGGTGCGGGGTGTGATTGTTGGGGTGTCCTGTGCAGGTCAGAGGGTGCACTCAACGATCCTTGGCCTCTCCCAATTCAGGATTTTCTGTTATTTTATGTCACTCTGAAGGATTTTATCACTTCTCTGTGGCTGGGGCAAAAGCCTCACTCGTGCCCTGCACACTGTGCCCACAAAGCACCGAAGCTTGAGAGACTTTAGGGCACCAAGAGTAATTTAAAGCTCCTAAATGCCATCCAAAGTTTTATTTTCCTGCACCAAGTGTTAATTAAATGCTCTTAAATACCATCCAAAGCCTTATTTTCCTGATTTCCCTGTGTTTTCCATAGGGTGTGAGCCACCAGCAGCAACAGCAGCGTTAAAGTGCCGCCTCTCTGGAAGACGGGAGGGATGAGAGTCATCCAACAAAACCAGGAAAGAGGGAGAGGAAGGGCAGTGCAGTGAAGGACAGGAAGGTGGGAATGGAAAACAAGGAGAGCAGGAGAAGGATGGACACAGCAGAGAGAAAAGCTCCCAGCAGCAGCTCCAGGCTGTCCTCAGTGAGAGATGGGGAGGGGGGAAAGGGAGGAAAAGTGGCACGAGACCCTTCCTTAGGAAAAAAGTGGAAATATTTCACTCTAAAAGACCTGAAATCCAAAGATGGTGCAGCAGAACTGAGAGACAAAGAAGCAGAAAGTTTTTGTGAGGCACCAGGGCTCGTTCTCTCCTCCGCCCGCAGGTATTTGGGGCTCTGAGCTTTCTGGGCCTCCCAGGCTTTTCTTCTTCTCTTGCTGACAGCCAGGAATTCAGAAAATACACAAGATGTCACTTTAGTGAAGGTTTTGCTTTATCTTTTTGGCTGTGTTTTTGTTTCTTTTTTCATCTGTTTCATCCGAAGTGGCGCGGGAGGGGAGCCAGGTGACAGAAAGAGCAAGACAAATGCCTTTGGTTCCTTATCAGAATCTCGTCATTGGGCAATCTCCGTATCACAGAAACATTTCAGGGCTGGACCCTGGGTGTGCTGGGCATTTGGGCTTTGCAGGGAATTAAAGAAATTGCTGATTTTGCAGGAAGAACTTAAAAGGAAAACACAGCCCGAGCATGTAGAAGTGAGAGAAAGATTTGGATTTTTCTGAGGAGAAAACAAAACGTGAAAAGCTCTCCAGGAATTCTCAGAGGTGAATACATTTACCTGCTGAAAGATTTCTCTTTCCCTTTGAGATCCAGGCTGGGATAATTATACTTTTTAGCAGAGCAATGATATCCAGATTCTTTCTCCTTTTTAATAGCTTTGATTGCTAATTTTTTTTTAATCAATCCCTCACAAATCCACCGATCTGGGACCCTTGTGCAGTGTCCCTTTGGCTCAGGCCCACAGAAAACAATGGCTGCAATCCCATACAGGCTCTGGCACCCACTCAATATCCAGCACATTCATTTATGCTAAATTTACTCCTGTTTTCAATATTTCCAGCGTGCCCTAACCCTTCTGACCTACAATCTGCTGTAAATCCCTTTTACTGCTCACTGACATGTGGCTCTACAAACCATGAGGGGGGCACTGGGACGATCCTATAACAGAACCCGGTGTTCAGGCTGCAGCTCAGAGGTCAGAGCTGTGGGCACGTTTCGCAGGCACAGCTTGCAGGAGCAGTTGGCACATGGCTCAATCTCTGACCTTAAAAGCAAAAGGAAACCCAGGTTCCTGCTCCCTCCCCCTTACTCCACACGCATCATTTTATTTCAAATCCTGCCTTCAGCAGAGAGCTGGAGCAATCTGAATTATTCCTTCCTCAGAACCCACACCTTGGAGATACCTGAAATTCAGAGGGTGCAGAGGTCCAGCTGCTCCCCAAAACCTTTCCCAGAGGAGGGAGAGGCTCCCCACATTTTCCTACCATGTTTTGCTCACTGAAAGCTCAGCTATTTTGCTCTAACTGGAGCAAAGCAGAGGCCCCATGTCCATCAGTCAGGAGATTGCAAAGGTGACGGTTTTGCGTGGAAATACTCCAAATATCCTGGAGATTTGGAGTGAAATGGGACAATTCCGCTTCCTGTTGGGATCAATGGAGAGGTCCCTGTCAGCTGCCCTGGAATTATTCTGATGACATTGTTGGGTGGCCCTCATTTCACCGCCTGTTCCTGGGAGATAAATTGGAAGTGCCTGCTAATCTTTCAAAGGAGCCTGGGAGGAGGCTCAGTGGGGACATTTCCAATGCAAATGCCTAAATTTAGGGAGGATGGACCCACTTTTGTGCCTCAGGAATCACAGAATCACAGAAGGTTTGGGTTGGAGGGACTTTAAGCCCATCCAGCCCCAAGGGCAGGGACACCTCCCACTGTCCCAGGCTGCTCCAAGCCTCGTCCAGCCTGGTCTTGGGCACTGCCAGGGATCCAGGGGCAGCCACAGCTGCTCTGGGCACCCTGTGCCAGGGCCTCATCACCCTCCCAGGGAGCAATTCCTTCCCAAAATCCCACCCAAACCTGCTCTCCATCAGTTTGAAGCCATTCCCGTGTCCTGTCTCTCTTGTCAGCTGTGAGTGGGATCGATCAGTGCCCTTGGAAAGGCTCCCTGTCCTGTCCTGCCCTGGGACACCGTCCCGGGGGCTGCAGCCAGCGCTGGGTGTGACCACAGCAAACCCATTCCTTGATTTTTGTGGGTCTGAACCTGCAGCTTCACCCAGTCTGTGTTTACCCCATCATTCCCAGCCAGCTGAGAGCTTCCTGCAAGAATTGATTTGTTTTCAGTGCAGGGACACAACAAAAACTATCCCAGGGCAAACCCGTCCGTGAGCAGAAAGAATTCTGTGAGTGAAAAGCACAGCGGTGCTGCTCTGCCCATCAGCCACTTCGTGAGGCTGTTACTTCCCACTTTTCTTGCCTAGTCCCCTCTGAAAATCCAACTTTCCTTTCCTGGCTGCAGCTTTAGAAGGAATTCCACCCCTCTGCAGGGGAAGGAGACCACGCTGCTGTAGGGAAAAAAAAAAAGGGAACCCGAATCGGTTGCAAAAATAACGACAACGAAACTGAAACAAAACCAAGAAAACCTCCGAAAGTTCAGAGCCCCCTTGGCTGCTCTTGTCAAACAGATTCCTGCTCCCACCACTGCACAAGGAGAGAACATCGCTCGCTGCACAGGGATGCCATGGGACAGCTGGGATTTAGGAACTCCTCCTACACTCGCTGTAGGCTGTCTTGGCTTGTCCCGCTACTCGCAGGATACTCAGTGAGTGGAAAGCGTGTGTGGCTACACACAGCTCTGCTGGGGACTGCAGCCCGCCTCTGGCTGGCTCTCCTTGCCCAATTTCACCCCGTTTCCAGCTGCAGTCCCTCTGCAGAGGCATCTCACGGAAACAGCTGGGCTGGAGGAGGTGAAGAGCAGCAGCACTCTCTGGGTGCCTCCTCTGTGCCCTCTGCTCACGCGTGGAATTGCAGCACGTGGAAATAATTCCCCTTTTCTTCACCTACCGGCTCAGGTTTAGGGATTGATGCACTCTTTAAAGTTCACTCCATGCTTACAGGGTGGATTTTCCTGTCTCTTCCATCCAGATCAGTGTTGGGAGAGAATTCATTCTTGATTCCTGACTCATGCGCGAAGGGAAAGGAGAATGAGATCAGCATTCTCGCAGGCAAAGGGGACTGAATTTTCTTAATTTAATTTGTTTTACTGAATAGACAGAGGATTCAGATTCTTTACTATTCATCCGTTATTTCCAGTGAAAGTATCAGACAGGTGAGAACAAAGAGGTTCCCTCACAGGCAAAACAGAAATTGATAGAAAAAAAGAGAAATAATTATTGCAAATACCCTGTTGTGCCTTCTAGATATGGCCATTGTAATAAATGGGAAATATTTTGTTAATGAAAACATTTTGAAGAAAAAAAAAATATTTTAAACTCCATTTTAGGAGGTTTTCCCAGTTCTGATGTGAATGAACTGTCCAGCACTTTGGGAACATCCCACGTGTGCCACAATCAGTGCTCTGGGGATAGGGATGCAGAGGCACAATCCCAGTGTCCACGGCCTCCAGACAATTCCCAAAGAGCTGAAATAGCTGAGAAAAATGACTTAACACAGCAAAAATCAGTCAGGGAGTGAGGGGATGGCAGGTAGGAGAGAAGGAAAACTTCCATTGGTAGCCTTCGAACCTAAAATTATTCCTAAAGCCACTCTCTGCGGGCAAGCAGGGGGAAATTGAACACTTTGCCTAAAGAAATCCAAGAGAAACGTGCTCTAGATGGTGGGGTCAGTTCCCAAGGGGGTTTCTGGGATTTGTGGAGGTACCTGCAGCAGAGGTCAGCAGAGCAGAGGGGTGCAGGGTACGGAGCAGGGGCTGGGAGTTCCAAGAAAAGAGCTTGGAAACAAAGAGGGGAAGCAGAAATCCAGAGCTCTGACAGTGCCTTGGACTGGGGCTGGGAAGTCATCCATAATCCTTTGGAAGCCTGGCCTTCCCAAGGAGCCATTGTTTGAGTCCTGGCAGGATTTGTGCCCGTGCTTTCTATGGAAGAGTTCCCCTAATGATTCGAGGTCATGGGGCTGGGATTTAATTCCTGTGAATCCCGCTGGTGCCAAGGGGGAGAAGGTCCCACAGCTGGCAGCTCGTGGTCCTCAGCCTCCACATAAAAACCTGCATTCCTGCAGGGAATTTGGGAAGGTTTTTCTTCCTCAAAGCTCGGGTTCATACTGAGACAAGTCCCTGAAAGTGGAAACCAAGGCAGCTCCTTGGGAAGGCATTTTTGAGGAATGCTGCCAACCTGTATCTACTGGCCCTGGCTGAGCAGGGGATTCTTTGACAGGCACTGGGAGGGAGTTTTAATTAACTTTTCAAGAAAAGCAGGGGGAAGAATGATTCCTCAACTTCTCAAAGGTCAGAAGGTGCTCAGACATCACAGAATTGGATACAGGGCAAGAGCCTAAAGAGACAGAGACCTGTCAAAGCTCTTGGACAGCACAGCCCCTCAGAGGAGTTACTTTCTGTCTGTTATCAGGTTAAATGGAGCTATCAGAGATGAATCTCCTGTTCAGACACGCTCCAGAGATAAGGCAGAGCTGGTGGGAGGTGCTGCTCTTCAGAGGGTCTCTGCAGCTTTGGGCCAGAGTGATGAGGGTGATTAAAACAAAGAGTTGTGTGCTTATTTTGTAAAATCCCCCCATGAATGGATGGGATCCCTTTTCACTGAGACTTTGGAAAGTGGGAAAGGTTAATGAGATTAACGAGATTATCCTTTGCCAGCCACAGGTGCAGGGCACCTCCCATCTTCTGTCCTGGAAGAGATAAAAAGGATCAAATTTGCAGCAGGAAAAGCTTTTCAACTCCTGCTCTTGTCCTTCTCCGTGCAGAGCCCATCAGCTCACTGAGAGCTCCTCACTGCACTTCACTTGAGCCCTTAAACTGCTCAACTCAGCTTTTGTTCAAGCTGGGACCCCCACATCAAACTGGGTTTATATGAAAGAGGTTGTTTCACCTCTGGGAATCTCATTTATTTGCCTCAGAGCCTGTACATCAAGAAATGACCACTTTTACTGGGCACAGAAAACGCCTCACACCAAAATCTGAGCGTGCCTGCAAATATGAAATGCCCCAAAAGTGCCCTTGTTAATGGTGGGTGGGCTCTGCCCAACCAAACAGCCCCTCAGCACCAAAAACCAGCAAAAAATATGTCAAAAGTCAATTTATATAAAAAAAAAAAAACTCCTTTCATGCTGTTTCAGTGATAAAAAAGGCATCGTGAAGCTTTCCAAAATTTTACACTTATTTTAGTCAAGCTTACACTGGATGCAAGGTGGGAATAATAATAAGGCAATGCTACTAAGTGGGAAGCTTTTAGGAGTGGTTGTGGGAGATGCTGGAGCTGAATGATAAGCCCACTGGAAGGAAAAATCGAACCCAGCTCCCAAATTCTCACGGAGAACCTGCACGCCTACAGGAAGGAATTTTTAGGAAGCCGAAGATGTGACAAGAGCCTTTCGACAGCTCAAACGATCTTTCGAGTGCTGAAAATAGAGCATTTCCCCAATCTCCTTCCCCACCCAGGGCAGCCCAGCTGAGGGTGAGAAGGGTTCTCAGCTAAAAGGTGAGGTTTGCTGTGGCTGGAGGTGACACAAAGGTTGCAGGACAAGAATAGAGCGAGATTAGCTGAGCCCTAATCCCACAGGTGCCGCGGTGGCTTCACCTACGGAGAGCCTTCCATTGTTCCAGGGAAACACTTTAAACCTGGCCTTCCAATCCTAACTGATCCTCTTCTGTCTCCTTTTCTACCTCATATCAGCATCAGGAACTGTTTTAGTTGTTCCACTTAAGCTGCCCAAAACAGAGCTGGGGAGGGATCTGGGAGGAGAGCGAGCCTGAGGCTGAGCATGGAGCTCGTGCTCAGATCCAGCTGAATCCCAATGCTTGGAGGGGACAAATGGTGCTGGAAACATCCCAAAATGCCAGCAAGAACAGCAATGCCCCTGCTGGCCCATCAGAATATAAATTATTCCCACCTCTGCAGTGCCTCGTGGGTTTATGCTTAATAAATTCAGGCTTCACAGGCAGGCAGAGCCCAGGGAGGGAGAGGAGCTGGGAAGCACCAAATATTCCAGTGAACTGCAGAGGGGAAGCGCTGCCATTCCCACGGAAAAACAAACGGGAGCTGCGAGCTGCCTGCCTGGTGGGTGGCCAGAGCAGCACTGATCCGTGATCCACAGCCTCCTGGAAAATGGGAATCCGCAGGATTTAACTCTACGGCTCTCCAGAGCACGAAACAATCGGGCAGGGTGGAGGCCGCTTCGGAGCAGGCATAAATCTTTCTTCCCTCTGCTTGAATCTCACGCTGATAGCAGCGAGTTTTCTTATCAGCCTCTGATGGCAAGAAACAAGGATCTAGATAAAGTTGTTTATTCCAGGCAGGTATTGGCATGAAGTGAGAAAACACACTGGGAGACCAGATGTTCCTGAGCTGGCCACTGCAGGCGTTCGCTCGGGAGCAGGAAAAACGATTTTTCCTCCTTTTCCCTGGCCTTGCTTGGCCTGTTGTTATTTCCTACGAGCACCTCGGTGTTTTCCTCCCTCAGCTGGAGCAGAGCCAGGGCCCTCCCCTCCTGCTCCAGCTGTTTTCAGAGTGGTTTTTGAGAGCTCTCAACACAAAAGTGATAAATTCTCCTCAGGATGTGAGGAAACGCTCAGCTGAGGATGATGAAGGGAATTTAAGCAGGTCCTTGATGATCCCTTTGGCCACACCAAGAACCACCAATCTCACGTAGGATGGTGTTGAGAGCTCAGCCGTGAGGTAAATTTATCTCCTGTATATCAGGGAATCACCTGGATTTTGCAATTCCCTGGACACCAGAGCAATGGGAATGGACAAAGAAGTTTCTTTGAGAGGAGTTGGCAGCATGGGGTGGAAATTTTTGGTCTCTCCCCAAATTTATCTTTTTCTTGGGAGATTCACCAGCAAAGCAGGACAGATTTTGTGGATGACTGTTCTTTTGGGGTTTGTTGGAGGAGGTTGTTTTTTTCCCAGTTAATAATATTTCAGGAGCAAAAACCCAACGTGAAATGTTCTTTGATCTTGATCAAATGTTGACTCTATTAATTAAAAAAACCAAGCAGACGTGCACAGCCTCATCTGTCTGCAAAGTGTTTGTAGTGTCCAAACATAACAGGAGATAATCAAATGTCTACAAAATCTTCTCTTCTAACCTTTGGATGAGGGATTTTTTCCAGCCTGGCTGTACCTGAAGCACTCAAGACTCAGCAGAGAGGATCCTTCCATTGCGAGCAGCAAAAAAAAAAGCATTGGAAAGCCCTTCATTAACCAATCTGAAATGAAAGCATTCAATCTTAATCCTGTCATCAGGGTTCCCTAATTAAGGGAATGGGCAGATTTATGAGGCTGCTATTTTTACCCCGAGTCCAGCACACTCGGTGCCGCGGAAGTGATGTCAGGGCTGGCCAAGCCAACGGGAATTGTGTTTACAATATCCCAGGAGAACTCCCGTGTTCTCCAGCTCCCACAGCACCTCCCCAGCGTCTTTAGCTTCCAGCAGAAAACCTCAGGCAGGGCTCCAAGGGATTGACACGAGCTCGAGCTGCAGCATTGTGTTCCTTTCGCCTTTCCATGGCTTTTCCTGGTTATTGCTGTGAAATCCCGATCTTCTGCAAGCCCAGAGGAAGGCAGTGAGATAAATTTTCTTCCTGACCAGGCTGGAACAAATTTTAGAGGCTCCTATAACGTCATCAGACATTACCCACATTTGCAGTGATGACAGAATTTGGGATTAGGAAGGAGAGAATGGGAGTGCTGGGCCACCTGTAAACAGATAAAAGTGAATTTAGATGACAACAGACAGGGATTTGCAGGAGAGAGCTGTCCCTTCTTGGCCCCTTGGCAATGTTGGCACCATTTCTGTGCCTAACACAGCATTTTTTGGAGAAACTTCCTCATTAACAACTTGTTGGGACAACGAGGGATCTTCCATGAACCAGCCTCATCCCATTCCTTCCCTCCTCTGCTTGGAGTTGATGCTGCTGGGGGAGAAGAGGAGAGGGGAACGGTCCAAATTTCAAATTCAATTCCTCCAGCAAGTGACAATCTTAAATCCAAAAGGCAAAGAATCACCCCAAAAATCAGACAAACCCAAAACCAAAAGAAAGAAACCATTAATCCAGTTTCCAGAGGACAACAATCCAAGCTCCGAGTGCTTTCAGGATTTTGTTCTCACCATGTATTGATGGAAAGCTTTTATCTTTCCCCCTATATTTAGCATTGCAATAAGTGTTCTGCATCCCCACGCTGCCATCAGTGCTCATTTAAAAGCTGAAATAGCTGAATTTATGACAGGTTTTCTTTCTGATGCCACTGTTTTCATGCTCATGAATTATAGATCCAGCTCAAGAGAGAGTGGTGGTGTCAGAGAAAAACTGATCACTTGTCTTTATGAAGAGAAAAAATAAGATAGGAAGAGGCTCTGTGACAATGGACAAATGTATTGATTGGGGGGGGAAGGGTCTTTTTGTGGAATCTGTCAGATTTTGCCTTTTTTGTTCTGAGGGGAGGAGCAGGGATTTGATTTTGCTCAGCAGCCCAAAGAGCAGGATAAACGAATCCCTGTCACAGGCCAGATCCCTCTTCCCTTTTCCAGCAGGGATGACCCCTCACTTCACTGTAATTTATCAAGACCTCTCCCAAATGAAGCATTTCTTTGTGGATTCTGACCTGGCCACTCTCCACAGCCAGAATTCCACATTTTACTTCTGCTGACCAGCATTTCCCTGCTGTACCTACACTCCTCCTTCCAGGGGACTCTGGCAGTAGGGAATTCCTCTCCTGGAATTCCTTCCCTCCTACCATCAGCTGTGCTGGGAGAAGTGGGCAGATTTTTGCACGTTGAGTCTCACACCATGTTGAGGAAGAATAAAATATTGAAGTTATTTTTGCTGTGAATTTTGGAGAACAAAAATGCTGTCAGTTATCGAAAGGTCATCTTGTGTCTTATTCTCTGCACTTCCACAAGGTGTTTTACTCTCTTCAGAATGAAATCTGTGAATGGCACAGGGGGTTCGTTGTGCTAAATGTGTTTGTACTTCCTTATTTTCTCCTCTCACACAAGGGATTTTGCCAAATTCTCCTTTTTCCCTTCTCCATTTCTTCCAACCCCCCCCCCCCCCCCCTCTTCCCACATTAACTGACAGCCTTTCATGTCCATACTCTGGCAATTTCTCCTTCATTCCAGGAGGAAGGAATGCACGGGCCAGATAGCCCGACCTAGCTTTGCAAAGACTTTAAGCTGCTTTTCCTCTTGTCAAACCAGCCTAAAATAAATGTATTCCACACCTATAGCCTGAAAAATTTTTACAAGGCAAGGCTCTCCTGAAGAAGTATAAATCTCAGTGGAGAGAAGAATGCAAAGCAATAAAGTTGTGTATGCAGCTGAGGGCAGAGGGATGAAGGGCTGGCGGATGAATGATTTTCTATTTGTTTCCTCACCCCAAAACCATCCTCTTCATCAAAGCCAGAGCAACTTCCAGGAACAGAGTTTATCCCAGTGCCTGCTTCTGGCAGAAGCAGCTTTGCCAGCCTGACCTTCTCCCTAAATCCACTCAGCATGGCCTGGAACGTTTTGCATGTTTTTCTTGCTGTTTCATTCTGTTCTGTCACTTTTAAGGTAAAAGAATTATCCCCACTGAATGATCAAAAATTGCAAGGAGGAGAGGGGGGGAAAGAGGGAATGAAAGCAGTTGGAGAATTAAAATACTAAAAAATAAGGGCCACCTAATGCTGAAGGATAAATGTTGTGTTGAAACACAAAATCCAGGAGCTTTGTCCAGGAATTATCACAATAAATGGCGACACACAGAGAATTGAATTCCTTCCCTCCTACCACCAGTTATGTTGGGAGAAGTGGGCAGATTTTTGCACACTGAGTCTCACACCAGATCGAGGAAGAATGAAATATTTAAGTCATTCTTGCTGGTGGAGAAGGTGAGTTGAAGAAGATTTTGGGGTAAATCTGCAGGTTCTTACAGGTGGAGGGGAGCCCAGCAATGCCATCACTGCTCTCACCCCATGGTTTGTTCTGGAGGGCTCCAAGTGACGGCCCCAGAACAAGCAAAGAAACCTCACCCAGAGTTTTCCATCAGACTCCTTCACCCAACATTGCCAAATTTTGGGTTGTACCAGCCTCCACTGTGCCTCTGGAAACAGGAAATAATCGAGGGATGGAGTGAAGTTCATCCTGAACTCCTTTTTATTTGTGTGCAGCATCCAAGCAGCACCTCATGGAGGAAGACCCGAGATCGCTTCCCCAGGATCGATGGGTTTGGTTATTTCTTTCTCAGCAGTAAATCCTGTGAGGCTGCTCCCGTTTCAGGGGCAAATTGCATTTGTCAAGTCCACCTTTTGTCTCCTGCAGAGCTGGAGGGGATTGATCTTTACAAGGAATGTGCTGGGACTTGTGGAGGCATTTCGGGGGCTGCCGGGTGAGCTCCTGCCAGCGGCTGATGGAGAGGCTGGAGCTGCTGCTATGTCTCTCCAACATACACCCATGCCTCTGACGTGTTACCATGACTGTATGGACAGTGGCAAATATTGACCGAATCCTGATGCTTAAAATGGAATTTTGTAGAGGTGTAAATGCTCTGAGATTTTGCTGGTTCTTTATAGAGGAAAAGCTGGAAGAGGCAGAAGGATTTGGTGTAGCAAAGCTTTGCAGAACTCGTAAGAGCAACGCTGTGCTGCAGGGCTGCCCTGTGGTTGGGAAAGCCACCTCCACCATCACTGAGGTTCTCTCACTGCCCCAGGGACCTCATCTGGGCCCATGGCACCTCCTGAGCTTGGACCCAGCCCCGTCCACCCTCCGGCCGTGTCCGAGGAGCTGCAGGGCGCTGGTTTGGCAGGAGGAGCCTCCAGGAGACAATGGATGGCTGGAGAACAAATGAAGCATCACAGAGATTATTGGAGGGGAAGCTGATACTTGAGATGGGCCCAAATTGAGTCAGGATTGTTTTGAATTCTTTCTATGCCTTTGCTGTGTTTTCTCCTCCGCTTCTCCAGTACCACCCGTGTTCCTCAGGCTTTTCAAACCGGGATGAGCTTGGCAGCAGCGGTGCTGGAAGTGCTGGAAGCCCGCAGCTCCTCAGAATCCCCTCCCAAATCCAGGCATGGTTCCATTGGAAACCAGCCTTTGATTCACCAAAAGCTTGACATGGCCAAGACGAAACAATCTTGGGTTCTGTGGGGAAATAACGACTCCCAAAACTCTTCCAGCCAGCCCTAAGCACTGCATCCTCAGCAGCAATGAGCTGCTACCTCTTAATCAGCCCCAAAAAGGGCCTGAGTTGATATTTTGCTCTGTTGTGAACAAGTGATGGTGGCCTGAAACAAATGCTTGTGGGTGCCTGAACTAGTCCTTAATGTGTGAACTAATTTGTGTTAATTGTCAGTTAATCAGCTCGGAAGATGAAGCTTGGGCATTTCTGGAGAACTGCATCAACAAAGCCAGAAAGAAAACATTTCTGATATTTTTAAGGTCAAAGAATAACAAAATTAAGTAGGGTATTAGAGAACTTTTAGGCTAATTTTGCACATCATCAAAAGAATGGCAAGAGGGAAGAGAGGCAGTGTCCCAAATGTCTCCTGGGAAACAAAATCTTAATTACTCCCTGGCCTTAGAGCTGGACCTCTGAGTAATATCAGTAATTTATTCCTGATACCTGCACTACCAGATATACCTGTGACTGCCTAAGGTGAGCGAGTGAAAACCAGACAGAGTGGAGGAGAGTTTCAGGATTATTTTCAGAAAAGCAAACAGAAATCCAGCTCTGACTCTGACAGGCACTTCCAGGGGTCTGGAGGTGACCGCGTGAAAATCTGTCCCCTCTTAAGGAAGCAATAAAATTCCTCTGCTCATGATTAGCCCTTCATTGACATCCCCTGGCTCTCAGCAGACTCTGCTCAGCACTCCTGGTGCACCCAGCACACCTCACTCCCTCATGCCTCCTGAAATTCCTGTTTCCATCAGAGAAGGTGATTTCCCTCCAGTCAGATGTGGCCGGGAGTTGGATTTAATGGATTCAGCCCTCCACACTCGGAGCTGTCTGCCTTTCAGTAGTTGAAATTCCATGTTTTTGTAGGATAATTGGATCCTTTTCAGGAGGGCAGAGGATCAACATCAATCAGTTTGACTTTCCCACCTCTCTTGAGCTGCTTTGTGCTACAAGCAGGAGCCAAGGACTCGTGCTGGATGGAAATTCCTGGGTGGAGATGGGAGCAGAGGCCTCATTAGCAGGAGCTGGGAACAAAGAGCCAGGTTGGTGGCAGCGTGACTGTGTTTTATCCATGTGAATTATCCATGAAAAGCTCAGATCATTCCCAGGGTGTGTTTGGAGACAGGAGCAGCAATGTCTTGGTGAGGGGTGGGATTGGGAGGGTTGGAATAGTCCCTGTTATCCACATACAGCATGAGAAATTCCAGCTGGAGCAGAGACGTGCTGCTAACGCTTGCATTGATTTATGGGATGGAATTAAAGACCTCCAGCCCTTTATCCTTCAAGAGATGCTCTGAAGAGGTGAGGAGGTGACTGCTTGAACTGAGGAAGTGTCAGGACAAGAATAAATGGCACTAAAATGATGACAGATGTAGTTATGCTGGACATCAGATAACTTCCAGTAACCTAGGCAGGAGGAATCTAAAAGTGTCTTCTACTGGAAGCACTGGGAACGCTGGGAGCACAGAGACTGATGGTTTGAAGGTACAACTCGATCAGAGTGTGAAATGGTTTATCACAGAATCATGGTATGGTTTGGAAGGGACCTTAAAGCCCCTCCAGTGCCACCCCAGCCACGGGCACAGACACCTCCCACTGTCCCAGGCTGCTCCAAGCCCCAGTGTCCAGCCTGGCCTTGGGCACTGCCAGGGATCCAGGGGCAGCCCCAGCTGCTCTGGGCACCCTGTGCCAGGGCCTGCCCACCCTGCCAGGGAACAATTCCTGCCCAAGATCCCATCCAGCCCTGCCCTCTGGAAGTGGGAAGCCATTCCCTGTGTCCTGTCACTTCATCCCTTGTAAAAAATCTCCCTCCATCTTTCCTGTAGCTTCTTCAGGAACTGGAAGGCCACAATTAGGTCACCCTGAAGCTTCTCTTTTCCAGGTTGAACAATCCCAACTCTCCTAGCCTTTCCCTGCCTCTGATCATCCTGGTGCCTCCTCTGGACTCTCTTCAGCATCTCCACATCCTTCCCATGCTGGGACCCCAGTGCTGGCTGCAGAGCCCCAGGTGGGGTCTCACAGGGGAACAGTGCAACACAGAACCTGTTCCACCCCATTCTTGTGGCCATGCTCATCAAATAACTGAGATTAACTCCCCAAATCCTCAGCACCCTGCCCGTGCCCTCTCCCTCTGTCTCTCTCTGCTGACTCCTCAGCCCTTGGAGATTTTCTCTGGCACGTGTGGTATGCTTTGTTCTGAGGGCACCTCTAATCCCGGCTTTCTCTGGCTCACACTTGGGGCTGCTCTCTGTAATGCCCCACTGATGTGGAAGAGAATGAATGCACAGCTCACACAAAAGCCAAGGAAGGCTCCTGCTGCAGGAATGCGCCGGCACCGAGCCACAAGACACAGACTGAGTTTACAAGAATGGGCAGAAATGGCCAATGGTTGTTCCCTGAAATGTCCAGGAATGCCACCAGGATCCTGGAGCTGCCCATTACATATCTGGGTGTTACGTGTGTGAATCTGCACAAAGTCTTTGCTCGGGGCAGATAATGAAACAGGTTTTTGCTGTTCCTTTTTCCTTTCCATCCCTGCTAAAGCCTCTCAAGCCCCACATTTTGACTGATATTTATCATTACCTGGGTTGGAATGGTGTGGCATCATCTTTCTTTTTGCCCCCACTTTTGGTACATCCCAAGAGCATCAGGCAGGGCTGACATCCCCCCTGAATTCTGTGATCCACAGTAGTGATGCTCCCAAAGTTTTATGAACAAAAACCCCACTAAAATGACCAAGTTTCAGCTTTATGGACATAACGAAGGCAGAGTTAATGCTGGGTCCAGCCTGAGAGAAGATGCCACAACAAGTCAGAAAATAAGACTCTGTCTCTGCCCTCTGTATTGCACATCCCAAAGAGTCCAACTCCCAGCAGTTTTGCCTTTATTTTTTCCAGAACCCGCCGGAGATTTTTTAAATTTATTTTCTTAAAATACTCAAAATAATTAGTTCCTCTTCAGACGCAGGAAGGATAAAGTTTCAACTCCTGCTTGAACCCAGCCAGCAGAGCAGTGCTGAGAACATTTATTCTCAATATTCTGGTCTAGGGGCTGGCTCTTTTTTTTTTGGGATCCACAAATCTGCTGTTGCTTTGTGTTTTTGCTGTGGGAACGCACAGGCCGTGAATCAATGGAACTGCAGTGGAACTTTACGAGCTCCTGGGGAGCCTGCAATGCTTTTGTGTCTGTGATCAAACCCCTCTTCTCTGTCAGCAAATGCTAAAATTGCTGGAGACGGTCTCGTGTTCCAACGGAGCTGTGCAGGGAGCAAGTGGAACAGCAGCGGGGATGGAATCCCACCTGCACAGAGCTCACCATGGATACACGGACACTGAACCTGCCAAGAACAGTTGTCTTCACCAGGAAGGAAGATCCAAATATTAAGGGATTAAAAAGAAAACATTTTCTGTTCGCATTTGAGTTCCTGTGGGTTTTAGATCTCAAACTGGGCACTGTTGGGGAATTATGGCTGTTTTTAGGGTGCCTGAAGAGTGTAATGGGTACAAAGATCCCAGAACCCCTCACCCAGCAGTGCCCTGGGCTGGTGCAGCTGCAAAGGATGTGACAAAGCAAGGACAGGGACTTGGGGAATTCATTTCTGGCTTTCTCTGTCGTTGTGAAGGGTCTGGTGAGGTGTCACCCTGTTGCCTGTGCGTTTATTTCCTCCTCTCCACCAGCAGGGTTGGACCACTGGCCTCACCCTGTGAACGAATTAATTAATTCCTATTAATAATTACTTTGCAATATTCTATCGATGGGCTCTGCAGTGCCCAGTGATGGTGTTGCACTTGTGGCTCCTCTGGTTTGCCTTTTCTCTCCACCACGGGCCAAGAACCAGGGATGCAAAGGAATTTGAATTCCTAATCAGGGAATCATCAGCAGCCAGGAGCTTGATATTATTTCACTGTTATTTCATGGCGTTCATTAATATTTCATATAAATTTATATTCCTTCATCTCACCCAGGTTAAAGAAGTCAAACAACACTTTGGCCATGGCCAGGCAGGCATCCAGAGCTTTTTTCCCAGCTTCTCTGACAGGTTTTGGGGCAGCTCTGGAGCATAAAACTGGGCAGAGCATGGCCCATCCCAGAGCCTCATGAATTCCCACATCTGACAGACAACTCCTCTCTTGCCCACAACAATGGCAATGCTCTGGCACACTTTTACTCCTTTTGGAATCTCTTTGATCCACCACTGCCCTTGCAAGGTTTCCTGGGGGCAGATGATTAACTTGGCACCGAGTGGTACCTAAAATACCCCCTCTGCCCTCTGAAACCCCAAGCAAAGCTCCAGCCCTGCAGGATGCTGAGTGCCCTGGGAGATTTCTGTTTTCTTTCTGTTCCTTCAGCTCCAATGTTGGAAAAAACATAACATTCCTTAAGATGAGGCCCTCCAAAATGTCTGTCGAAAGGTTCATCTAAATGTTTATAAATGATGAAACCCTCAGGAAATGTAATGAATTTGGTTCATTTGCAAAATAAATTGACAGCAGAGCTGATGGGAAGTTTTAAAATGTTCCCCAGGTCTTACATTGTTCTCTGTGTCCTGGATGAATTCTCCACCCCGTGTATAACTGCTCTTAGAAGTGGGAGTTTGACCTTCATCAAGGAAAATCAAAGTCCCACCTCAGCGTGGAAGCGAAGTACAGAAATAGTGAACATTTCACGGTTCCCTCTGGCTTTTTAGAGTGTGATTTCTCCTTTCTGTGGGGGAACCCACTCAAACAAACAATTTAAATCTGACCAGTGTCAGTTGTAGCCCTTTCCACAATCAGGAGGAATTTCCACTTGCTGGCTCCAGGCAGTGAAAATCCATCAGGATGGAGGATTTTCCCTCCTGTAGAGGATGGTGAGGTTCTGTCCATCCCATTCCAGCCCTGCTCTGGTGGGACACGAGGGCCAGGGCTCTGGTTTTATCTTTTGATTCTTGGAGGGGACCTCATCCGCCGGCCCTGAGTGAGTCAGGAAATTTATTCCAAATCTGTTCCAGCTTGGCCGCGCTCCAGAGCGAACCAGGGCCGGACTGGCCAGCAGGAACGGGTGGAAATCCACACAGGGACATTCCTCACATTCCAGGACACGTGCTGCTCCCTGGAAAAGAAAAAAACCCAACCCAAAACTTTCCACTGCAAACAGGCACCGGAAGAATTTCCCTCCCCGGCTGTCCCAGTGCCACCAGAACTGCTGGAATTGGGAATATTGTGGTGCCAGGCCTGGTGAGCAGCAGGAGAAGTTGGGTTTCTCTCACCTGGCTGGAACATGTGGAATTAAGAGAAAGCAGACAGGTTGTGTTCATCCCCTAAACGGTTCCCTGTTCTACCAGACCAAGGCTCGCCCACCCCGTGCCCTTTTCCAGAGGGATCCCATCCCAGTGCTCAGCACGGGGGTGTTGGACAGATCCAGGCACTCCTTGTGATCCATCCACTGTCCCCAGGAATTGTTGGGTCAGGTTCCTGCCAGAGCCAATGCCAGCATGGGTTTATTTTAAAAATTAATAAAGGCAGAGCTCTTTATCCACTGTCAGTGAAGGGGAGCAACAGGGGGGTTGTAACAGAGCAAAATTTGGGTGCTCAGGAGGAGTTTGTGTTTTATTGCTGGGCTTTAATTCCCTCTTCAGCTACTCCAGGGGGTGGCAGAAAAACAGAGCTGGACTCTGTTCTAAAGGAGAAGCAGAAGCAGAGACAGGTTGGAGTGAGGGAATTTCCAGTTAGATACAGAGGAAAATTCACCATGAGGAGGTGGGACTCCCATTGGTAAAGATATTTAAAATTCAGTCAGCTGAGTCTCTGAGCATCCTGGTCTGGCTTTGAAGTTCCCTCTGGTTTTTGCATTCCTTCCAACCAAAATTGTGCTTTTACCTGACAAATCCACACCATGATCTGTGACTTTACAAAGCCACAACCTTCCTATATTCAGAATTCATTCCTTCAGTCCAGAGGAACCTTCCAACGTGCCACGTGGAGCTTCAAAAAGAGCATTTTATTTTGTATCAGCCTCTGCATCCTGAGTGAATGCACTGCCCACGTTATTATTGATCTCTTCTGTAATTTCAGTCCCTGCTGGCCAGATTTGATTGAACAATTTTGTGGTCACCTGTCAGCAGAACATGTCAGCAGTACTTCCCTGGAACTCTCCGTGTAAATTTTATTCATGGAGCAGAATCCTGTCCCTGTCCCTCGCTCACCTCTGCATTAACCAGATAACATTTATTAAATTCCACATTTGTTTCATTCTCAGTGTGTACCTGCAGGTGCAGAAAGAGTTGTCAAAACACTTTTTTTTTTATTATTATTTGATCAATGAAAACAGAGAACCAAGGTCACATTCCCTCATGTGACTACAAATTCATTCATTGTTTTGGAGGGCACGGAAAGAGGTTGTGACAGGAAAAACATTTTTAATCAGCAATTCCTGTAAAAAGTTCCATAGGGGCTGATCTTATCTGTTCTCTGTTGTCCTAAATAACCGACCAAATAATTTCTGGCTGAGTTTCATCAGCTTCCCCGAGTCCCCTCTGTCACATTTCACCAAACTTCCGAGGGATGCTGAAGGATTGGGGGTGCATCAACCAAAACCTTTGGTTTAGGGCTGTATATGGAAGTGGGAGCGGATCAGGATGAGGCTCTGTCTTGGTTTAGCCAGAGTGGGGCAGGCACAGCAGGAAAAAACCTTGGGAAAAGTGCAGACCCTGCCCGAGCCCACCCAGGTCCCGAGGCACTGCCCACAGCCGTCCTTTGGTTCAAACCAAAGAGTGAGCCAACATGGAAATGAAAATTCCATTTTAAATGGAAACCGGGCTGCTGGAGGGATCAATAAACAAGTGCAGAGCTCCCCAAGCTCAGGCCCCACTGAAAGCTCAGCCCCAGGGACGTTTTGGTGCCGGGAGGACCCTTCCCCCCAGACTCCTTCCGTGGGTGGCTTCCAGCAGTTTCCTGACCTGTCGGAAGAGATGAAATTCCTCATGTTTGGGCATAAAAGCCAAAATAAACCCCATTTTAACTCGATCCCAGTCTCATGCCCCGCTTGCAGCTTTTCCTGCACTTCCCTGTGTGAGAGGAGCTTCTGCTCCACAGATGAAGAATGGAGACATGAAGGGCTGGGCTTCCAGAACTTCTCAGCATGCTCTGAAGGCACACAAGGGACAGCTCTCAGATAGGCAGCCAGCTTTCTTCTTCTTCTTCCTCTTCTTTAGTTCTCCTCCTGGTTTTTGGATGCTGAACCCTCAGCAGTCGCATCTTTCAGATGCTTAAATGGGCCTTGAACTTTTATTTTAAGCAAAATAAAAGTGGCTGTTCCATGCCTTGCCCGAGCTCACCCGGGGTGTCTGTGGCAGAGCCAGCAGTCAAGCCCAGATCTCCAAAATCTCAGGCCAGGCTTAACCACAAGACCATTCTTCCTCTCACAAAGATGAGCCCCATCCCATAGGAAAAATATTCTAACAGGATCTGAGAAAAAAAAAATCCTATAAAAATACTTAAACCTGAACAAATATGTAATAATTGCTATTCAGGATCCATGCAGGGGCTAATGAAAGCCATACTCTGTAACCTTAATTTAAAACAAGCCCAATATTATTTTTAGGGTTTGGATGGGGATTTATTGCTTCTATCAGCAGCGTGTTTGGCACCCAGTGCCACACAAAACTCTGCTGTTTCATCAAAGCCCTGGCAAAAAAGCTCTGATTTCTGGACAGCTGCTTCATTTCCCTTACAGGGGCTCGGATTAAAAATCACCCCTGGTGCTCCTGCTCGTGTTACTGTCCCCTTGGAAAACAGGGGGGCTGTGTCACTGAGAACAGGAGCAAGTCCTTGCTGATCTGAGTTCCCAGCCACAGTTTGGGATTAAGCTTTAATTCCGGAGATGGGAGTTATGCAATGAAGGAGAACAGGAGTCCCCAGGGCTGCGCTCGCTGACCTTCCAGCCCAGGGATGCGGCGCTGCTCTCACAAACCCAACCTGAGCAAACTCTCCCCTCTCCTCAGGGATCATTTCATTCTGCCTCCCAGTTTCTGACTCGAGGTGTGTGGTGTGCAGGAGTTTGCAGGAGCTGAGTCAAGTTGTGGGTGTTGTTTTCACACGTGAGACAGTAAATGATGTTCTCTCCAGAGGAATTGAAAATAAAGGCACGTGGCAACACAGCTCATCCGATTTCTTTTCCCCCCCTTTTTTATATTGTTTCTGCTTCTCTAATTCCAGGATCTGCGAGAGGAATTAACCACAATAATACCGTTTTTTTTACAAGATTTTAACTTAGTTCTGGTCGGGGACAAGAAACTCAAATATTTCTGGTAAACGAGAACAATGCGGCCTCTGTGAACTGAACTCAAAGGCTGAGCCCTGAAGCACTGCAAAGCATCTTTTTGTCCTCGCATCCTAAAACCTCCTTCTTTACAGAAAAGGGTTAAAAGCTGCAAAAGAAAACAATGAAGACATCAAAATAGCTCAGGCCAAGTGCAAAGCCACACACTGCTGGTGTTTCTTCCCTGTGTCTCGGCACCTGCCAGCCCAGTGTGCCCTTTTCCATTACCCAGCAATAACAAACACCCTGAGTCGCTGCCTTGGCCCCGAGCCTTGGAGCAGATGTGGTGGGAGGCTTTGTACCAAGAGTGAGTAAACAGCCATGGCAAAGGCCAGGCTGGGCAGGGGGGGAGTGGGAACCTGGGTTTGTCCTGTCGCTGTCAGGCAGCCCTGAAACAGCAATTCCTCTTCAGCTTGGATTCTCTGTGGGACTGTGAGCGCCAGTCACCTGAACTCTGTTACCTGGCAATGGTCAGTGCTCAGTTTCTCCTATCTCCCCTCTTAGAGAACCCTTCAGCCTCTTGCAGACTCAAGAATCCAGTCTGGGACAGAAATTCTGAATAGAAATTGAGAATTCAAGAATTTCTGGGACAAAAAACCCCTTTTGCTGCTGGATTAATGCAATGTATAAACGCATCCTGCTTTTTCAGGAGCGTTTTCCTGCCCATTTGCTGCTGTTCTGTGACCCTGACAGAGCCTTGGAGAGTAAAAAAGCTCTGATAAAATACCTGTGACTCAGACCTGCTTGTGTTGGGGTCAGTATTGTTGACCCTCAGCCCACACAGTGCCAGGGGTGAGCAGAGCCTGACCCCAGATCCCAAACCAGCTCTTGGGCAGAGGATCAAAGTTCCACACGCGCTTTCAGGGCACTCTGAAAACAAACTGACACCAGTACATCCACCTGAAATTGGGCACGCAGTGAAATTTGTGCTTTGCCTCTGAGAATTAGTCAGAGGAAGGAGAAATAAGCCCTGGAAAAGCAGAAGCTGCTGCCTGTCACTACCTCTTTATCTTGTTATGATATTCGTGTCCAGCCGTGCTTCTCTCTGCAAACCAGCGGGGCTGGGAGCATCCATCATCCTATCAGTTCACTTGGATTAATTATGCTCAATCAAAATGTTTCAAAAGGGGACAGAAATGTCTGCAGCAGTTAATCCTGACCATTGGGGTTGTCAGGACATTGGCATTTTACACTTCAGTTCAATTACAAGACAAATCTGCTAATGGGACATAATCTTCCCGAGTAAACAAGGAAGCAGGGCACTGATATTCCAGCAATTGATTTATGCAGGGTAAATGGTGCAGAGTAAAAGCTTCAGGAAGCCACATGAATGAGAGCAGCCCTGAGCTTGTCTGCTGCTGCTTTCCCTTCCCTTCTTCCATAGGAAAAAAAAGAAAAAAATCGTTACATGAAGCCTGTTTTTAATTGTTCTGCACCCAGGAGTCAGTGCTTGGCCAGAGGGACACTCCACACCCAGTGGGGTCATCTCCCTTCCCTCCTCTCCTTCTCCCTTCTCCCAGCCCTGGGGAAGCAGCATAAGAGAGGGAAGGAGTCAAACATAGAAGCCTTTGCTGCAAAGGGTGAGATTCCAGAGTTTCAAGTCCCTGCTCTGCACAGGGGGAGGCTGGAGAGACCTGGGGCAGCTCAGCAGTGCCTGGCAGTGAGGGAACAGGGGCTGGGGGTGCTGAGGGGAGACCCCCATGGGGATGGGGATGGTGACAAGGGTCCCCCAGGGGGCTGGGGGTACTGATGAGAGACCCCAATGAGGCTGGGAATGCTGAGGAGAGACCCCAGTGGGCTGGGGGTGCTGACAAGAAACCCCCACAGGGCTCAGGGTTCTGGTGAGAGTTCCCGAATGGGGCTGGGGATGGTGATGAGAGACACCCACAGGGCTGGGGATGCTCATGAGAGACCACCATTGGACTGGGAATGCTCATGAGGGTCTCCCATGGGGCTCAGGATGATGATGAGAGACCCCAACCAGGCTCGGGATGATGATAAAAAACCCCAGTGAGGTTGGGGATGCTGATGAGAGACCCCAGCAGGGCTGGGCATGCTGACAAGAGTCTCTCATGAGGCTGGGAGTGCTGATAAGAGACCCCCATAGGACTGGGAGTGCTGATAAGAGACCCCCATGGGACTGGGGGTGCTGATAAGAGACCCCCACGTCCCTCCATCAGTCCTGCGCCCCCAGCCCAGCTCTGCACAAGGCACCAGCGGGATCACCGGCAGCGAGTGCTCTGCGGGGCAGAGAGCTGTGAGCCCTGAGCCTTCTGTGACTAAACCAACCTTTAAAGGTTTCATTAAAGGGACTCTGAGTGATGCAATCGCCTTCCCACACGAACTGCGATTTCCTGGGTGAGCTGATGGAAGCCTTGCTGGGTAATTCCTGCACACTCATCACACCCTCATCACACACATCACACACATCACACCTTTATCACACACACATCACACCCATCACACACATCACGTGCTCATCACACTCATCACACACTCATCACACATATCACACACACATCATACACACATCACACTCACCACATACATCACACACATCATACACCACATGCTCACACACATCACACACACACACCACACACATCACACCCTCATCACACACACCTCACACACATCACACACCCCACACACATCACGTGCTCATCACACTCATCACACACTCACACATATCACACACATCACACACGCATCACACATATCACACACACACATCACACATATATCACACACATCACACCCATCACACACACACACATCACACACCTCACACACCCATCACACCCATCACACCCATCACACCTTTATCACACCCTCATTACACACATCACACCCATCACACACATCACACCTTTATCACACCCTCATCACACACATCACACCTTTATCACACCCTCATCACACACATCACACACACACACATCACATACACATCACACACCTCACACACACATCACACACCTCACACCTTTATCACACCCTCACCACACACATCACACACCTCACACACACATCACACCCATCACACCTTTATCACACCCTCACCACACACATCACACACCTCACACACACATCACACACCTCACACACACATCACACCCATCACACCTTTATCACACCCTCACCACACACATCACACACCTCACACACACATCACACACCTCACACCTTTATCACACCCTCACCACACACATCACACACCTCACACACACATCACACACCTCACACACACATCACACCCATCACACCTTTATCACACCCTCACCACACACATCACACACCTCACACCCTCAGCACACCCCCTGCAGCTCTGGCATCCCGTTTTGAGAAGAGAGGCAAGAGGATTCAATGTGGATCCTTTGGGATTTCTGCCCGGGGAGGTGATTTACAGCCTCGTAACCTGCCTGCTCACCAACACCCTCCAGCAGCCACCTGGACATGGTGTTTTCATTAAGCATTTACAGCAAAGCAACTGCAATTAAAGATTCATCAATCCTCTTGCATTACAGCACCACCCAGAGCAGGCATTCACCTTGGGTCAACTTTCCTTTCTCTTTTCTTGTTTTCTGAGGACAATGACGAGCTGGAGTCAGCTGTCAGTGGGAAGTGTACACGCTGCTTGTCCGTGGGTTTGTCCAAGTGATTTTGGTGTTGACGGAGGCATTTTGTTTGGGACATGGTGTTTGTTGAAGGAGGAAGGGCCTGAAAATCAGACTATAAACTGCAAGTTGGTTTGGGGAGACCTCCCAGACTTGTTTTCACCCTGACTCAGTTCTTTCAGAGAGAAATGCACTTCAGGCAGCTCACCTGAGAGAAAGGTTGGTTGGTGAAGAAGATGAACCCTGGTTTTCCAAAATACCTCCTTCCCAAAATGCTGCACCCATCCAGAAGGAGGAGGCCCCACAGTGCTGGTGGAATGTCTCCAAATGCTCATCTGAAGGAATTTCAGGGGTTGTTTTGTTCTGGAGGGACATCACACCTCAGCCCAGCAATTGTTGGACTCGTTCATCCGCCTCGGTCTCCAATCAGGAAATTTGGAAAGGGCCCTGAAAGCAAGGAATGAGTTTGGAGATCTGAAATTATTCGGTGAAATGATGGCATTGGAATTATCAGAAAGAACTTTTCGTCATGGTTGGGAACATCCAGATTTTACAGAGCATTTGGAAGTGAAGCCGTGTATAAATTCCCTTGCTCAGAGTCCCCGTGGGATCGGGTTTTTCCCAAGACTTTACAAGGACTTTAAGGAAAACAGAATTTGCCGTTTCTGCCACAAAGTGCTCCAAGCCACCCGGGCTCAGCCCAGCTTGGACTCTGCTCTTAGGGAAGGAGGAGAGAGGGACTGACCGCTCTGTTTGCTACAACCTCGCCAACTGCTACACTGCAAATCCTTAAAATCACACCTGGAAATTCCCATTTACTCATCCAGGGCGGGAACAGACTTCGAACCATTTCAGCCCTTCAGAGAAGTCAGTGTCTCAGCATAAGCATGTTTTGGCTCAGAGAAAAGTCCTGATCCATCCACGGATGTATTTTTCCCTAATTTTTCAGCCCTGGAGTATTTTTTTCCCCTCCCTGGAAGCCGTGAGCACGCTCAGGCTGTGCAGCACACCCACAAATGCTTGTTGATTGTTTCCGGAGCAGTGACAGAAATGTGTGGGTCACAGATGAGCTTTGATATTCTCGATGAATTTCTGCACAGCTGGCACAAAGTTCTGCCTCTCCAAGGGGTTGGGGAGAGGAGGTTTTGCCAGAGCAGGAGGGCAGTGGGAGCTGGCACAAGATTTGGGATTGGGATATCAGAGATCAGACGTGGGACATTGGTGTGGTGAGATAATGCTCCTGTGAATCTCATGTAAAGAACTGCCCCCTCCCCATGCATATGAAATCCTCTGTGCACAAAACTCCCTCGTCCTTCTCTCCACACTTGGATTTTCCAGGGATTCAGGGTTGAGGGGGGTGAGTTGCTCAGACCCAGCTCTGTAACCCCCTCCCCAGGCTGCAGGATTCAGGGCAAGGCTCCTCAACCTTTACCCTCCCAGCTAAAGGTTGGGTTTGGATCATCCAGGGACATTCTTTGGTCACTTGAGAGCTAAAAAGCCTCTTCAGAGGGTGATTTATCCCCCCAAACTAAACGAAACATCCCTTTCTCTCCTAAATCCCTCCAGAAAGCAGCTGGAACCACCTTGGACACAACATCCAGCTCTTGGATGTTTAGTATTTAATAAAACCTTCATGGATGTCCTCAAAAGGAGGCCACATGTACGGCCTCAGCTCTCACAGAAACATATTTATAACCCAGGAATTATGACAATTTTCCTCTTTTTCCTTTCCCTGTTTACTTGGGAGCTGTTAGTCCCATTAAATCGAAGTATTCACCCACCAAAGCTCAGCCCAAGCGTTTCCCTGCTGTTTGTGCCCAGGCTGGCTCTCCCCAGGGAGCAGCGATAACGTTTTGACTTGTGACAGATGCTTCCATCACAAGGATATTTTCCAGGCTGACTTTTCCCCAGCCACCTCATAAAAATAATTTTTTTTTTGTTTGAAATGAGTTGTTTGAACTGGTGGGGGCTGCTGGAGGCAGCCGGGGCATCCTTTAAAATATGTCTTGTGATTAAAAATGAAAAATAGAATTCCAAAGTAATTAACATGCGTGTTACTGGATGTACGCTGATGATTACATTATAGAACTGGTTATCAAAGGATTACAGATAAGAGGTTTAATATTCTCCAGCTGATCCTGGAGCAAATTAATCTGCTCTGACCTTTACTGTTCTTTGTTATGTCACCAGAGTATCATTTGAGCTACATCATCCCTCGCCCCTCTCAGGAGAGCTAAAAAAGGAAGGAATTTCAAAAATTTGTCTTTTAGGGGAAAGATTATCAGAGCAAAGCTTTGCTGGTTCATTGTAAGTGGTCAGCTGAGAGATGTAGATCTGAATGGCAAACCTTGGAATCTCTGCACAGATCGGTGTAAGAACAAAAAAAATGTGAAGGAATCCATTCCCTGCACGAGGATTCAGTTCCGTACCAGATAAAATGGGAGCTGTGGGAGCCATGGATTGTATGAAGTGTCCTGTCCCTACAAACAAAACCAATTCTGAGGCCAATCCTTTGAATCCATCAGGTTTAATCCCCAAATGTAAAGATGAAAGCCCCCCAGTGAAGAATTCCTGTGTCCCAGTGCTATCTCCCAGCCATGAGGTCATTCCCACCGAGTGGATTAAAGCCACGCTCCCTCAATCCCACGGATTCCAGCTCCACAGATAAGGAGAGCTGCACCATGACAGACCTCTGAGCTCTGTCTGACTCAGCAGAGAACAAAAGGCTGAGCCAATTAAACCACCGACAGCTGCTTTTCCCATCCTTTTCTCGTGTCCATGTAAAGGAATTTTCACAGCTCTCCACTGCTGCCAGAAGAGCACAGTGGTCACAGAACAGGGCTGGAAGGATGGATTTTGCTGCTGGAAGTGTTAAAAGGCACCCGTGCTGACAGTCAAACACGGGATCAAACACACCCTGACAAGGACAGGCACTCCAGGGATCTGTAAAACCAGGGAACATCCAGGGAACATCCAGGAAACCGTTACGGAAACGGGGCCTGAGCCAGCTCTGAGAAGTGCAAGCACCTCCTGGACAAGTCACAGGTGCACAAACCCCAACCACTTCCCAGGAGATGCAGGAGGAAGGAATTTCCTGCTTTGCTCCCTCCATGGGATGTTGCATTTCCTTCTGTTCCTCCCTGGGCACTCCATCTCCTGATTAGGAAATTTTTGGGTAGAAAAGCTGGTTTTTCAAGAGGTTTTTGCACCTTCAGTCACTCAGTTTAGGAGCAGTGCCATTCCACCCCTCCCTGGAGAAGGGAGGTCTTCAAAGAAAAATCTTCATCCATCTGATGCCATTCTCACACTCCCATCCGGATTTTCCACCAGAGCAGCTCCCACTTTTCCCTGCACCTCATTCCAGTGCTCCTCTGCTTCAGTTTTCCTCCTTGCTCTGGATTTGGAATCATTAGGTAAAAGGACACAGCCTTTCCCTCTCAGAACAAATTGCTCCTCTGAATTTCTCATTCCTGAGGAAGGTAATACTCATGTTTCCTAGGAAACTTCGAGCACTGCTTACTGCAAACATCATCTTGGCATATTTGGGGAATTAAGGCTTCTCTTCCATCACAGGAAAAAATAATAATGACATTTATCAAATCTTCGGCGCTGGAGCATCTTCCCAGAAAGGGAATTAGATCCTCATTGTTCCTTTGGATCTGCTGAGCCCCTTGATTTGAAATCATTGCAGGTATTTCAGTTTGAAATTATTGCAGATATTGTAATTCAAAATTATTCCCTACTGCAAAAAGCAAAAAGCACCTTCCTGGTGGCACTGAGGAGTTGTGTCACCCCCAAGACTCAGGAAGAATTTTTTGCTCCAGTAGGGAAGGCAAAATGCTGGTGTGATCCATATCCTGATGAATATTCTTCCAAGGAAATTCCAGGCAATTTCTGCCCGGAATTCAAGGCAATGTTCCTCAACCTTTACCCTCCCAGCTAAAGGTTGAATTTGGGTCTAAGCTGATCATCCAGGGACATTCTTTGGTCACTTGAGAGCTAAAAAGCCTCTTCAGAGGGTGATTTATCCCCCCAAACTGAACGAAACATCCCTTTCTCTCCTAAATCCCTCCAGAAAGCAACTGGAGCCACCTTGGACACAACATCCAGCTCTTAAATGTTTAATATTTCATAAAACCTTCATGGATGTCCTCAAAAGGAGGCCACGGGTAGGGCCTCAGCTCTCACAGACACGTGTTTAAAACCCACAAATTCTGTTAATGTTCCCTTTTTTCCTTTCCCTGTTTACATGGGAGTTGTCATTCCCGTTAAATCGAAGCATTTGCATTTCAAAACAGAGAATTCCCAGCATTTATTCCAGCAGGGCACGGGCACATGGAATCAGGTGTGCAGAACTCCAAAGGGGAAGGCTGTGCTAAGTGAAAATCACAGGATCTGGGAAGACAAACCCAGTGGAGGATCCTCCAGTGGTGCAAAAATGTTGAAAAAATGAGGATTTTCTGCAGATTCCACTCTTGATTTGTCCAAAAGGAGTTGATTCCCAAGTTCCACCATGTTCCCGTTCCTCTTTGTGGGTAAAACTCCCCAGGCTGTCCTGAGGATTCAGGGAGATCCAGGATGTGGGAGAACCCTGGGCTCTTTGCTGGATAACAAAATCCTGGGAACTCTTAAGCTACAAAATGGGAGCCAAAATGGAGTCTTCCACATTTTCTACACCAATTTCCAATTTATTTCATCAATTAATGGGTCTTTCCCCAGAATATTGCTGGAATTTCTGGAAGTGGCGATGCTTTGCACACATCCCACTCTTTGTGGGAGCAGAACCAGGGCTACACAAAAACTTTAGTGGTGGAAAAAAAATCTCTTTTAATAATTTTTATCCAAAAAAGAGAAGGAAAATTTGCTTTTTCTGGCATTATCCCGCTCCTGCTGAAAACCAGACCCAGCAGGACACTGGTCCCCAGCGTTCCCAGTGCCAGGCTCCAACTGGGAGCTGGGCTTTGCTCCTTTGGGTGCTGCCCACGCTCAGCAGAGTTAATTAAGGATAACAGAACTTCCTGCAAACAATGGGGGCTCTGTTCCTTCAGATCTCTGGATAAATACTTTATTCCTGAAACCAGAGCTCCCAAACTGATTTGCGTTACAGGAGTAACTTTCCCTAATAATTAATTGATGGGGTACTTAGTTAATTACTCGCTGACGTGATCACTCAGGTGTTTTATGACATCGTGGGGTTGATAATGATCTCATTGAGTGTTTGGAGCTGCTGGAATTCCTGCTCCAAACATGGAATGTTCATTTATTTTGATGGGAACAGAGGGAAGGAATTCCCCCCCCCCCCTCCCCCAGTTTGATCCTTCTTTTACTTAGGAATTCTTAATTTTTTAATTAAATTTTTAATTTTTTATATGTTTTGGTGATGATTCCCAAACAAAAGGAGAATATTGCGTAAATTAGGTGAGTTTTGCAGGTTTTCCAGCCTTTCCTTCCTTTCCTGGGGCTCCATCAGCATGGCTCCTCCTCCTCCTCCTCCAAGGAAATTTAAGGTCTGAAAATTCTGTGAATGAATGAATTGATGGCTGAAAGTTTTCATGGATAACTGTGCTCCATCTAGGTGTTTGTTTATGCTGTCTATATAAAAAAGAGTTCATTACAGCACCTCATTAATTCCAATTCTGGTGCAACCTTTGTTAGAATAATCACAGGTATTAAGGCATTTCCTCCTAAAAATGATCCGGGTTTATTTTGCTTCTCGCTAAGATTTCCATAGAAAAATCTCATTATAATAAACATTTAGTTCCTTAAAGTTTCACTTTGGATTTTGAATAGGTTTTATTCCCTCTGCCCAGCTCGGTTTTTGATGATTTATTGCAGAGTAGCAGCAGAACCTGCCCATCTTCAAGCAAAAATTTACAAAAATCATGGTTTGAGTTGAGTGTTCAATCTTCTTAACCAAATGAAGGGGGTTTTGTCACGAATATCAACTTCAATGTTTCTAAAAATTGATTCACAGACCCGAATTTAAATGGCCATCCTTAAAAATGATATTTTTAAAAATTTCCATTAAATCAGGAATGCGCTCAGCTCCCTTCCAATCCATAGGAGCCCAACTAAAGGGGGGCTTTTCTCCAGAGCTTCGTTTGCTCTCTGAGCTCCACTTAAAGGTTATCTTGGTTTTTACCATGTCTGGCTCACAATTAAACCCAATAATGAATAAATCCTACAAAATTCATTTTCCAAAGTCTGATCTCACAGCGAATTTTTAAGGAATTATAAGAAAATCTAGGAATCTTCAGGAACTGGAGTGTTGAGTTTTTCAGGACTTCCCTCTAGGTTTTAACAGAACATTTCCCTTTCACCTTTAAATAATCTCCACCCGGGATCACAACACAGGAGGACATGGAAAAAGCAGCTGCTGGAAAAGCAAGGAAGGCAGGTTTGTTTCATGGTTGAGCAGCTCTCATTTTCATCCCCAAAATGAAATATAAACTTCTTGTATCTCTTTTCTTCCCTGCATTAAGTGCCCTGCATTCACCTGGGGCCACTCAATACCTTTGGTTTCATCTTTCCAACACAAAAGTCCTTTTTTTCCCCCCTCTTTTCTCTTCCTTCTCCTCCTATTCAACTCCAGCAGCGTTCAGGAGAGTGGAAAAATTAATTGATTTTCGCTAATGATGTCTCAGTGAGCAGATCAGGTGAACTGTGGGCAGCAGCTGCACTTTAATTTGGGAGTGTGCAATTGAAAATTAGGCACTCATTGGGTTACTGCACCTGAGCTGCAGGTTGGGCCCCTGCCTGAGGGGGTTTAGAAAGATAAAACTCATTTAAAATTCCAGAGAAATTCTAATATCCATGTGGATGGGAAGAAAAGGAGGATGGAGATCATCCGGATTTGTTTGGAAAATAATATGGAAGTTAGGACTTCAGGAAGTGAAGAAAAGTTGAGTTTAGAGGTAATTAAATGTCATTTTTGCACTTGGTGGAATTAAACCCAACCTCAGTGTTCTGCAATTGTCTCAAGTACCAGAAAGTGAAAGAGAAACACAGAGGAAAAAGCATAAATCTTAAATTACTGCAGAGTAATTAATAATCCAAAGTGCCAGGAAAGTATCAAATATTAAGACTAAAAGCATTTGGAATCATATTTTTAATTTAAAAACACGGTTTCAATGCAATGAGAACCTTGATTTGATTTTCACCTTAAAGCTTAAAGTTTTATTAAATATTAAAGCTGACAGTGTGTGTGAATATTATTGTTTGGGTTTGGTTTGGTTTGTTTCTTCTAATACTGCACATTAAACTTGAATCATTTCACTTCCAGGATCTGCTCAGATCCTCTTAGGAAACAACAAAAACCACATTTTAGGTGTTCCTAAAATAGAAAAGTGGAACCAGCGTTTGGGCCATTGGATTTTTCCATTTGAAATCATCGATATTTTGCAATCTGGATGAAGCTGGGGATGTTTGTACTCCGAAATGTCAGCCAGCACCTTCCAGTTTCACATACTTGTCATCATTTTACAGGCTTCAGGCTCACATTACAAACTGGCAGCGACGCTTTTCAGGTCATCTGAATATTCCCTTTATTTTCCTCTCTCTCTCCTTTACCTGAATCTGTAAATTTCAAAGGAAATCCAGAGGGAAGTTGGAATTTCAGGGAAATCTCTCGCCTTGGTGTTGCAGCTGGGCTTCTAAACCAGGTACAGCTCTGAGGCACTGAGGGACAAAAAAGGCACCTGCAAAGCACAAATATGATCTGAAAATCATGGAATGGTTTGGGGTGGAAGGGACCTTAAAGGCCATCCCTAAATCCATGGACAGGGACACCTTCCACCATCCCAGGGTGCTCCATCCTGGCCTTGGACATTCCCAGGGATGCGACAGTCACGGATTCTCTGGGAATCTGTTCCAGTGCCCCACCAGCCTCATGGATTCACCTGGATGAAAGGAAACAGAGCTGGAGTTGTTTTCTAAACTCTGGAGTGAAGAGCAGCCAAGAAATCGGTTGGGAAAAGGTGGGAGAAAAACCTGCACGTGGCTCTTATGTGACCCTGTATCCAAAGAAAAATCTCTTCTCCGAGAGCTGGAACTTGCCTTCAAAGTCAAGGTTTTCTCTGTATTTTGAAAATGCATTTTATGGATGTCAGAGGGAATCCTGTGCTCCATCACAATTCCAGCATCTCCCAGTGCAGGAGGAGCTTCCCCTTGGCTTCTCCTGACACCTTTGAAGCCCAAATGCACAAAAAAACCTGCACCCAGACCCTCAAAACATTCCAAAAGGTTTTCTCTTCTGGAAAATTCGGCCATGTGTTGGGTTCCTGAGTGAAAGCACTTAAAATCAAACAGCACCACAACCAGAGCCCTACAAACCACTAATTCCATTTATTCCCTGTTCCTGGAGCCCATTTGGGAGGGCTGGAGTGAGAAAAAGAGGGAAAATTCACCGCGTTCTGAGTGCCCATGAGAGCAGAGAGGGAAAGGCTGATGCAGGTCACCTCTCCTGTCCTCTGGCAGAGCAAATCCATTCTCCTTTCCATATTTATTGCCTGAGCCAATAGAAAAGCTTTCCCTGTCCAAATCCCGAAGCTTTTGCTGCTCTGTGCTCCGAAAGTGAGAGCATTTCTCACTTGTGCTGTGGTGCCGCCCTGGATCAGCGGGAGGAGCCGCGTGCTCCGGCCGCAGTTGGCATTCCTGGCGCGTATGGACAGCACAGGCTCCATCCACGAGCCAGGGGCAGGAAGAAGCAGCTTTTGTGAGCAGACCCTTGGGCTGGGACAGCTCAGCCATGCAGCTGTGCTGGGCTGGCCCTGCCAAGGAGGGGAAATCAGCAACTTTGTTGGAATTCCTGCCTTTATCAGACTGGCAGAGGGGAAGGGCTCGCTCCTTGCCACGTTAATTGCTTTGAGTTTGGCTTTTGGAGGAATCTTTGGGTTCAGCTGTGAGGTGGCATTTCCAGAATGCCAATTCTTCCCCAGGATCAGTGATCTCAGACAGAACTGTGAAATCTTCATTCCTGTACTTCCCTTTGTGGCCTGAGCTTTCAGGGCAAGGAGTCAGGAGTCGCCCCTGAAAACTCAGCCAGATGTGGCTCATTCCAGGTGAGCTCAGGGAGGAATTATCCCAGCAGGAGCGAGAGAAAGGAGTCACAAGATCCCCCTCTGTCCTCATCCCTGAGCAGCAATTCCCAGCTCATCCCTCACTCTGCCTGCCCAGGGAATATTCAGCCTTTGAGCAGAAGGAAAGAACACACAAGGAATGTTTCCAAAGGATTTTACAGCCAGGGATTCAGGATCAAACACAACGTTTTCCTGCCTTTCCCAAGAAATTCATCCAGTGCCAGACACAATTCCAAGAGAGACAGGAACATCGGGAAGGGTTTTTACTTCAGAGGGACAACCAGAGCAGTGTGAGTTAGACTAAGAGTAATCAGACTAAACCAGTGATTTCTGTGCAAGGATTTGGAGTCTCTCTGAGGTAAAAACCCCATTTCCATACATCAGAGAAGGAGGAGTAGGAACCTTCATCCTCATAAAAATGGGATCAGGAAGATGCAGCCTTATCCAGGGGTAACCAAGGTCAGAGTGTGTTACACCTTCAATTATTTTTAGGTTTCAAGAGAACCAGTTGCCACCTCCTGTACATAATGACAGGTCAGCTTAGGTATTAAAATCAATATAAAATAAGCTATAAACCAGGTTTTATTTTACAGAGACTCTTTTTGTGATGCCAGGAGTCTGATGTAAGAGGAAACGTGATTCAAATGGTGTCACCAAGGCAGTCGGTGCCATCCCAAGGGATCCAGGTGTGTTTGTATCGTTCCTCTCAGGCTGCAGATCCTCCCTGTAAGGACTAAAACACAAATATTCCCAGAGAGGGAGAGGTGTGAGGCTCAGCATGGCTGAGCAAACGCTCTGCTGAGGGCCAGGAAGCACCCAGGAAAGGGGTGTATGAAGGGAAAACATACTGGGGGAAAACCACTCACAAAAGTGGTTGAAATCCCACAAAAACATGGATCTTTGCCTTTGGGAATTATGCACGGATTTGATTCTTCCTCACGCTACAAATATAATATTACCCAAATTAATGAGGGAAGGTGATGGGATTGCAGGGTAAACTCTTGGTAATGCCCAATTATTGCGAGAAGATTGGTGAGTGAGGCAGGAAAAATGTCCTGGCCGTGGAGCATCCCCGTGTTCCCACTTTTTCTGTGGAAAGGGAGTCTCTGTGCTTTCCTCTCGTTACAGCTTAGAAGGGCCCCTTTGCTCCAGCTGCCTGAATTTTGGAGAGCAACTTTCCAACACTGAACTTTCTGCCTTGTGATTCCTGCAAACCCTTCCCAGCCATTCCAGCTGGGCTGTGCTGCTCCTGGGCTGTGCTGCTCCTGCTCGGCCTGGGACAGCTCCAGAGGAGTTTGCAGCCACAGAGAGCAGAGTTTGGTGAATCCACCACTGCCAGGATCGACAGGACAGCCAATAAACACAAAATCCAGCCCTGAGCTCCAGAGCAGGGCCTGGCTGCTCGCCCTTGTGCCTCTGAACTGCTTTTGGAAGCCCTGCCCTGCCCAGGGCAAGTAAAATTATCTTAATTAGCCACTTTGAAAGAGTTCCCATGGAGCTGCTGGATGCTGATCCTTTCCTAGGTCACTGCAAAACAATTTCACATCTAATTCAGATTGCACAAAGGCTCATGAGCTCATAGAAACTCTGACACAGCTTCGTGTTCTCCCCAGTCTGGGTCACATTTGGGGCTGGCTAAAAGGCAGGTGATGAACCTCCTGTTATTTTTAAAGTCACCCTTGTAGGTATTTTATTCTCCTTCATCCCAGACCTGCATCCCCTGAACAAACAGAAATAGATCTGCTCTTTTCTTTATCCCATCTTCAGATGATGATGAATTAAGCAGGTTGTGTTTGACAGCTCTGTTTATTAAGATGGACCAAACCCAGAACCCAAACAAACCCAAACCAGAGGAAGTTCAGAGTTGCAGCCAGACCTTTCACCTGTTTTCCCTTTTGAATGCCCCAAATCCAAATTTTAGGAACATTTCCATCAGGTTTTGATCTATTTTTAATTACTGAGACTCCCGGTCTGTAGCTCAGAAGGAGATAAAACACAGATATAAAGATCTGGCTGTTCCTCCACAATCTTTTTTCCAGAGTTATGCAACCAGGGCTGTTTTTATGACCACAGTGGCATAAATTAACCATGAGCAGGCACAGGAAGGGGGATTTAGCACCAGGAAGATGGATTTAGCACCAGGAAGATGGATTTAGGACACCTCCAGCCATCACTTTCTGTCTCTGACCCATCCCAGCAGGCCCAGGCCAGGACTCTTTCCCAGTACCTTTGCCCCAATCTCCAAGAGCAGAAACAGTGGGAATGTTTTTCCCTCATGGGCTGCCTCTGCTCTGGGATTTTCTGCAGCCCTGAACACGTGTTTAGAACTCCAATTCAGCACAACTGAGGTCACTAAATTAGAAAGCCAGTTCTATAAAATGAGGATTGTTGGTCATGGTGATCTCTCATGGGGGGAAATGGGGACAAAATGTGCAGCTTGTATCAAATATTTTTCCAGGGCTGTTTATTATTTTGTGTCTTGCAGGCTGAATTTTCACCAAAATCTCAAAAAATAGAAAATTTCAGCAAAGTCTGGGAACAGCTTTGGGCTTGTCCAGGGAGGTTTGGAGTTCCCATCCCTGGAGGTGTCCAAGGAAGGCCTGGATGTGGCACTCAGAGCTCTGGGCTGGTGACAAGGTGGGGATTGGACACAGATTGGATTCGGTGATCCTGGAGGGTTTTCCAACCTCAATGATCCTGGGATTCTGTGATTCCCACCCCAGAGAATCCCCAAACTGAATCCATGGCCTGGTATCTTGGTCTGATACTGAGCTTACAGGACCTGGCTTCACACTGGTCACCAGTGGCATCAAAACATGAGGTGAGGAAGAACAATATCCGAAAGAACTGAAGATTCCCTCTCTCCCCTCTCCCAATTCCAAGCCTGGCATTTTTCCAAGAGCCAAACCCTAAAAGTTGTGCTGGGCTCTTGTGATGACCTCACCTGCACAATTTTTCAGGCACAGGAAAATTCAGTTATCCAGCACTGGCGTTCATGTCCTTTTTTTCCCCAGTAATTGTATCCTTAGGAAAACCAGCCATGCTTCAGGCACCAATGGGATGGGAGGGGGGAAACATGGGAAAAAAATGCTTTTTTTGCCAGGCAGTGACCCTGATCAGCCAACAAACCAACCCAAATTCTGCCAGAAGGTTACACCTGGACAGAAATTCAGCGTTTGTGTTTTTAGGGTCATGTTCCAGCTTCATTATTCCCTTTTTTTTGTTTAATATTTTGGTATTTGAGTGGATATTTTCAATTCCAATGGGGCAATGGGACAAGAAAGATAAAAAACTTAGCCCAGGGTGACTCTTTTTACATTCTAAAGGATGCTCTGGCTCCCACTTTTTGAGCAGACTCCATCCCAGACCAGGCTGGTCCAACACCAGGGCCCCTCTGCCCTTTTGGGAAATTTCTCTTGAATTTAGGACAATCCTCTCTGCTCCCTGATTTTCCAATGGCATCACAAAGAGTTTGGGGACAATGACATCTTCCCTCTTTGCAAGAAGACGATCCGTGCTCAGAGGGAGCCTTTTGGATCTTCTGGAGAAGAATTCCACCCAAAACCAACTCTGGAGCACAACATCCACAATCACAGCACTGACAGAGAAAAACTAAACCTCTCCCAAAAATCCCTTGAATCCATCCCACTCCACCTCACAACTGAGAGCAAAGCTGGGCAGGAGAGGTTTTTATTCTAATTCATCTCGGACTGGATGTTTCGGTGAACTTGTCTGTTTTATAATAAATATTTCCCCCCTAAAATTATGGAATTGTCTGTTTCATTTCAAGCTCTTTCTTCACCCCAGGCTCCAGAAAGAGCAATGGTTTTTTAATGTGGAAATTTCTTGCACAGGTTCCTTTTGTCCCTTGAGCCAAATCCCATTTTTCTGTTTCTTAAAGATTTATTTATTGATCCTTTTTTGGCCCACCTGATGAGTTACACAACCACATATCACAGAGGGGATGTAACCAGCAGTTTAAAAACCTTACAAAAAGGGCCTGGAAGCAGCCAAAGCAGCTTTATCAGCATCACTCTGATTTATTTAGCACATCCAATGATTTACTGTGGCCTTTGGTTTATGCTCAAAGCATTTTTGAATTCTTTTTGTTCAACTTCTTTTTTTTTTCCTTGGGTCTCTTCTGAAAAGTCGACACACGCAGCCACTATTGTTTTCTATTCTCATCTTTGCAAACTTTCAGGGTTTAAATCATCTCTAATAAATAAAAAACTTGCAGTTGAAACAGGGGAAGGAAAGTTTTTTTTTCTTTCCAGCTACTCCTGACCATAAGGCACGTTAAAGGTTTGGGGTTTTTTCTGCTTTCTGCTTCTGTTTGGTTTGTAATTAAGAAACTACTTGAATGAGAGAATATATATATATATATATATATATATATATATATATATATATATATAAATAGCCAATCTTGGATCCTTTATTATTTCCAAAGCCAAACTCTCTCAAAGTTCCTGACAAATCCCATCCATTTCTTTCCCTTTTTCACTCTAAATTTCCATTCTCAGCTCAAGCTGAAAGTGCTGAACTGACAGAAGGAGTCAGCATTTTAACCCCCATGAGATTTCCAGTCACATCTTGGCAGCCTGGGGAAACCCAAGCTCAAGATATTTTGGGAAGGCACCTAAATTAATCTTTTCATACCTCTGTCATCCATCAATGGGCTGGACTGTGAAGCTTTGTCCTTCATAAAGGCGTTGCCCGGGGCGTTTTTGGGGTCAGAGCATTCCTTTGGTGTTGTTGGGGGGCTGACCCTGCCAGCAGCTGCACAGATGGGGAAGGAGCAGATCCTTCTGTGCCTGGAAAAGCTGGAATTTTACCAGCATTCTTTATTAGAGATGCTCTGATTTTCACAAATCCTTCTGCAAGCCAGGGAGGGGTGACCGGGCACGGTTGGGGATCAGTCACAGGTTGGATTTGATGATCTTGAAGGTCTTCTCACACCTTAATGATTCTGTGAGGTTGGGTCAGTCCTGGTTGAAAGATGAGAAATCAAATTTGAGAAATGATTTCTAAAAATCAGTGGCAAAGTCCAGATGAAGACACAGAGCCCTGGACTCCTCCTCCAGTGCCACAGCCACCAGAGCATCGTTCCCTGCCCTTCGGGAGGGGAAAGCTCCTGGTTCACCTCTCCCAGGGCAGATTTTCCAGGGCTGAGACAGGTGGGATTTTTAAAAATGCTCTCTTGTGGTATCTGCACAAGGTTTTCCAAACCATCACTTCTCCATCACAAAACCCTTGCTCCTCATGGTGCATTTTGAGGTCCTGTGAAGGTTTCAGAGCCCTCTCAATGATTAAATTCATCCTGTTGCTAAAATGCTTCCAGTGCCAGGCATGGACTGAGCAGTTTGCAAGGAAAAACTGTTCCAAGCTCCTCAAGTGCAGCTCTAATCAATTTTCCAATTGATAACTGCACTGGATAGCTCCCACCCCTCCCATTTCCAAAGACACGAGCAAGTCACAGACCATCCTGGGGTGGAATCCCAACCAAAGTTCTGAAATCCAGCACATTATCTCACATTAAATGCACTCCTGTTCCACAGAATTCCTCTGCTTTCCGTTTAACTGACGTGTGACACACAAAGCAAAAGATGGGAATTGAATTTTAGAGCTCCCAGAAGCTGCCAGGCTGCTGGAGATAATTTTGCTGAGGGGATAAATTAACTTTTCAAACTTTATTTCTTTTTGGGTTGGAAGCCCTGAAGGAGCCCTCGCTTGGAGAAGCAACACATTTATTTCTTGGCTTTGCTTTCTCGCAGCTAATGGCTGGTTTATTTTGCAGAAAACATGTCTAGCTTTGCTCTTAACCACACTTTCAGTAAAAATCTCATAAAAAGAGTGAAAAAAAACCCTGCTCAGCAACCTCTGAACTTGAGCCTTATCTCAGATTTAATCTCGGTTTGAAATGAGGGCTGACTCCTGACCTCTGTCAGCTGAACCTCCCATCACCTGCCAGAGTTGTTTGGTGGAACCCAGCTTTTATTTCTGCCTGTGACCGAGCCTGAATCTGATTTACAATAATCACTTCTAGGAAAGGCTGCTCTGAACTTGGCCTTTGCTGTGCCTGATCAATTAAGACAGGAAAAGAGCTGATTAGAGGCACTCTGATAGTGGGGCCTATCACAAACCATTCTGCATCGATTTGGGGTGCTCAGGAGGGCTTTCTTTTACACACTGAGTATTGATCAGCACCTGCAAATGAAAACATTGGAGAGGTAATTGCTCCTCCTGCAATATATTTAAAGCGTGGCAGCTCTAAAAGTGTGATCCTCAGTAAACACAGCTCCCCACCCCAGAGATCTGGGCACTCCCCAGCTTATCAAAAACACTTATCTGGCAAAATCTGTGCCTGGAAGGTGCCATCTCACAGCTCCCTTTCTAATGTCTGTGTCACGAGCTTCAACCTCAGCTGTCAGGAAAGTTTTAAATCAAATTAAATTTAAATGTATTAAGTTAAAGAGTATTTAATTTTTAAAAATGGGAATTTGATGCTTTGTAGACAGGCAACTCTTCTTATTTCCTTCCTGCCACTGAGGTGGGTAGTTTGGGAGATAAATTTGAAAACAATTGTATTTCTTTCCAGATATAAATATGTACTGATGTCCTAATTATATCAGTAACTTCTTGCAAGCTCTTGAGGAGCAGCACTTCTTTTTTTCTTGTAGATTGGTTCATTTTGGATCCAGCACCAAGAAAAAAAGTCAAACATGGTCCTGATAACAGAGCTCACCACTTCCTGCCTAGTGAACACCTGTCAGAAATACAGAAGGCTCCTTGGCAGGTTGATTAGAGGAGCTAATTGCATTTTTATTAACGAGCCTGCTAGATTTTCTTACTAGGGGAGCTGGCAGGCCTGCAGCAACCCAGGGCCTATCTTTGGTTCTTGTTATGCTCTGAGGCTTGGTGTTCATCAGAGGGACAAGGTGAATTTAATGAAATAAAGACTGTAGTCAGTTTGGAACCTCTAGTTTAATACAGAACATGGGAAGGAAAAGGAGAAAATTAAAAAGAAAAGGAGATAAAGGGATAACAGAGAGCCACAGAGTCACTGAATGGGTGGGGTTGGAGGGGACCACGGGCAGGGACACCTCCCACTGTCCCAGGCTGCTCCAAGCCCCAGTGTCCAGCCTGGCCTTGGGCACTGCCAGGGATCCAGGGGCAGCCCCAGCTGCTCTGGGAATCTGTTCCAGAGCCTCACCACCCTCACAGGGATGAATTTCTTCCTAAAATATTTGTCCATGGAGCAGCAACAACATCTCCCAGCACCTCTGCTCCCAGAAAAACTTACAGAAGGTCCCTGATCCAGACCCAATCCTTGTCCTTGTGGAGCCTACTTGGTGCCAAAGCCAGCAGCTGCCAGAGGACAGGCTGTGGAAGCAGAGCTGAGGACAGGCTGTGGGTTTAAACTGCATCTTCCTCATCCCCATGAGAAGGAAATAGAGCTCCTTGTAATCCCCATTGTGCTCCTGCCTAATTGTGAACGATCTGCTGAGGCCTCCAGGGAGAAACCCTGGAATCTGAGGCTGCTTCTAGGCAGTATCTGCATTCAAATCCTTCGTTGTTCCCTGTATTTTATGCAGAAATCTCACTAATGTGCTTGAAGAAGAAATTCACCAATTTCTACACAGAACATTTGTTTATTGATTATTTTACTACACGTTTGTCGATGCCACAATTCCATCTTCCACAGGAGAAAGAGGAAGAACAAAGGAAAAATGGCACAGAGAGTCTGAGGGGAGAATTCCTGATTCTGCTTGGGAATGGGAGCTGAGAAAGCAGAAAACAAAACCATCTGTAGAAATCCATCACAGCTGTCCCAAATGGTTAATCTGCAGAATTCTGCATGATTTGATAAAACAGATTTGATAAGGAATCCTGTCTGTTGGACACAAGTTTCACTCATCCAGGGCACTCCTGAGCAATTCCTATTTTTGAATTCATGAACAACGTTTGATGAGCTGCCTCCACCAAGCCATTCACTGCTGTGCCACGCAAGCACAGAATGTACAATCCTAATTAGCTGCTTTGCCCAGCTACTTAAAATGTTTTGCACATGCCAGCAAACGTAAATACACAATTAGGGCATGTTCAGTTAAAAGGCAAAGCAAGAAAAAGCACAACTATTATTAGCCAGAACAAAAATCTTCATGATCTTCATCCATAGCAAGGGCTAATTAAGGTGGTAAAATGTGCAAATGAGCTCAGCTGATTATTTAGGGTTTGGAAAGCAGTGCCAGGCTGGGAGGTCCAACACTGAGTGTGTTGAGGGGTGGGTTTGTGATTCTTGGTGCTGGGAGCTGCTGTCTGCACAGGTGTGAAAATAATCAGCATTAGGGGGTTGTGGTAATGGGAATTGGGAAAGTGGTCACAGGAGACTTTCCTGGCAGATGAACCCTATTAAATGTCAGTTGCATCAGCTGGTTTGTGTGGCTGGGTGTCTTTCCACTTATATTTAGGGAGTAAATAAAATTCAGCTCATTGTCAGCTCAGTTTAATGACCAAAGTTTGAGGGAAAAATGGAAAAAGTGTTTTTTTCTTTCTCTCTTTGAGCATTTGCCCATTCCCTATCTAGAAACACTGCATTTCCCAGTGCTCCAGATTGCGTGGGATTGGGAAATTCTTACAGAGTTAGTGCCAGAGAAGATAAAGAGGAACTTTCTTCCAGGGAATTTGAAGCATCCTGCACTGCAGTGAATGTTTTATTTTCAGGTTGGAGGTGATTCCCCTCAGCCTGAAACACGGGGTCTGCTACAGCAGCCTGACAACTTCTTTGCTGTCAAACACACACAAGGAACTAATTAAAAGAGAGGTTCCTTAATTTCCACAGCTAAGGTTTCGGTTTCTATCTAAAGGCTGACTTTGCCAGCTCCAGTTAGTCCTGCTTCTCCCAGGAATGTACACCCAAAATTTGTCCACCTGAATTCCTCGACTAAGGACGCACTGTGGACACCTGGCAGGGCTGGGCAGAGCGCAAGTGGCACCAAAGCCACCACCAGAATCCTGGTGCAAGACCCTGCTGGGCTCCAGTTGATTCTCCAGTGGTGGCTTGGTGTAGCTTGGTATCCTTTTGGGTCTGTCCCTGGGAGGGGCATCAGCAGCTCAGCTTCCTGGAGGCAGAAACAGGAATGCTGATGTGTAAATAAATAAGTGAGGGCAAAGCAGAGATCACCACTCCTCCCCTCAGTGAAAGCACTGCTGATTACCTTTAAAGCAAATTCATATTTACAGTCACAGCAGCATTAAAGTTATTTTAAATTAAATAAAATACCAATAAAGCTTTATTAGTGTTTCATCTCTTTCTCCCTTTCTTCACGTCCTGGTCTGAATTTTAATTGCGGTTTCTTTCCCACACCCCTCCAAATCCGAGGAGGCTCCAGCAAAGCCAGAGAGGACCAATTGGGAGCTAATGACTGGTGTAGTCTGATCCCGGCCCAGATAGGCTGGGTTTGCCTCGTTAAGCGTGCCTAGCAAGCTGATTAAAGCCAAGCACATTCTTCTCGTCTTACAGGCACTCGGTGCCTGTGGGATATGGGATACCAAAAAACCCCTCCTGTGTCCCTGATCCTTTAACTGCATGTCAAAGCAGCGAGGCCCGAGTGAGGTTTCATCTTTCCCGAGGTGTTGCCCGGTGCTAATTAGCCTCGGGACCTCGTGAAAAGGGAGAAAGTGCAGGAAAAGATTTCAATGGAGATTGGTTCCTTGCCCACTGCATAGAACTCAGCCCTGCAGGAGTCTGTCCACTTATTCCCGTTTTGTGCTTGATCCAGGGATGGATTCTGCACTAATTAACACAAGTACTGTTGCTGATTAAGTGGATATTTCAGCAGGCTGAATTTCCACATTCTCCATCCAGAGCTGTCCATGACATCCCCAAAGCAGAAGGGAAGGCAGAGCAACGTTTCTGTTCCCCAGGTTTTTGTTAATTAGGCTCGGCTAAGGAGGGCTTCCACCCTGGACCTGATAACGGGTTTGTCTGACCACTGTAAAGCAACAACAGAGCACAGCAAGTTCCCCAGTCCCAGGGGAAGGTGGGCAGGGCTGAACCAAGCCACAGGTCCTCACATCCCAGCCTCCATTCAATTCCCAGTGTCGTAATGGAAAGCGGTGGGAAGTGTCCTTGATTCCCTGATAGCCTCAGCCCTGTGTGCTCCAGCCTTTCTAATAAAGGCCTTTGGGAAACTGCATGTGGATTTGGCCTGCCCAGACACCCACTTTTTATTGATTTTGTTCTGTTTCACTGTTCCGTTTGCTGCGAGGGAAGGCGGTGAGAGAGCAGAGCTCCAGGCCCGGCCACAGGGGCCCGGCACTTCGCAGTGTTCCCAGACTCCCGAGGATGGTCATACCCTTGGCAGGCTGCTCTTTGCTGTGGGCTCGCCTAAAAGTGCTTCTGGCTGCCTTCAAAGCCTTCCCAACATGCAGAGGGCCTTGTTTGTGGATATCCGACCCTTCTTTTATCCCATTTCCGACTGTTCAGTCACCCCATGCGCTCTTGGAGCTACGTAATCACCGTCAATTCCTTCACTGTTTGGGGGGATTGGATCCAAAGCTTTTTGGGCTTTTTCAGGTCATGTGTGCCAGACCTCAAAGTGACCTTAGCTAACAATCCCTTGTTTCTCTTCCTCTTTCATGTACTTACTTTCCAGGATCAATCTCTTTCCAAAAATAATATTAACGTTGGCAGCCTCTGCCTCTCCGCTTCGCTCTGGTGTGTGTCTGGAGCAGCGAGGAGAAGAACAAAGCTCCCTGTCTTTCAAACTTTAAAACACTCCTCTTGCAGCCGCACTTGGGGCCTTTTCTTTACATTTGTTGTATTTCTCAGCTGGAAGATTGAGGGGTTTGTCGCAAGAGGATCCTGTGCCCGGCACCAGTGACTGGCATGGAATCCATCGGGGCTTTGCCGGGTTGGTTCCCGTCACTTTTGATATTCCTCAGGCGTGAAGGGGAACTTACAGAGCTTGTTCCCATTGCCTTCAGATATTCCTGACACGAAGGGAAATTCAGAACCAGGGGCACTAATGCACAATCACTTTGTTTCAACTTTTATTTATCCAGTGCATTCTGCGTTAAAGAAATAAATGACAAAATAAGTTAAGTGAAGAATAAAGCACAGACAGGGGAGCACAGTGGGACAGAAATGGCAGGAGAGGCTGGTCCTGGAACGCTTTGCTCTCTTCTGGTGGCTGCAGTCAGAACCAGCAGCTGGAAGTGACTGGTTATAAAATTATAGCAAGAAATTAGATTAACACATTTAATAGCAGATATTCCCATTGGAGAGAAATTCCTGCAGCAGTGAGGGGACGTTTTTTATCACCTCAGAGCAAGGCTGGGTGCATTTCCAGAGGATATTCCAGGCTCAAAGCCTGGTCTCCATGAGCTGCGAATGGGGCAAAGGGACCAGACAGAGGCTAAGTGACACTTCACCTCTCACCTTAAACTTTCCTGAATCAGGGACAAAGAGAATTTTTCCTTGGAATGCACACGCTTGCAGCCATGACAGAGTTTTACAGACCTGGCTGGACTGCAGGGTGGGTGTAACATTACCCCAATATTTATTCCCAGTGCAAAGGGGCAGGAGAACTGGTATCGGGGGAAATACTGAGGAAGATTGTGGGAAAGGGAATATTGTGGAAGATTGGCTACATGAGAAAGGGCACATCAAACCGCTGAAGTTTGATCGCACGCATCTTGTGTAACAAATGAAGTTGCAAAAAGCTACAAGTTCTCCTGCTCAACAACAGGGCTTCCATTGAGTTCTTATTGCTAAGCTAAGTGTTTTATTGCAGAGTTAGCAAGGTTGAGTTTTTGGCAGTAAAACAATAAAATACTGTGGGTTAGAAAAGACAAAGAAGAAAGAGAATTGCTGACCACAGAAGAGGAGCTAGGAGGGGTTAAGAAGTCAGCTAAAACTACGTGAACCACTTAGAATGCGCCTTTACGAATATTCATAAGCCTATTATTGATAGTATATAAGAAACTTTAGTATGATTAATAAACGGAATCCTGCTGATCCACTCATATTGAGCGTCCGGGCTTTCCCTCCGTCGTGACAAACTGGCTGAGCTCTGTTTGCACCCAGGGGTTCTGTCAGGACCCTGCAGGGCAGCAGGTGCTGCTTTGTACCTCATTCAGCAGCAATTCATTCAGTCATTCCTGCAGGAAAAGGGAACGGGATGTGGGCCCTAAACCCCACTGGGGGAGAAGATTCCCTGGCCATCATCCCATTTGCCCCATCACCAAACCCTTCAGAACTTCCCCGGGCATGGTCCCTGCTCCGCCTGGGTGCCACCGTGCCCAGGATGGAGAACGCTGCAGTCCCTTGTCACCATGCCCGTTTTTGGTGATTTGACACCAGGAACTGCTCCGAGCTGCGCTGCGATGGCAGAGATAAGAGCGGGACAGGGTGGGCAGCAGAGGCGAAGTTCCGTTTGCAGAGGGCAGGGCAGGGCAGGAAGGGTGAGACGAGAAGTGTTAACGCTCCACGAGCTTATCTGACAGCTGGAACTGGTCGGATTTGAGGGCTGGGCTTTTTCTTTTCACTTTTGCCATTGACAAACACCGCTTTTCTTGCTCTTCCTCTCCCGGAAAGAGCTGATTGCCTTCCTCCTTCCCTCCCTCTCCACCCAAATGCCGGCCGGTGCAGATGTTCCAGCTGCTGCTGCTTCGCTGGAGCCGGGAGCACCTGCCCCAGCGCTGCCCAGCTTCATCCCGGCTCTGCATCCTGAATTTTGGGGAGAAATTACCCTGTTTGCCCCTTTTCAGGGAAATTTATGCCCATCACCTCAGCAAGCCGGACCTTTTTTCCCTGCCCGTGGTTCTCTGCTTTCTGATGCTGCTGTCCAGCAAAGGGCCTTATCCAAGCCATGTTTATTTATGAGAGACACCTTTATTTAGGGGGAAAAAAATTTACTTTTCAGACAAAACATATTTTAAGGGCAGTAAATTGCTCTGGGTCTCTCTATCTAGAGCTCGCTTATCCTCTGACGTTAAATAGATGAGGTTTTTTAACCTTTTGTAGTGACTGCCTTTTCCTGGGCTGCTGATGCCCTTCCAGCCCAAGGGATGCCTCACATCCAGCTGTGGCTCAGCAGCAATTTCAGTTTGGCTGGACCTTGAAATTAGTCCCTACCCTTGTGATTGAGTTGTCAGCACTTGCTGAGGGATCATTTATTGTGCTGTCCCTTCCCATTCAGACAGGAAAGCCTCACACAATAACTTCACCTCGTGGAAAAGGTCATGCCCGGAGTTCACAAAACACTGTCTTATTCCTTTATTTATTGCTTAGCCCCCCCAGTGCCCATCCCCTAAGCCACAAAACGAGAGAAGACAGTTAAAAACACTCTACTTTGGCACATTCCCCCTGATTTGGCAGAATTTGGGTTGAGGCTTTTGGTTTGTATTTATGTGAGTCTCAGAAAAAGCAGGAAAAAGCTCAGCTGGAGATTCCCAGAGAGCCCCAATGCAGAATCCGTGCAGGATTTATAGGTCTGCATCCAGCCCATAAATCAGTTGAGGGCGACTTGAAACCCAGCCCAGATTTGCCAGGACAGCCCCAGACTGATCCACAGAGCCTTGTGCCCTGTTCCTGCCCTGCCCCTGATTTTCCATGTCCCATCCCTTCTGCCCCCAGTGCTCCATGGCCACCACACCTCCCGTTTCCCTGTGTGCCCACGTGCGTCGTCCCCAGCGTCCCCACGTCAGCGATGTCCCGGGGCAGAGCCGTTATCACTCGCAGCAAACGGTTCTTTCCCCTCCACATATTTTTATTTTTGAGTGTCAGATGTGGAAAACCCGACAGGATGATCACTCAGCGTGTACCTTGTGCCTGCTGCCTGCTGGGAAGTCACAGCAGACATGACAAATGAGAGAGGGAGGAATTTAGAAAACACCAAATGGCTCAAAAGGCAGCAGGGCAAATCAAGCCCAGCCCTGTTGTGGTTTTGCTGGTCTTGATAGAGCTGCAAAACCAAGAGACAAATACTCAGATGTTCCACTGGTTTGTCAGCTGGCAATTGGTAAAAATCTTTTTGCACTTTTCCTTGAAGAGGGATCATTTTTTCTTGCCACAGAACTCCTGTGGGCACAGCGAGGCGTTCCCCAAAGAGCACTGATGATCTCATCCCGGGAAACCTTCATCCCAAGCAGTGCTCCCTTCTCACAGCACACGTGCTGGATGATTCTCCCTTTGCTCTGGCATCCATTTCCCCATCAAGGCTTCCATGGGAATTAATATCCAGTATCATACCTGCTCCATCCTGCCCGCTCTGCTCCACGGGGAGGATGTGCCACATGCCAGCGCCACAAATCCTTGAAAAGCCTGAGATGGGGAGGGTGGGAATTACCCAGTGCCCGTGGAGCAAAGCCAGAACACAGACAGGCCCCGAGGAGCTGGAACTGGGCTCCAGCCGTGGCTCAGGGCCTGCTCCCTGTCACAAGGTGTAACGAGACCCTCCGACCACGCGATGTTTTCCTGCCCTAAAAGCCTCCGCAGGGATTTGAGGGGTGGAATTTAATTCAGCTGCTGCAAGAATCGATGCAGATTTCAGGCCAGATGTGTTGGTGGCAGCCCTGCCCCAAGGCAGCTGTCCCTCCCTGCGTGACACCTGTGCCTTTGGGGACACATTAACGATTGTCCCCACGTGCTGGTGGCTGTCACAGGAGATGCTGGAATAGCCTCTTCCTCCTGCTAAATGAGCCCTTCCATGAGACACCGGCTTCCATGGATTAGGGATTTGGAATCCATCTGTGTCCAGCGTGAGGATTCACAGCAAGGAGAGACGAGATGGGACAGTCAGCATTCCAGGTGCTCCACTGTGAGGTATTTCTCATTTTCCCCCTGTGTTCTGCTGGAAACAGCTTTTGAGTCCAATATGCAGCAATATCTGACAGCCACCAAAAGGGATTCACCTCATGGAGCGATGCCAGATCCCAGAATTACAGGAATTCTTCATGTGCACAGTGTCCTTAGCAAAGCTGTGAGACCACTGGGATAATTTTCTTCATTGTAATTTCAGCCCTGATCACAATTTTCCAAATTTGGAGAGGCCACAAAAGGCAAAAAGAGGAAGACAGAAACTTTAAAATGACCTGGACAAAGCAGATCAGTGGGCTAAAGAAGTGTGAGGGAAAAAAAATACTGTTTAAAGGCAAAATAATGGTAAAAGGGTGGGATACTGGTGGTCCAGCAGGAGGAGAAAAGGATGGAACCACGTTGCCACACTCAGTGTAATACTTTAATTTTCACCTCATTTTAAAGCTGCCTCTGGTTTCAGTCACCATCCGCCAGGAATACCCTGGAATTAACTCTATTGTGGTATTTTCCGCAGTAGCAACACTTTCCTCTAAAATGAAGTCCTCCAAGAACTGCTCTGGCAAGGACTCTGATCCCATTCAGAGGAAGACACAAGATTTATTCCTGTGTTCGCTCCTGTCATCAGGATCTGCAGCTCCTGCCCTTATCCCAATTAATTTTGTCTCCCAGCCTTTACCCAGGTTTATGCTGCAGGCACTGGAGGGTTCAACAATCCCTGCCTGGGGCAAGATAATTTCATGTCCTTCTGAACCCTTGGAAGGTACAGCAAGATCCCTGGAGCACAGAGCACTCCGTGAGCCTCTTGTGAGAATAAAGATCCCTCGTTTGCCTTACCCGGTAGTTTGAGTTTGCATACCAAGCATGATTTTATGCAGGACTCTGGAATTTCTCATTAACTGAGGTACAACCATTTCTAGGAGTTTCTGAGGCATTTTGCAAATATTTGTAGCTGGGGCATGTGACAAAAAGGGGTTGAAGGGAGACATAATTGATGTCAGCTCAGCAACACTCATTCATCAAAGGATAATTGTGCTAATTAAAGCTTTAGCCATAAGTCATGTCCATCCCACAGATGGAGGCCCCATCCCAAGCGTCCAAGGCCAGCTTGGATGGGGCTTGGAGCCACCTGGCATGGTGGAAGGTGTCCCTGTGGAACTGGATGGTCTCTGACGTCCCTTCCCACCCAAACCATTCCATAATTCTCTCTCTATATCCCCACAAATTCTCATATTTGAACCAACAATTCTTCACCTTCAGCTTGAGTGGTGAAACAGAACAAACCTCAGAAGAAAACCCATTTCCATCCTTTAATTTTTAAGCAGAGCAGCTTCCAGGAGGACTTGGATGGTGAGCAAAGTTGTTTTCTCCTTGAGGACTGAGGAGGTGAAACTTACCCCTCGCAGCTGCCTCAGTCATTCCCTTGCAGGCACGTTCACCTGGCTCCTGCAGCAGCACAGAGCTGGCACTGCCCCCCTGGCACTGCCTGTGATGAATTTGAGCTGAGCTCAAGGAGTACGAGCCCATCCCGGGCTTCTCTTGGAAAAGGGATCGATGCCTCAGCTGTAAAGAAAAGAATCTGAATCACAATAGAGGTTGCTGGAGGGAGGGCTTTGCAAAACATTTGCTGTTTCTAATTTTGGTAAGGAAATAGGCAATTACTGCCTTAAAAAATTAAATGTCATGTCATTTCAAACTCTCTTTGTTTCTCATAAACATCTTGCAACTTGTGACAGAGGTTGCTGGAAATCTCCCCTGATAGCAGTGCCATGTTGGCCAGGAGATGTTTGCTTGGTGCTCCAGCCTTCTCTTCATGTGGGTTGGACTGGTTTGTAGTCAGATAATAAAATCATCTGCTCAATTTAGCTTTAAAACATAAACTTGAGTGGGTCAGTGTTCATTTTCTAGCAGCTCTACCTAATCTCTCCAGAGAGGCAGCTAAAACCGGGTTTGGCCAGCACTAAACCCCCATTTGCCAGCTGACTTCAGCAGAGGGAGCCTGGAATGTTGATGTGTGTGTCCCCAGGCTTTGGCTGAGGTCCAGCTCTACCTGCTCCCCAAAAGGCTGGGTGGGTCAGGGTGAGCTTGTGTTTGCACCCCTTGGGGTCTGAGTCCCCTCCACGCCTCATCAGGGTGTAATTTCTGAGGTAAAACAGGGTCTTTAGGCTGGGCTTAAATGGCTACACAGTTATCTGGGCATCAGCCTGTCTAGATTTTGTCCTAGAAGGTTGAATTCATCCCTAACCCAGTTTTACAAGGGCTTTCTGCCACAGCACGTGATCTGCAGTTACAGCACCCTGTTGAGTTGGGGTTGGCACCCATTGGACACTGAGCACCAAACCCTGCAGCCAGATTTTCCTTAAAGGATCTCCCAAAGCCACTGGTCCTTTTCAAGAGGAATTCTAGGCTTAAATCCCAATTATCTGAATGAACTCGCTGGTCTCAAAGCCAAGCAGAAACCCCACCACTGTTACCTGCACTGTTGGCCCAAACTCTTATAAAAAGTCACTGCTTTGGAAGTCAATGTCTCACCAAAGGAGTTCTTCAGGGTCTGTCGTGTCTTTCACCCTGTAGAGTTCCACGTTGGAGAATGATACGAGATGCTTCATTCCTAGAAATCTGTGAGGTTTGAAGACAGGGAATTAAAAGGCAAATGGGTGCCTCCCACCGTGCCCTGCTCCTGTGGGCTGGAGCTTCCTTAGTTTTTAATTAGTTTAAAACGTCACCATGTGTTACTTTTACATCTCCGTGGTTTTATCAGACTCTGGAAGCAAAGGGAGAGTCACCAGTGGTGGGGCAGGGACACCCAGACGGACACAGGCGTTTGTGCCAGAGCCCAGCTCAGCTGTCCCCCCTAATCCAGCCCGCCCGGGGCAGAGGGAATTAATTACAAAGCTTGGGAAGAAAAGTCAATAACAGGATTGAAACATTCCCACAGGTTTCTCTTGAATGAGATCTCCCAGATAACTTGTGCTGATGGTAAAATGTGGTGCCAGGTGAGATTTTATCACTAATTAGAGGGACACAGTGCCCAGACTTCAGCCAACTCTTGGGAAGCTCCATGAGGTCATGGATGAACAGGCTCCAAGGAAAAAAAAGGCAATACAGCTGATTTTCTCCAATAGATTCACCTGTGATAAGCACATTCCAATGACTCAGTGCAGAGCGAGGAGGTGCTGGAATTTTCTAATCCATGAAAATATCATGTAGCATAGAAAAATCCAATCAATGCCTATTTTTCCCCCCCACTGGTTGTACTTAAAATTAAATATAATGAATAGGAAATCTGTGGACATTTGCTGTCACCCATGAGTGCTCTGCTCACGAGGTCACACTTTGTAGCGTGGCAGGGAATAAAAAAAAAAATGCATAAAATTACTTTTCTGTTCTGAGGTAGGTCCTGAGTGACCAAGTTCCTTGTCCTTTGAAACCAACCCAGATCACGTTGGCTGAGTCCTGATTCAGCCTGGAATTTGTTTTTCCCATCATGTGAGAGGGAGAAAACATCCCGTCCAAGGAGGGCGATGTCAGCTCGGACGCAAACGCCTGGCACGGAGACACGAGGAGAAGGCTCAGCAATGTGAGAACTTTCTGCATTGCCTCGTGCACAAAACCCTCTTGGAAGGACTCGTAACAAACTGAAAGCTCACTGGAAACATCTCCCTTGTTTGTTTTGGCTTCCAGAGCTTTTCTAAGTGTAATTACCAGCAGTTGAGAAAGGGAGAGGGCAAAAGAATCTTTGTGGTTCGTGCTCAGGGGCGGCGGCTCAGGAGACCTGGGTTGATTTCTGACCTCTGTCACGGTGTCACAGCAGGAAAATGAGATTTCATTCATCTGCAGGTCCATTTGTACAAACAAGGATGAGGCTGCCCTGCAGCAGCAGCTCCTGGCACTGAGGTGAACGCTCCACGTCCTGCTGATTTAATGGCATTCAGACAGACAGATATAATTATATCTCCATTTTTAAGGCTCTCTAGTGCTTATATGTAAATATACAAAACTCTCTTAACAGCACCACGCTGCTTCAGAGGGGGAAATCCCCCATTCCTGCACACAGCTGCACATCCCTTTAAGCCAGCGGATCCAAATGGATTTGTGCCCTGCAAGGACCAACGTCTTCATTAAGATCCCTCTTTGCTGGGCAGTGACAAATCTTTCCCTCAAAATACGGTGATTAAGGTTTAATTTTATTCCGGATTATGGGCAGCTCCTCTTGCAAAGCAGCCCTGGGCCGGGGTTGGGCACATATTGCCTGGAAATGAACGTTCCTCCCCAAAGTGCTTAAGCAGCTTTGGATAAGAAATGATGGCTTCAGGAAGATTAGGAGCATAAGAAAGATCTCTGGGCTAAGAGGACGTGCAGAGAAAGTGCCATCAGGGGTTCAGGAAGAACTGCTGCCACCTCTGAGGGTCTGAGGCTTCCACATTGCTTGGAGGAAGTTGGTGGGAAAAGCTGGGTTAGTGAAGGTGAGGGATTTAAAGATAGGTGAAGACAGCAAATATATGGGGATGGGGTGTGGGCTGTGTGTTCATAAATCATCAAAGCATCAGCAGGGAAATCTCCAGGCTTCCATTTGCTTAGAGAAACGAATCAGCATTTTGGGAGGTTTTATGATGCGGCAGCAACCAGGAGCATCACGAGATGAAGTTTAGGTGTCATCTTAAACAGGCTGGGGAATAAAATCTGCCTTGCCCAGCCCAAGAGTTGAATTTGGTGGATGGGCAGAGGCTGGAGGAGAAGCAGAGGGAAAGGAAGAGAAGCCTTCCAGGGCTGGGATGCAAATATTTGTCCTGATGCAGTTCCCTGTTCCTGCAGATCCTCTCTCCTCTGCTTTTCCTCACAGGTACAGGTTTATTCTGCCAGAGAATGGCATTTAAACACCACCAATTATGACTATTTGTTCTCAAACAGATATGTTCCTCCCTCCCCTGAGAGCAGGGGGAGGAGGACAGCGATGAGAGCCGGCGAATGTTTCACCCTCGCTGCAGTGACAGCTCTGATTTGTGACACAGCTTGGAATAAAACGCCGGTAATTTTTCATGGAAAAAACAGTGGACATAATTTTTGTGTGTTTCAAAGAGAACAGCAGAGAGCTGAAATGCCTGGACACACCATTGTGCGAGTGCCAAAATCCTGCATGGATATAAAACTCAGTGTTTTCCACCCGGAGAAATAACATTACAATCATCCCCCGTTAAGCAGATTCTGCTTGTTTATTGTTTTCCAGTATCTGCAGCTCTGCTCATCAATTTTTCACATTATTCCTTGGCTGTTTCCTCGTGCTCAGTCTCTCTGCTGGTTTGTTTTATTCTCTGGGGATTTCTTTCATAATTTTTTATTATTTCCTCCGAGAAATCTCTTTTTATGATTCCCAACGAGCGTTGTCACTGCGATAGGGTGGAGGGAGAGGAGAAAGCCAGGCAGCGGAAACTCCTTTAACTTAAAATGCCATGGAAAAACCCCTCTGGCTCCCTGTCAGCCCAAGAAGGTCAAACACAGTCCGAGCTGCAGCTCTGCCAATGGATCCTAAATCCAGTATTTAATATCGATCTCCAGCTCCATAAACACCACCCTGCCAGTGCTGACAGCAGCCCCGACATCAGCGTGATGAAACAGGGCACAAGAATGACTTCACACCGCCAGCTCTGCTCCCAGCAACCACTGCAACAACACTGGGAAAGACCTTCAGTGTGTTTAATTAGTTCTAAGTAACAAGGTTTGGTTGGAGGATGAGGTGGGATTGAGGTGAGCAAAGCTGGGCTGGCTCAGTGCTTGGGGCGGGGGAGATTGGACATTGGTGGTGCAGGGGTTTAAAGCTGAGTTTAAAGCAGATCTTGGGCTCACCTCGGCTGTGGGAGGAGATTTTCCAGCCGTATGCAACACCGACCCAGCACTCAGGTGGTTGGAGCTGGAGCTGATCTCCAGCTTTGGAGGAGGTTTTTAGAGATTCATCTTCAGTTTTCAAAGAGATTCATGGACATTTATCTTCAGCTTTGAGGGAGATTTTGGAAATCCATCTGTCAGTGATCTGGCTGAACCCAACATTACCCAGGGGAACAGGAAGGGTCCCAAGGAGCAGAGCTGGAACCCTGGCGCTGCAATCCCATGGAAAGCCAGACTTAGACATTCTCAAAATGCTGGGCACATCCCTCTGCAGAAAGCTGGACCAGGGCTGTGCTGCCATCCCTGCCCTGCCAGTGCTGAGCCTGAGGATGTCCTTTCTGAATTGAATTAAAATCTAGAACCAGCACCATTAAATCACCCAAAACCCAACAGGAATATTGAGGAAAAGTGAATGTTCTGAGTGACCATGGTGGGATTTCGGGAAATGGTTCTGAGTGACAAGAATTCAGATAGTAATTCTTTTTTTTTTAATAAAATGAAGGCAGCAGGAAGAGAATTTTGTCAGACTTGACAAAATTCCTTTTCACCTACCCCAGTGATCCCCACCTTCATTCCATCCGTGAAAATCCGTGCCTACACAAGGAGTCAATAAAAGCCAATCCAAGGGGAACAGCATGAGCCAGAACTTGGCATTGTGTAAATAAAGCACTGAGGTGACATCACTGGGGCAGCAGGGATTTATACCAGCCGAGGATCTGGCCCATAAAGTGGGAATAACTCCCCCTGGTCTGTGATTTATGCTCTCCAGTTATTGACTGCTCTGAAATAAGCCCTCTGTTATAAACAATCCGGGCAGCAAAGAAGGCAATTGTGCCTTAACGAGCCCATGGTTCAAAGCACTGCCCTGCTACATTGACCCTTCTATAGATCAGAAAGTCTCCTTGATTTAATTACCTCACAGAACCCCAGACCAGACAGCTCCAAACCTCATTTATGCCCTGATCTTGCTATTTTTTTTTATTTTGGTGTACTTCATAGTGATTTACAATTCAGCCAAGGGACCCTTCAGGCAGCCGAGGAGAATTGTTTAGAGGGGTTTGTGTGCAATTACATTTTTCTGAGGGAAAAAAAAAATGGAAAAAAGGCACATTTTGAGACTTAAAGATCTTGTCTCCTTTCCCAAGCACAAACAATAAGCAGTTCTGCCTTTTTAAGTGTAAAGGACTAGGAACTTCAAGGGTAGAATTAAGGGAATTTAAATCAGAGGCGAGCCACTGCACACACTGGAAATGTTCCCATTTGGAAGTCCCCAATCCAGTCGTGCACGCAGCTTTCAGCAGATATTACAGGATTGTTCCACCAGGATTATCTCAGCTACCAGGGTATTTATTTTCCCCTTCCAGTCTGTGGCACAGAGCAGTGGAAATCATACGATGTTCCCTCGCATCCACCAACGCCTCGTCCCTCCTGGCTCAGCATGTCTCAGGGCCTCTCATTTAAGGAGCCTTGAAACATCCCCAAAAATTAATGAAAAAATTATTCAAATGACCAATATTACATCTTAATTTCTTCTGGAGCAACACTGGACTGCAACCAAATGTGCAGCAAACAGCCCTGGCTCCTCTCTGCTGCTTCCTCGGCGCCGCAGCTCACAGGATTCGATTTCCCCACTGGCAGGGAGGGATGAGAGATAAAATTATCGATTTAAATCACAGAATCATGGAGCAGTTTGAGTTAAAGCCCATCAGCCCCACCCCTGTCGTGGGCAGGGACACCTTCCATTATCCCAGGGTGCTCCAAGCCTGGCCTTGGACATTCCAGGGATGGGGCAGCCAAGCTTCTCTGGAAGTTTTACTGCAGAGAGCATCGATGTTGGCCACAAATCTTGCTGAGGGCTCATTCAGGTCAAGAAAGGGACCAGGACTGGCTGTCCCAGGCTGGAGGTTGTGGCTGGACTGGGTTGGGACCTTGCATCCACCTGCCCCAGGACAGAGCAGCTCTGGCACCTCCAACACTGTCAGATGTCGGAGCAGCTCCGCACTTTGGTGATTGTGTTTCACCCTTCTCATTCTTGTTTTGTGACATAATTGGATCATTAAAACTGCCACATTATTCCCTTTCTTCCTCTCCCTCCCCCCCTGATTAGCAGAGACACTTATTATCTCTTTAATAGGGAGAAACAAGTTCCCTCTGTCCTTTTCCAATCCTAAAAATACGAGAGTGTATTTTCCAGAGGAGCTGGTGATTGAGGCTTAAATGTTCCACCAGAATACATTAAAATGCTCTAAACATCAAGGTGAAAAAGGGATCCTGATACCCAGAGGAAAGTGGGGTGCTTAAGCTGCAATAATTACAGCACTGTAATTATTGGTGCTGTCAGAACTTACAATCTACAACATTATTTTTAGGCCCCCATCCAATCCACAAAAAGATCTCTAAAATAATTGCAAAAGGACCTCACTTGAAGACTGTTTGTTTTGGAAAAATAGAAGTCTTTGCTCCATTTAAACATATTTCAGCTTGGAGAGCAGTAATATTTTATTTGTGTTGAAAGAAGGCAAGGGCTTATTCAATATTAATGTATGGTTTACAGCATGGGTTAAAGTTCTTTTCTTATTCTACTCTGTAACCCTGCCCAGGAGACTCCACTCCTGGGGGAGAAGAGGTTTCTGCTGAAGGGACTTGAAATTAAAGAGAAATAATATTCACAGGGTATAAATCTGCCCAAATCGAGATGTTTTCTGCTCAATGTTCTGCTAGACTTTGCACATTGGTGCTAATTAGTGCTGTGAGCTAATTAAGAGCAGTATGTAAGTAGCACACCAGGCAGGGCAGTGTGCTCCTGGCCAGGACAAAGGGACCTGACCCCTTCCTGCTCCAGGCTCTTGGTTTGGAGCCCTCTGAGCCCCAGACAGGCGCTGGGAGTTGTGCCAAAGTCACTCCGTGACATTAAAGACTCAAAGTCCAACCGCCTGTGGTCAGAGACAGGAAAGGGATGGAAAACAGGTACCAGGAGAGCAAGAAAAGGGAAAATCCAGATCCTGAATCAGGGGGATGCACTTTAATGAATGAGCTTTACGGTCCCTTCCAACCCAGACCATTCCATGACTCTGTGATTCCACCAAACCAGGTTTCCCTGGGGAGGTTGGCAGCCGGCAGGTCGTAGAAGGGATGGGTTTTGGGTCCTCCTGAGGATGCACAGACCCAAAAAAAAACATTTTCTGCCTTCTTGATGTTTTTCTTTGCTTTGTTCAGTGGAAGAAAAGGGGAGAAGGGAAAATGTTTTAAGTCCTGGTGGCAGTGGCTGTGGCTGAGCTCTGGCACGACCCTTCAGGCTGTTCATGCCCCTCGGGCCACCAGGGTTTCTGCAGAGCTGTTCCAGCAGTCCTGAGCCACCTTCCAGGCAAACCCTCTGGCCCTGGGAGCTGCACAGTCCTGCCAGGTCCTCACCCAAATCGCAGGGCTGGATTGGTGCTGGATCACACGGCACAGGTGGGATCTGCTGGAATCACCAGGGGTTCAGGGGCCAAACCCCTGCAGGACACAGAGCTCAGCTCAGACCTTCCCAGACGCCCTGACCACTGGGGTGCTGCTGATTGTGGTCACCGAAGGCCCTGCATCCTTCCAGGGTGGCATTTAGATGGGTGGCAATCAGTCAGTGGCACAGCTGAGGGACTGGCACCTGGAGAACCATCAGCAACACAACCCCCAGGGACAAAACCCCGAAGGAAAAGAGCTCTGTGTGGAGAGAAAAATGGCACCAGTAACAGCACGGAGCTGAACTGGCTGCAGGCAAATCCTGGGCATTTCCTGCCCAGATGTGATTGGAATTGTGGCTGTGAGTGCCTCGAGGGCACAGGTAAGGAGCACACCAGAGGTGCACAGGTGTCAGGAATTCCCTGTCCCTCTGCAGTGGGATTTGCAGTGCTCTTCCAGCCTGGGCAGTGCCCTGGCACCGCCCCCACCTGCGCCAGGGCTGGGTGCTGCTGGAGTGACTCTAAAATCCAACCCAATCTGCTTTTGATACCACAAATGGGGCAAGAGGAGCAAAACCCGTGGTGATGGACACTCCTGACCGTGTGCCTGGGACTTTGATTAAGTACAAATCAACAGGAGCCAGCAGAGTCTCAGAAAGTCAGATCAGTTTGGGTGCTGTTGCTTTAGACATTAACCAAGCCCTGCTGCAGAACCCAGAGATGCTGAGGGGGAAAAGCTCCTTCTCCCATAATTTTACCTCGATCTTTTTAAGTTTCAGGGCTCCCCCAGTGCTGGGGACTCCTCTGCAGGCAGCAGCTGAGCGGGGCTGTTTATTTATCAGAGTCAACCAGAGCCACACAAAAGGTTATGGCCACGGGCCAGATGTCTTTGACATCATAGCCTGTCATTAATGGCATAAATCCTCCGTGATTTCATTTCCCACTGAGCCAACCAACATCTCTCCCAGATTATTTCAAAGGGGAAAAAAGTCTAAACATTTACCTTCAAACCCCAAACAGATCGTATCGTTCTATTCTGCTTGCCCAATATTAAATATATTCTCTTGCACATGGCATTTTTATGGCAGGTTGTGACCACTGCTGGAGCTCATTTCAGCTGGAGATATGCTCAGAAAGAGAAATTTTCTTATGGTTCCCTAAGGGGAAAACAAAAAAAAAACGACATTTCATTCAACAACCACATTCAACATTTTCCAACCACTGCACTTTGCTGGTTTAATGTATTTTTGTCCCCCAGATCTAGGTGTAAGGGAGAGAAATATTTAAAAGCTGGTTCTCTGTGCCACAGCCTCTTCGCTGTGAGAATATTTAACATGGACAGGCTGGAAAAATTTTCCTTCGCACCATTTTTGTCCCCTTTTTCCCCATAATATCAGTAATACACACGTGGTTATGTGAAGAATAATAAGAAATCACTCTGAGCATGAAAGGTCTGAATATCCCTGTAATACCTGAGCATTTTAATTTAAATCCTTTGGGATTTTAGGTCTTCCTGGCCTTCTACTGCTGGACAATGCACTGCTTGATAAAAAAACAGGTGGAAAATATTTGATAAGAATATCAGATAATTTTTGACCCATCGTTGCTGGTTACTGAACTGGGCCTAAAATGCCCAGGAAAAGTTTTCCAAACCAAGGCTGGCACCAAACCTGCTGGGATAAACCAGGAATTCTACATTTATATGCAAAAGCAGACAGTCAGACAGTTGGGTTTGACCTCACTTTTGAGAATATTTGCTGCAATTGCTCCAGATTGCTCCATCTGAGCTGAAAAGAGCCTGACAGGACTCCTGCCCCCGGGAGCAAATGTCCAGAAAGTCAGGGAAGCTGCCCTGAGAGGAGAAGTTAATTACCTGCAATTACAGACAAGTCCTGAGATCCAAATGAATTCAAAGAAAGCAAATTTAGGCTCAGCCCAAGCCCAGATCGGCTCTGCTGCACACAGGGCACCGTCACAGAGGTGATTCGGTGCCTCCTGGTGCTGCTGCAGCCTCCTGGAGCTGCCTCTGCTCAGCCTCGGGAGGCTCTGGGTCCCAGGGAACGGGAGGATCCCATGGAGCATCCACGGTGCCAAGGGGCCAGGGCAGAGCAGCCTGGAGATCCCCAGGCTGAAGGGACGAATGTGAATTCTCCCAGTGCGGAAAAGAACCCTCAGGGGCTCAAGAGAGAAAAGCAAAGTCCCCCCAGCTTCTGGTGACGCTGCTCAGAGGAGAAAGGACAGACCTGGAGCTGGGCATGACAGCACAAAGCTCCTGTTGGAGCCACCTCTCCTGCCGCCATCCCACCTTCACCCCGCGCCCCAGAGCCCTCACCACCACCAAAGAACGACAGAAGGACCTCCAGCATACCTGAGGAAATAAAAATTGGCCGTTTCCCTTTTTTTTTGGAGCAGTCTGGAATCTCAGGAGGCATCGGCGAGCAAACGCTCCCCAGACGTGCCGACAGCAGGGCTGTGTCAGAGCTCTCCTGCCAGAGCCAGAGTTAAAATATGCCTGCAAAGCACCAGTAGCTTCATTCTTATGACTAACACATCCCAAAGGTGCCATAACATGCACGGAGGCAGGGAATTCTGGGGTGCTGGAAGGAGTACAGCGAGAGGAGGAGCTGCAGAGGAGAGGTTCTGAGGAAAGCCAGCGAGTTATTTTTCCACAATTTATCAAACTACTTTTACTCTGCTCCTCCAAGTGCAGAGATGAAAAGTCCCACAACTCCAGCACGAGCTGAGCCAGCCAAGAAAAAGAAAAGCAGCTTGCTGTGCTCCCCAGGGCATAGATGATGCCTATTTGTTAACGTTTTGTGATGTGTGGAGGAGACAAACTTCAGGGAAGGAACGTGGTCATCTATCTGAGACAAAATCTACCCCGCTGGAACGGGCTGAGCGCGTCTTGTGCTGGGGGCGGGCAGGGATTTCAGTGGAATGTGGGTGGTTTTTGGCACAAATCTCACAGTGCAGGGCTCCTTTCTGGGTAACTCGTGGACTCTCACAGCACTGCTGGGAACAGTCACAGAACGGTTTGGGTTGGAAGGGACCTTAAATATGATCTTGTTCCACCCCCTGCCATGGGCAGGGACAACTTCCACTATCCCAGGCTGCTCCAAGCCCCGTCCAGCCTGGCCTTGGACACTGCCAGGGATCCAGGGGCAGCCACAGCTGCTCTGGGCACCCTGTGCCAGGGCCTCCCCAGCCTCACAATTCCTTCCCAGTATCCCATCCATCCCTGCCTTCTGGCAGTGGGAAGCCATTCCCTGTGTCCTGTCCCTTGTCCCTCTCCAGCTCTACTGGAGTCCCTTCAGGTACTGAAAATCCACAATAAAATCACCCAGGAGCCTTCTCTTCCTCAGGCTGAGCAATCCCAGCTCTCAGTCTTTCCTCATAGGAGAGGTTCTCCATCCCTCTGGTCATCCTTGCACCTGCTCTGGACTCTCTCCATGTCCTTCTTGTGCTGGGGGCAGAGCAGGAGGGGGATGAGCAGCAGGAGGGGGATGAGCAGCAGGAGGGGGATCCCAAATGCTCCAGTCACAGACATTCCCAGGGCTCACAGCTCCTTGGATGATGACCTGGGTGTCAGCAAAGCTCCACGAGCCTGTAGAGTAGATAAAGTCACCTGCAGAAACGCTGGGAAGGTTCCTCTTGAGCACCCACCAGCAATAACCCCCATCCAAACCAATCTTCCCAGTGACATGAAAATCTCCGTGGAAGGAAACCTGCCAGCCTTGGAGTGTGTGAGGCTCTCAAGCACTACCCAATTAATGACATCTCAAACACATGCAAATGGTTTTCATGTGGAACAGAACGTCCAAGTGTGAAAACCCAGGATACACCAGCACTGTTTAATCATTCTGGAGCAGTGACATTGTCACTGACAGGGCGGCACCAAACGATTCCCGCAGAGGATGGAAAGGAGGGACAAGACATGCAAATGCTGCTCCCGTTGCTTTTCCCTGCTCTCTCCCCACGGTTTAATTTCTGCCTGATGAGAGCACGGTTCTGAGCAGGACGATGGATCCCTGGTAAGGCCACTGGGGATGAAAGCGCTCTCATTATCCACTCGGAAAGCTCCGGCTTTGCCTCAGCAGAACTGTCACAACATGCTGAGGTCCGGGGATTCCTGTGGGAGCTGGGCTGACAGATCTGATTCTGATTCGCATGGATTCATGAATCTTACATAGGCTGTTTGTCCAGAGGTTCTGAAGATGTTTAGTCAGTGCATACCTGCAGTTAATTCCTCGGGAAATCTGTCAGATACGATGCCAAGGGACAGGCCCCGCAATCCTGGCAGCCCCGGCTCGTTAAACACCCTGGGCAGGGATGCAGCAGGATTTCATCACAGCCCTTAACGAGCTGTAAATATTGCAAATGCCAACACACTCCAGCTACACGGGAATGCTGCAACTCTGAAGGTAAATACCAAAGCCACCAGGGGCCTGAGATCACAGCCTGGTGTCACCAGGAGGAGGGAGGGATGAGAAGGGCAGAAATGAACTCCAGAGAGAGCTGGGAGAAAGCCTTGGAGTGTTTGAGATAAATGCTCTAATAGAGCTCCGGTACTGGCTCTAATTAGGATAAATCAGGGCTTCCCTAATTGCTTTTAATCCTTTGGCTTCCTAGCTGACAGGAGTGACCATGCCCAGCATGTGGAGAAGAGCTGTGGGGACATCCACAGCCTCTGTATCCCACTGCCACTCGCAGAGCTCCATTCCCACAAGGGATCAGAGCTGGGACTGGCCAGAAACTGGGAGAAGGGAGACCAAGGACCCCGTGACCCCAGGAGCCCAAATCTCCACCAGCACAACCTCTGCAAGGCAAAAGTGGGGACATTCTGCCTTCTCCCATGGAATTATTTGCTTCCCTTCTCCAGCTGTGCCATTGCATTCCCCCCTAAACCCTTCAAATTATCATTCTTGAAATGCAGTGTGTGCATTTGAGCTGCTCCATGCTTCTGTTCACTTTATTTTTCATTTAAAGCTTTTCTTCCCCTTCTTTAGTTAGCTGTGGGGTTTTTATCAGAGCACAGACACCTCTTGCCAGACTCTGCTGCAGAAGGGAGGACGGAATTCCCTCTGTTTCCATCCCAGAGGAATCCTGAGTCACCTGCAGCAACCAAAGCTCTCTTGCCTTAGGTGTAAACAGAGACAAATAACAACTTTTGATCTGCTTCCACCTTTCCAGCAGAAGTGAAGGCAGTGCAAGTATCAACATGGGAGAAAGGATGAAAAAGAAGGATGAAAGTAAAAAGGATTCTGGGCTGTCTTGAATTCTGTGTGGGAAGGATCCCACAGAAATCCAGGGGTAAAGATGGAACTGCTTTTCTCAAAGGTGACATTCACCCCTCCTGAATGCAACAGCCACTGCCCCGTTTCAGAATATTAAAAGGCTTCAAGAACAGAGCTAAAGCAGAGTTATTTCTCTGGGTGATCTCTCTGCCCCGGACTGAGACGAAGCCCTGCCATAAAGACCCTGTGTTGCTCAGCTACAGAAATCCATCCTTTCCCGTGGGCAGCCCATGACACATCAATTAACTCCACTAATGAGTTCAGTGGAAGCAGGATCTTGGAGTTTATGAGTCCTGGGCAACACCAGCAGCCAGGTCTTTCTCAAAGCTCAATAATCAGGAGATTTCTGAGGTGGTGACCTCAAAGTGCTCTGGTTTGGTGTGTTCTTTATTTAGAGCTGGAGTTGGAGTTTCCAGCGAGCCCTGGGCTGTGTCCCTGCATGAAACCCAGGCACAGCCATGTAAAGCAGCGTCATTAATGAGCTGATTTGCATATCAAATGAACTTTATGCACAGCAGGATATTTTGACAAAAATTTGACAGGATATCTTTACAAAAAGTTTGCAAAATAAAACATCCTGGGAAATAAGAGCCTACAACTTCCTCCCTGCTTCCCAAGGAGCCAACACACCTCCAGCAGCAGGAGGGAGCAGGATTTACCTGATTTACCTCCCTCCTGCTGCTGGATACAAGGAATAACCAGGGTTAGGCCAGGTTTGGTCACATGAGAGCTGGTTTAGACCTTGGTTCCTGAGTTATCCTGAAATCTGCAACAGCTGGGAGGTGGAAGGAGCAGGGGATCCAACCCTCGGATCTCCAGAGGTCCCTTCCAACCCATCCTGCCACAGCTTCCCAAGCAGAGGGATTCAGCAGGGATGTCACAATTTAATGAATATATCATTTGTACAAGTCTCAATGTAGATTTTTTCTTAACAAAATCCGTTGTGGGTTTAAGCCCAAGCCAGCAAGGAAGGGAAAGGCAAGGGCAGTGTTTTTATTTTTAAAGGATGATATAAAATGTACAAATCACTGGAACAGGTGTGTTTGCAGCCCCTTCCTGTCCTGCCCACCCAAAACTCTAAACTGCATTTGCATGCATGTGACACGCTGGATTTGCACACTCAAACAAGCTGAAAACATCGGTGCTGGATAATAATCTGTATTTTAGTGAAAAGTTTGGAAGAAGGAAAAAAAAATCTTTTCAAGACTTGTATTTAATTTTTATCTTCTTGACCTTTCTGTAATTTTCATTGTTTTCCTTTTTCTGCCCTTTTTGGTGACAAAACTGGGAAAAGAGGCACCAGTTGCTTCATGCAGACACTTTGCAGTGCAGGAGCACCCAGCAGCATCACTGCCTGTGTCCTGCAGCTTCTCCACGACTTCTGTGGCATTTTATTCCCTCTGCCTGGCTTCAGGCGGCACATTTGGAGCCTGCAGAGCATCCTGAAGCTCGGCTGGATGCAGAGAAGAAGAAAAGCTTAGCCTTTGCCCTGCTGGCCACCAAAATCAGCAGCGGTGCTGTTTAATTCGTGCTGACTCCACTCGGCCCGAGCAAAGGAGGAGAGGGACTGACAGGAGAGGGTGCTCACGATTTAGGGAAGGGACAGAGCAGCAGCGAGTGGACCCCAGCCCTGTCCCGGCAGGAGCATCCAGGGGCAGGGCACGGAGCAGCTCTGCCTTTCGGCATCACGAGAAGGAGCAGCTGCAGGCGGCGGCAGCTAATCTGTGCCTCTAAATCCAGCCGTGTCATGATGATGATAAGCTTTCCAAGAGACCATTCGATTTGAAAAGCAAATTTGAATTTATAAATGGAGTCCCACTCGCCGGGGTCAGGGCTCCAGCCGAGCCGCGGTTTAATGGCATTAGAGGCTGATAAAAAGGTTGGGAAATCAGCAGAGGGGTCAAACCTGCACTGAAATGTTCCCTCAGCCGGGGCAGCAGCGTTTGATTCCCGTTGGATCAGCGCTTTGGAGCTGAGTCACGCTTGGGCAGCCTCAATATCTGCCCTGGGGAAGGAGCTTTCCAGCCCAGACAAATGAGGATTTCACGGCCCTTTGTGCATCCTCAAGGCTGCACCTCCCCGTGCCGTCCCACAAAGGCCGTGCTGGTGCCAGCGGGCTCGGGGAAAGGAGGCAGGGATGGAGGTGACAGCCAGTCCGCTTGGACCCGAGCTGAGCCCAGGGACAGCGCAGCAAGGAGTGCTCCAGGCAGACACGACACACGGGGATTTCAAGATGACTTTCCTGCTTAATTTTTTAATCCCTTCCCGCTTGCTGATGCTCTGGGTGCTCTCATCCCCCCTTCCCTGATTTGGGGTTTATGCGGACTTGGCGCTTTTCTTCCATTTCAGCTCAGAGGCAATGAATGACCTGGGCCTGTGCAGGCCCCGGTGTGACCTTAAGAAAGGTCCTGAATTTGCTTGGGGCAGATTTTCCTCCGGTACAAGTGGCGTTCGTGTTCTCCCCTGGGAAATAAAGATGGGATCACCTTTCCTGCCGCCTTTTGTCGAGGCAGGGAACGAGCTGTCTGTTCCTCAAGTGCTTCAGACAATGCCTGTGCTCAGACAACCACAAACACAGCTCAATATCCCCCTCCAGACCCATCTCCCCCCTCATTCACACACAGGCTGCACACACCGAGCTCATCCTCAATTTTTTTTTTTTTTCATTATTTATTTAGAAATAATAAAATAAGACATAATATATAAAAATCTGTACAATCCACAATTTGTGCAGTACATTAGGAAGACTTCGATACAAAAAGGCTGCAAACAGGAAAATAGTCATGGACAACTGTCAGATGCCGAGATTGTTCGTCTCACAAGAGCTGCAGGCCAAAAAGTCCTTACAAAAATCAGCTTCTGGTGGGCTGTGGGGTGGCAGCTATGCAGCACCTTCTACTTCACAATGGTGGTGAGCAGCCAGGATTAAAGACATTACAGTACTTCTCAGTTTTACCTTGTAATCCATCATGAGAAAGAAGACCGAAGAGAACAAATTAAATATCTGAACCCTTTGTCGTTTCCGAGGGCTTCAGCTAACGCAGAAGTGTTTCACGGCTGGGAGAGGGTAATTAACCCCAGCTAATGAGTCAGGATTCCTGCCCTGGCCACTTAACCCAGGACAACTCGCACGGAAGAGGCGGAGGGAGGGAACCATCCCCACCTGCCTCTGCTCCTGTCACTGTACACAGAATTATGGGTCAGACAATGTGTCTCATTCAAGTATTTTCAGGGAAGGGCAGAAATAACATATTCCCCCCCAGCCCCTAAGCAAAAGACAGGATCAAAGCTTCTGTGCGAGTCGGGCGAGCCAATTTATCCTGGATAAAGAGGCTGAACCAAGGCCTGGGGGAGGCTGTGGGTAGAGCTCTGTCAGTTTAAAGTTTAAAGTTTAAAGTTTAAAGTTTAAAGTTTAAAGTTTAAAGTTTAAAGTTTAAAGTTTAAAGTTTAAAGTTTAAAGTTTAAAGTTTAAAGTTTAAAGTCAGCATCAGCTTGGCCCAGGATCAACGGGAACCGGAGGAAAGCTGTCAGTCACTGTCTAGTCCTTAAAAATAACATTTTTTTAAATGATTCCTCCAATTTGTGGCTGAAAAACCCAGAACTGATGGCGAAAAGGGGAAGGGGACCACGGGCTCTACACTGCAGGGCTCTTCCCAGCAGCTTCCCAGAGCCAGGGCTGAAATGTGGGTTTCCCTCGGCAAAGACAAAGGGTTGTGAGAGAAAGAACAAGCAGAGATTAGCAATGGATTACACCTCGACCCACCCCCCTCCACACCACTCTGGGAGCTCTTCGAAAACGCCAGTAACTAGAACGTGTTCTCAAATGAAAAGTCCATGCTTAAAAAATAAATAAGGAGAAGTTCAGAGCATTAGGAATCCTATAAGGCTTGCAAATATTTTGCTAAAAATCATGCTAACCTGTAGCATCTAGTCCTAGCGAGCCGAGACTGCCGAGCTGAACTGATACATTTTTTTGTGGCCTTTTCGTTGTCTTCTCCTTGTCCTCCTTTACAGACTTCTATTTACATTTGGCTTTAAATATGAAAATACTTGATAAACTTTATAAAATGTACAATTTTAAAAATATTTCTGAAAAACTGACTTGAAAAACAAAACAAACAAACAAGAAAAAAAACAAACAAAAAAAAACAACAACAAAAAAACCAAACCCGAAACCTCTGCACCAGAAATGTTAAAGGGGAGGGGATTTTTTTTATTTCCTCTCTGGATTTCTTGTGTGTTGAAGAAATGAGACAAATCCTGCATTTTCCATCCCCCCCATCTCTCCCTCCAATATCTCAAGTATCATTTAGTGGGAGCACTGTGCACCTGGGGGCTGCTGATCTGAGATCAGGTCCCCTTTCTCCTGCTCAGCCTCCCTTCCCCGTTGCGTTTTTGTGCCCCCTCTGTGTCACTGAATACTCTTTGGTTTAGTTTTTCTCCTTTTTGCAAGAACATCACCATTAGCAGCACTAGCAGCACTCCGTTGTCTCCACCACTGTTGACCCAGAAACTGCGACCAAACCACCTTTAAATGTCCACCCTTCCCTTCCTTTCCCATGCTCCCACCCCAGAAACAGCCTCAGCACTTGCGCTCCATCATCTGCCCTCTCCAGGAGCCAAATCTGTGTTTACAACGCGGAATTTCCACAGTTTCCAACCCACCCACTGTAGATAGCATCTTATCAGAAACCAGTTCATTGCAGGCATTTCTTTCAGGCAGGGCTGGCAGGGGCCAGAGGCCTTCACAGATATCCATTTGCAGAAGACATCAGACCTAGAACAAGCTGTTTTTTAATGGCATACAGTGATCCAATACTGCAAGAGTCGTCCGGGATTGCCATCCCCACCGCCCCCCAGGAGCAGGGGCCAAGCACAGCTTTGCTGTCTCCTTGAGCTTAGAGGCACAGAGGATTTAAAGCCTTCTGGGTGAAGGAGCCAAAACACTGCCAGAGCTTCGCTGAAGGCGGCAAAATCTGCTTGGTGATGAGTGACAAGTGAGTGTCACCCGCTGGCCACCCAGCTGGGGTTTGCCAGGGACAGGAGGCAGGAGATGCACCTGAACCTCCCTTTGCAGCCTCATCCTCCCCAAAGAATCCCTCTCTCCACGAGATGCAAATCCACCTTCCTGACACCCCTGCCCTGCTGAAGAGAAGCATTTTGCACAAAATGCTGCCGTCCCTCCACCACTCCCAAGTGCTGTGCTGCCAAGGCCCTTTCCTCCTCTTCCTTCCTCCTCAAAAACCTCTTCCCAGGGATCTCTCTGCTGCCTGGCTCATCCATGACCAAACCCCAGCAGCCTCTGGCATCAGCCAGCAGCTCCACAGCGTGTCCGTGGCGCAGCTTCAGGGAAAGCCCCCGGCAGCCGAGGACCGGGATCCGATGCCGGCGGCACCAGGAGCTGAGGAGCTGGGGCAGGCCAGGGAGGACACACAGATGATGCTGGTTTGCTTCCCCCAACCGAGCTTTTTCCCTACAAGAAAACAGGGGTTTTATTTCCCCCATGGAAGCACAGGGGGAAAGAGGAGGAGGCCCAGCTCACTTTAGATCCGAGCTTTAAGCCTTTCGAATAAGGTGCAAAATAAAGGTCTTAAAAAGAAAAGAAAAAAAAAAAAAAGAAAGAAAGAAAAAGTCAAAACCAAAAAAGTGTCTGAGGTTTGATTTTTCTTTTGTTTAAAGCAGCCTGTTCCTTTTTTTTTTTTCTCCTTTTTTTTTTTTTTTTTTTTTAAATAAACTCCACTGTGCAAAACTGTGCATTTTCTTTGGTATCCACTTAGGTAGTTTGAACTCAGTACTTTTTCCTATGTGTACACATCTTTTTGTCTCGTTTTTCCTTTAGACAGAAAATTAAATTCTCCCCCAAAAAAATCATAATTTTGCTGGAGGCTACTGATTGGCCTGATATTACATAATGCCCCTTATGTAATTGGAAAGAGAGAAATTGATTCTAGCTATCAACTACTGGCCTCAAAAGGAGTTTAAACTTTCTGGCAACATTGGCCTCTCTGAACTGATCACGAGCCTTTCAACCCAAAAAGTTCAACACTGACTTTTTTTTTTTTCCTTTTTAAATTACACAAGAGAAAATAAAAACTACACTGCAACAAAAATAACCATTTGTGTTCATGTAGTTAGCAGCAGCTTTTTAAAAAATAATTATAATAATATTAATAAGGCAGATTCTTGCCTTTGTTATGCCATTAAAAACATTCTTGTTCCCTAGATAGAAGCATTCTGGAAAAAAGTTGAAAAAAAAAATAATAATAACCCAACCAAAGCTTGCCTGCAAGTTCAAGTTTTGTAAAAAAATATATACATAATTTATTCTACAACATATGTGCCTTCTGTTCATACTTAGACATGTTTAGTGCTTTGTGTTTAGAGTTCATTTCCTGTCGTCCCTCCTCTGCGGACAGCCCTAAAACCAGCCTGGGTTCCTCGGGTCTGCTGCCTTCACACCACTCTTCCACAGTACCGTTGTCTGCAAACTGTTCTGGGCCAGCTTCTCAGGTCAGCGAGCCTTTGCCCGATGGACGCGGTGGGGTTTTGGCCTTCCAACCACGCGGGAGAGGCAGAGCCTGCCAGTCATATCTCCGACTCCCGCCGCAGCGGCCGCGGCTCCAGGGGCACCCCCGCCTGGTTGTGGTGCTCCATGTCCGGGTGGGTGTCTGTGCTCATGCTCTCAGGCACCCCCGTGTCGATCTCGTCCTCCTCTTTGCTGCTGAGGGCCACCTCGTTCTCGTAGCAAAAGGAGTTGGCGTTGGAGAGGATGTATTTCTTCTCCGCTAAGTCCCTGGCACTGCAGATGGGTGTGTTGGGCACTTCGTACGTTTTGTGGAACCTCGAGTAGTCCACCTTGTAGTAGTTTTTCTCTTCGAAGAGCACGGGCTCGTAGCGGTGGCCCCAGAGGATCTCGTTTGCCAGATACGAGCTGCGGCACTGGGTGGTCATGGCGGTGGCCTCCACCATGCCCTCCAAGATGACCACAATCTCAAAGTCAGCATTGTCCATGTCCTGCTTGCTCAGGTCATACAAAGGACTGTCCTCGTCTATCTCGTGCACTATTGTAATGGGGGAGACCAGGAAGATGCGGTCGATGCCGCTGTCAAACCCCACGTTGATGTCTATTTGATCCAGGGGGATGTACTCCCCTTCCGACGTGATCCTGGATTTCAGGAGCTGCGCCCGCACGTGCGCCTCCACCAAGTGGCTTTTCCTCAGGTTGCCCACGCGCCACATCAGGCACAGCTTCCCGTCCCTCATGGCCACCACGGCATTGTGGCTGAAGACCAGAGTTTCGTTCCTCTTTTTTGGCTTAGCCATCTTTGCCATGACGGCACCAATGATGAAGGCATCAATGATGCAGCCCACGATGGACTGGAAAACCACCATGAACACGGCGATGGGACACTCGTCGGTGACACACCTGAAGCCGTAGCCGATCGTGGTCTGGGTCTCGATGGAGAACAGGAAGGCTGCGGTGAAGCTGCTCACCTGAGACACGCAAGGTTTGCTGTTCTCTTGGTTCTCCAGATCCCCGTGCAACAGCGCAATCAACCAAAACACACAGCCAAAAAAAAGCCAGGAGAGGATGAAAGTCAGGCAGAAGATCACAAGCATCCACCTCCAGCGGATGTCCACGCACGTGGTGAAGATATCGGCCAGGTAGCGCTGTCCCTTCTCGCCCACGTTGATGAACTGGACGTTGCAGTGTCCATCCTTCTTGACGAAGCGGCTCCGGCACTGCTGCCGGGTGTGGACCTTGCCCTTGCCGTTGCCGAAGCCGTTGGCCACGGCCATGGTGGACAGCTTCATGCCGTCCTCCTCCGAAGACACGATGCTGTAGCGGTTGGTTCGCACGCTGCCCATCACTACTGCCGGGGACTGAGGTGCTTCTGCTTTAGAAAACAGTCTGAGTTTCTGCAAAACCCTTTGGAGAAACAGTTTTGAAAGTTCTACAGGAACACACACACGTGGAAAAGCCGGGCAGAGGCCGGAGTCCCCAGAAGCCCTCGGACCAACCAAGGACAGTATTCTGGCATGCAGGGTGAGCTCAGCCAGCCACCGTCATAGAGAGGGCATGGTCTGCAAGAGAAAGAGAAATGGCACTTTAGATCCTGGAGGAAAAGGATAAGGAACCAAGGAAAATGACACCTGTGGACCTGCAGGAAGTTTCCTCTCTCTTAATGACATTTTCAGCAATGCTCCATGCCCACAGTTGGGCATGGACAGGGGTCCCACCGTTACTGCAAGGAGGGAATTGCTCTTCCCGAGGGAAAGCGCCAGCGGGATCGCGTCACAGCAGTCTGAGCAATATTCACTTGAAAGCTGAACACGCAAAGGATCTCTCTGCTATTTACAACTGTGATTTCTGCTTCTTTTGAAACAAACAGTTCCCTTTAACATCCTTCTGTTCAAACATAAACATCGAAGTGCTCTGCAGTGATTTATGATGTGTCTCGTGGACTGTTTGACCCACGGCAAAGCAGGGAGCGTGCAAAAGGGAAGGTGGAGAAAGGGAATAAACTTGGGAAGTGCAAATAGCAGTGATTCCATGAAATTAAAGCACATACAATAGTTTGAATTAAGCTAAAAGAAGAAGTTGTGTATTCTCAGCAAATTTCAGGAATAAAGGCTGCAGCAGCTCCTCTCTAACTCCAGATCACCGGGATCTTTGTGGTTTTCACACTTGCATGGGCTGTAAGTAGCGCAAAAAAATAGACGTTGTAAAGCCCTTCATCTGCTTCTGCTAAAGCCACCAGGAAAACGCAGCAGAACCAGCTGAGCACCTTCCTAACACCTAGAGGAGCGAGTCCCAGCACCTTCCCCTCAGGAGCCCGAGGCAGCCGCTTCCATCTCCAGCGGGTAATGGTCCCCAGGGTCTGAAATGTCACCAATCAAGACTCAGCAGAAAGGCTACAAAAGCTCCTTCCTGAGGGGAGAAGCCACCAAAAACTTGTTTCAGGGAGGTCTGGCTTAGACCCAGGTCTAGCTTTTAACAAGTGCGTCATCCATTAAGTCATGTACTGCCTATCAGGAAATGGAATTGAAATACTGCAGAGGAGAAGGGATGCATTAAAGTAACTGCTCCATGCACACATGGCCCATGGAGGGAATAAAGCTGAACCCAGCTGGAGAGGAATGTCTGCTGTCCCCTTGGCTCAGCACGGGAGGCTCCAGAACCATTCACAGTAGCAGGGGATTAAATCACGGTGCTCTTCCTAAATTCATGTTATCAAAACTCAGATCTGAGTTTGTCCAAAAGCCAACAAAACTGCAGCCACCATGGAGCACAACCCCTGCCCAGCAGGACCTCTGCTCTTCCTCTGACTGGAATCTGACAACAGCTGTAGATAAGATGTTCTCTCCTTTCCCAACAACAGCAGCCCCTAAAGCCCTGCTGAGGTGCTCCAAAAACTTGATCGATTTCAAACAACTCCTCAGCCCTCCCACATCCTTCTAGCACATTACAAAGGCTTGAGCTCAGCAAACACTTGCTAGGAAAAGAGCAGGCGACAAACAGCAACATCATCAGCTGTGTGCAGGCTGCTTTTCCCTCCAGGATCTCCTCAGGGTTTACTTTCACCTCCTCTTTTCCCCTCGCTCCTGCTTGTTGTGCAAGAATGTGTCCCAATGCCTCCTTGCCAAGATTAGTCATCTGTGACTTCAGCTCAGACAAGACAGCTTGGCAGCTTTTGGCGGGTTCTGAAATGCCCATTCGAGTGCAGCTCTCAGCACCAAACACTTCTGCTGGAGCTGCCCTCTCACTTCTTCTGGGCACTTATTCTTACTTTTACAACTGCCTTGCCTAATCAGTGTAAAGATCCAACTTTCCCCCCCTTACACCTTTTTGTTCCCAGGGTTTCTCATTCCCGTCAGGATATCGTGCTCAAAAATACAAAAGAACTCTCTTAATGCTCACTTAAATGATTTGCTTTGGCCAAACCCCCACTTTTATTAGAAACCTGAACACAGCGGGGAAGCGAAATTACTGTTAATACATCCCACATAAAAAAACTTCTTGAAAAGCCATTGCACTGGTCTGCAAATCGATCACTTTCATAAACCACATCCTATAATCACAGTCATGTTCGACTTCCACAGTCAAAGCCTGTTTTGTTCCAAGCTGATGGAAACACACAGCCCACAAAACAGCTTATTCTGGAGTTTGGATTTTTTTTTTCCCCCCTGGATTTTTAGAGGAAAACCTGCAGTGGAGAGAAAAGATAAGCTGCAAAGTTTTAAATGTCTGAATATGCAGCTTCTCCCACAAAAGTCTCGACCTGAGGACACTTGTTTGAATTCCACAAATCCCTGAAATCCTAACGCCAGCTTCCTGTGGCTGCATTTAGAAGTTTGGGACCAGAATTTTCATATTCCTCCCCTGGAGGACCCAGCACCTCTCATCTCCTGTCCCTTGCCCAGCTTCCTCCTCGCTGGCTGTGCTGTGGGGATGAAGCTGCACCCCTTTGGTTCTAAGCATCCCCAAAGCTGGGGGTGAGCCTGGGGCACCTTTGCAGCCTGCTGGAAGTTTACAGCACAGAGCTCTGGCACACTCCAGGGCTGCAGAGCTCTGTGCCTGCTTTTCCAGCACAAACTGCCTCTCTTCCTACGAGGGCTCGGAGTGGGGAGGAGGATGGGATGGGTGGGATGGGAGCAGGAGCAACACCATGCACAGGGACCAGCCAGAGGGGCTGATCTCGCTCCTGCTCATGGAAATACAGGTCCTGGGAAATGCCAGTGGATCCACTAGCTGCCCCAGCACCTGCTCTGTGCTCACCCTGACCTTCACAACCACTTCCACCAGAAGTTCCCCAAAAAACCCAGGAACAAACCAGCAGGACAACCTAATGCTACTTCTTATTGTGCCGATCCACCTGCTGCTCGAAGGCAGAACAAGGCTGCTGCCCCTCGCTCCACCCCAGCACCAGGTGCTGGTGGCACCAAAAATTCCAGGCTGGTGTGGGAGCAGCCCTGCAATCCTCACCGGGCAAAAGGAGCCAACCCAGTACCACCAGCCCACCCCAGTTTTGTGTAACTGGGCCCAGTGCAGGGCAGCCAGACACACACAGAGCTGTAAATTATTCATCACCAGGTGTGTTGTTATGATTATTGCTATTATTGTTAATCCAGGTGACCTTTCCTCCTGGAAGGGAATACAAGCAACACAGTTTGGAGTTACCAGCACTGGCACAGACACGGGATGACTGGGAAGGGATGGGATGGGATGGGATGGGATGGGATGGGATGGGATGGGATGGGATGGGATGGGATGGGATGGGATGGGATGGGATGGGAGAGCCTGTCTTGCTCTGGTGTGAGGGGATGCTTGGAGGAACGGAGGAAAACGGGGCTGTGCTGCATCTGCAGCATTTCTGAGCCAGCATTTGGGGAGATGCCACAACGAGGAGCCCAAACCTTCACTTTCTCCTGAGCATCCCCCTCCAGACCTTCCCTGCGGAAAGGCGCTCACATCGCAAGGCACAGCAGGAGGAGAATTCGTGCAGAAGGTTAAAGACTGAGGGATAACTCTGGAGTGCGAGAGGAGCAGGGGAGGGGTGGAGAGGAGCAGCACGGAGCGCTTGGAGCGGTTATTCCCCGGCTGACGCCACCGAGCCCGGCGCAGCGAGCCGGGCACATGTTGCCAAGAGAGCACCAGCACCACCTCAGCCCAGCGCCCTCCCTGCTGCCCTCGGAAAGCAGAACAAAGCCGCTTCTCGCCCCAGCCAAGCCTGTTCCCACATTCCTGCTCCTCGCTGCCGGGCACGGCCGCCCCTGTAACCTTTCTCCTTAAAAGTCATTCCCCAGGGCTCCTCCGCTGCTCCGGGCAGGACTCAAGTTACACGGAGTGGCGAGCTGCCTTCGGGAGAAGGAGCTGACCTTCAGGGACAGGCAGCGGGGCTGGGGGGGGGGGGGGGGGGGGGAGAAAAAATTAAAAAAGAGCACATGATGCGGAGAAATGGGTGCGAAGAAATAGGAGAAAGGGAAGGACAAGTGGCGCTCGCATCTGCTGTCCTGCCAAGGAGACGGGCTCGGGGTATTTGTGGCTGATGACAAAATAACTACGAGTGGAACAGCCATCAGCAGGGGGTGTACGCGGCGCACCGGCTGCGAGGATGGAAAAGCAAACAAGTGTAAAGGTAAGGCCGAGGCACGGAGACAAGTGCGGGCAGCCTGCGGGGTGGGGACAGAGCTGCGGGTCCGGCTCAAGCCGGCCCAGCGGCACCTGCGGGTCCCCAGCGGCCCCCGCCCGGTCACTGACCCCCCAAATCCATCTGCCTTTGCTTATCAGTATTTTTTCCTCTCACTGGCATGAGCTAAGCTGAAACAATACAGCTCTCCACTGCCGACCCAGATGCTTTTTTTCCTGCTTCCCATTTTTTTGGCAGGATGGTCAAAATAAAGAAACCCTCCCGTTTGCAGCATGCCGATGAATGAAGCTGCAGGTTCATTTCACACCCCTCTAAACCATCCCGGACGCTCAAACCCACGCATCCGAGTGCCGAGACTCGCTGCTTCTGCCCTCTCTCCGTGCAGGAAACAACAGGCGAGAAGAAGGCAAAGGGATGGAGCGGTGCGCTTTGTGCAACACGGAGTTGTCATGCGAACTTCCAACCCTTCCCCAGGATAAAATATCCCGGGGGGAGCAGCTGGTGCATGGAAAGTTATGAGCACAAACAGATGCTGGAAGCAGATGCTCGGGCGCTCCAGCCATACCTATCGAATTATTGTAGGCGCTGAGAATAGCTCCGTGAGAAACGCAGAAGTTCCCCTCTTCTCCAAGCCGGAGGCAGCGACATAAAGCGGAGCTTTTATCGCGGGGGTGTCGCGACAGCGCGCGTGCGGCGCATCGCCTCCCCTCCTCAGGGAGAGAGGAAGAGACGGAGCAAGACGGCGATTCTTACCTGCGGCGGCCGCGAGGGAGGTGCCGGCGCGGAGAAGGGGGTAGGTCCGTGCCGAGGCCGTGCCCGGTGCCCGCTCCGCTCGCACTGCGCTCCCGCCCGCCCGCGGCCCCTTTTTGCGGGCGGCCATGGCACGTTTAATACGGCCCCGCCGGCCCCGCCCCCCGCGCGCCCGCAGCCAATCACAGCGCGGGGCGGGGGCGGGGGGCGGGGCCGCGGAGCACGGGCGGCGGGGCCGGGAAAGGAGCCGGGATAGGAGCCGGGATAGGAGCCGGGATAGGAGCCGGGATGCTCCGGAGGGGCCGGGATAGGAGCCGGGATAGGAGCCGGGATAGGAGCCGGGATAGGAGCCGGGATGCGAGCCGGGATGCTCCGGAGGGGCCGGGAAAGGAGTCGGGAAAGGAGCCGGGATAGGAGCCGGAATGCTCCGGAGGGGCCGGGATAGGAGCCGGGATAGGAGCCGGGATGCTCCGGAGGGGCCGGGAAAGGAGCCGGGATAGGAGCCGGGATGCTCCGGAGCGGCGCACGGAGCCGGGGTTCCCGCTGCCAGGAGGGTCGCGGGAGAAGGTGTTGGGTCCCCCGGTCCGCGCTGCAGCGGCTCCCCGGGTACCCCGTGCGGAAGCTCCCCCGGGCAGAGGGTGCCAGGAGAAGGCACCGGATCCCCGGGTCCCCTCTGCGGAGGGTCCGGGAGAAGGCGCTAGGTCCCCGGATCCCCGGTGCAGAGGATCCCCGGGTTGCCGGTGCAGAGGGTGCCAGGAGAAGGCACCGGGTCCCCTCTGCGGAGAGTCCCCTCGGGTACTCGGTGCGGACGGTCCCGGGAGAAGGCACCGCGTCCCTGGATCCCCAGTGCAGAGGGTCTCCAGGAGAAGACGCCGCGTTCCCCGGTGCCCGGTGCAGAGGGGGCCAGGAGAAGGCGCCAGGTTCCCCGTGCGGAGACTCCCGGGAGAAGCCGCGGTGGAGAACGGGGACGGCCGCGCTCCATCGGCTCTGCGGGGAGGCAGCGCCGCTGCGGTTTCGCTCCCCGGCCCCGGGACCCTCCGGTTGCTCCCGCGGGCACCCGGCACCTGCCGCGGGCATCCCCTCAGCCTCCCTCGGCAGCGATAAAGGCTTTTGCGGGACTTCACAGGGAGTTTGGGATGGTCCCGTGTGGGAGCTGGGTGCCCGCTCGCTCCTGTTCCCATGTTTTGGGCTGATGTCCGAGGCCCCGGGCAGTGAGAAGAAATACCGGGGACAGAACAGTTTCGTTCCTTTTGTCCCTTTCTTTATTTTAGTGAAGGGAAATGCCAGGATGCAGGGTGTCCCATCCCAAACTCCCGACCCTAACAGGCACGAGAAGCCAGGCAAGCACAGCACAACACCGCTCCTAAACCGAAAATCCTTCTCTTTAACTCAGATGAAACATCCCTTCCAAAACAAGAGCTTTGATCCCTGGACTAAGATCTTTTGGAACAAGGCTGGAAGCAAGGGAAGGACGAGCCTGGCTGCAGGGCATGGGATCCGAGCCTGGCTGCAGGGCATGGGATCCACGGCTTTGTTCCCTCAGTCACCTGTGACAGCTCGGTCAGGCTGGCCTGGGTTGAAATATGCAGAAATCCAAATGATTTTTAACAGCTTGTCCTCCCTACAGTGGACGTGGCCTAAGACAAAGAAAATAAGGATGAAATGCCTGGCCGGGAGCCTTGCAGGAACAAAAACAGCCTTGTAAGCACAGCCTGAGGTTTGCCAAGCTCTGGCTCTGATGGTCAGAGCAGGGGTGTTGGGTTCCAGGGCAGGTGTCCGCAGCAGGACACTGTCTCTGCCCTCGGGAAGCTGAGTTCCTGAGAGCCAACAGCTGAAATCCATGGAGGAGCCCGTGGTGTGCTGGAAAAAGAAGGTGTCTGCTGATTGCAGGGGGGCAGAGCACCCCAGGCTTTAGGAACTGGCACAAACACCTTGAGTTGCACCCAGCACCGCAACAGCAGCCCCTGAAACACCCAAAAACGGGTGCTGGGGATGCTCCCGGGAAAGACAGCGGGAATCAGCAGAAGGTCAGCCTGGAGCTGCCGAGGGATAGACTGCTCCAAGCGGGTTGGCCTCCAGAGAGCTTCTTACAATGTCCAGAGCAGGCTGTAAATATAATTCCTTACTTTCCATAGCAATGCCAGGGCCTGCAGTCTCTCCTCGTTGCTTAAACTCTCTTCCTCCTCCTCGTTTGTTTGCAAAGTTTCCAACTCTGCCACGAGCTGTCTTGAAATCCTCGGTGGAAATGCTTTGCCCAAATGCTCCCTCCTGGCGTGGAGGCTCCAAGAGCAGCCTCCCCACGCTGCTGCTGCTCCATCCCACCAGCTGCCGTGCCTGGCACCGGCGGCGTTTGCCGAGTTCCCCACGTCCCCGATGAGGAAGTGCCGCATTGTTGCAGCAATAAACACAACGGCCGAGGGCAGCTGGTTCACGAGTGCCACATTTGTGTGTGCAGGAGGCGTAGAATTTACGTGGTGGGGAGGGGGAAGGAGAGACAAGTGCTTCTGTTTGTTGAGCAATCTGGCAAGTCGGGCAATCACGCTGTTTGTGAGTTGTTCTTGGGTGGCTCCGTTCGTTTGTAAGGGGAAGAGAAGTGCAAAACTTATGAATGATGGATCTGGAAAGCAGAATCTATAAGGGGGATGACTGCAATTAGTTTATCCATTTAGTGAGATAAAGATAATTAAATGCACAGGATTTGAAAGACACAGTTCATGTACCTATAACAGAGAAAAGATTTCCCTTGTTGCTCTTCATGTACTTCCCATGAACTGCTAAAATAACAATTTGAGGAACCTTGAAGAAGTATTTGCCCATCTATGTGGCAGTGAAATAAAGAGCTGTGATCCACTCCTGCTCAGAGGTGCTCAGCTGGGGGATGGGTGCAGCAATTCCCTGTGCAATATCTCCAAGATATTCCAGATTGCAGCCTGGCTTTGGAGACTCTTACTCAGCCTTTACTCATGCAAAGCGACTGATAAAAAATACAGCCCTACTACAGATTTATCTGCCCAGATGAGTAAGGCTTACTCAGCCATTCAGCATTTCACACGAGGCAGGGTAGAGCAGATCCATCACCACTGTTTCACAGCTCTCTCAAGGACGGGGCAGCTCTGCCCAGAAAGCTCTTCTTAGGATGAAATGTCGATTCTAAACCTATTGCACAGATAATAAAAACCATAACAGAGCCGCCTGCGTGGGCTCCAGCAACAGGAGCCCTTCCAAACCTCCAAACAGGGAAGCTGAAGTTACAAGAAAAGTTTCTAAAAAACCCTTTCCTGTTGCAACAAGCCAGGACAAAGAGGGTGAGACAGCTGAAAACTTAACCCTCAACGCTGAGCGAGGGGTTTGTTTTCCTTCTCTCCATGGATGGTTTTCCAATCTGAAACATAGCCTTGCCTCGGGAATCTCTCACTGAAATATCAGAAGAGCGATGTGAAATGCTCATGGGCTGAGGGATTTTCAAGGCCAGACCCTCTATCTGCAGCAAAAATGGTACCAAGGGAGAGGGAGGCTCTGGGAAGGAAGAACAGTCATGAATTTCTCCTGTCACAGTTCTCCCCTCAGTTGTCACCACAGCCACCCTGTCCCTCAGCTTGCAGATTGCCCCTGGAAGGAAATTTGGGAGCTGTGCTGCAGGCCCAGGCCTTGGCAGCTGCACCAGAGGCTTCAGCCCCCGCCTCACTCCACGGGAGACGTTATTAAATTGCTTTTTCTGCCTTGGCGCTGAAAGGACCTAATTATCAGATTGCATTAGTCCTCATCTCCTCAAGTGGCCAAATCTGCACTGGTTCTCAAGGATTTTATTGCCAGCTGAAAATGGCTTAATTGTATTGTGCTTGCAAAGAAAACATGGGCTGGGGGAATCAGAGCTTTCCACAAGAGGAGAAGAAATGCCATAAATAACACGTTGGGCTTTTATTTTTTTGGGTCTCACCCTTTCCACGCATGTAAACTGGCGTGAGTTTGCCTTTCTTCCCTAACCATGAGGTCAACTGGAAAAAATTCCTCAGGAAAAGGTGGTTTCCCCATTCCCAGTAACCTCCTGGGGTTTAGGCATTAACTGGATCTTTATAGGTCCAATGCTGGGATCTCCAAGGGAAAATGAGCCCACGTTGGTAACAGAAGGAATGGGGAAATCCAATGAAAATTCCCCAGAGAGAAGCTTGCATGTTTGATAAGACTTGAGAGAGCAAATAAAGAGATTTGCGAGCAAATGGGATCTACAGATGTGCAGTTCTGCTGGATGAAAATGGCTTTGTCCACAGAAGGGATGAAATTCGACAGAGGAAATTGAATTTAGGCTTTGGGTACCTGAGAAGAGTGGAACTCACACCACATCCACATTTGTTTTCTTTAACCATGTATTCTGTGTCCAAAAATCTTCACTTAAGATTTCAGGCTGCCTTAGTTAGGCTTATCCTAAAGGCAAATCACCGGCCAGCGACTGTATTTTGGAAAAAAATAAATATATTTTCAGTCCTTGCTGCTGCAGGAGGGGCATGTGGGGAGCAAGGTGAGGAAATCTTGGAATACTGAATTCCAAACAGAAATCCACTGCTAGCAGGAGCTGTATCTAACTCCCAATCCAACAGCAACCCACAAATTCTGCCAAGGAAAACTCCTTTCCAGCGCTGGATTCCGTGTGGCTCGGTTCTCACCAGATTAAGGTGCCTAATTTAAAGCATCTCTAGTTCCCAGCTAAACTTTCAGACCCAATAAAATGTGATGTTGGTAAAAAAGGGAGCTCTGAGCTCTCCGTGCAGGGTCAAAGGCCTTCGAGTGATTAGGAAATATTCAGCTGATATTTCATGTACACCTGGCACATTCCATATTTCCTCCAAGCAGACAGGTCCAGCACCATTCAGAGACCTGTTTCCACAATCCAGGATTGTGGATAATCTTCCAGAAATGCAGTAAATGGACATTTGGCATCATTTGTGACACAGCAATATTCCATATTTTTCCTTGTCAAGCCATCAGTCAGTCGGGGCACTTTGAGCTCAGAGACAACAGTGGGGAGGCGTTTTCAGATTAATGAGGAGGCATTTTCAGATAAACGAGGAGGAATAATTAGTGTGAGTGATCAAAGTGACCAAGCAATGACATATTCCCAAAGCTGAGATTTTCCTGTTAATCTCCCAGTTATCTACTGATCTCCCACAGCTCCCATTCTTTGGATATCTCCAGGGAAAGGGAGTTAATGGTTACTAAAACTTGCCAGAGTGGTGAGAACATGCTCATGGAGCTGCCATGGGGATCTTGACAATTGCTGGAAGGAAAAGGGTTAAGAGCCAGCAGCTCCCACACGCACAAGTGTGGGACTGCACTTTCATTCTCTCCCTCGCAGCTCCAGCTGTGAATGCCACTGCCCTGCCAGGTTTTCCAAAATCGGGATCAGCTGAACGCAGCAGGGTGAGGGTATCTTGGTGTTTCTCTGGTTTTAAGACTCCTGGTTATGGATCTTGTCCATGAGCAGGAGGCTCTCAAGGCAGTGGATGCCAATTGGTTTTTAAGTGGTTCCCTGCTGTGGGCAGTCATAAATCAGAGTCATAAAATCCCAGAATTTGGGTTGGAAGGAACCTTAAACTCTTCCTATCCCACCCCCTACCACGGGCAGGGACACCTCCCACTGTCCCAGGCTGCTCCAAACCCCCTCCAGCCTGGCCTTGGGCACTGCCAGGGATCCAGGGGCAGCCCCAGCTGCTCTGGGCACCCTGTGCCAGGGCCTGCCCACCCTCCCACTCCCCAGGGAACAATTCCTTCCCAATATCCCATCCAGCCCTGCCCTCTGGCACTGGGAAGCCATTCCCTGTGTCCTGTCCCTCCAGCCCTTGTCCAAAGTCTCTCCCCATCTTTCCCGTCAGCTCCTTCAGGCACTGGAAGGCCACAGTGAGGTCATCCCAAATCTTCTCTTCTCCAGGTTGAACAATCCCAACTCTCTCATCTTTTCCAGTCCCAATTCTTGTTCTCTTTTGGGAGAAAAGGCAAAGAGAATTGGGATTGTTCAGCCAAGTCAAGTCACCTGCTCGCTCCAAAGCCCTCGTGGTGCTTGGACAACTTTCAAGCTTCACAGGCAGAGCCCAAGGGGCTCAGGGACAGGGGCTGGGCTGTGTTTCTTTGGCTGCACCAGGGCAGGGATAAAGCAGAGACCTGAGAGTGCCACCACGGGCAGAGACGTGGAAAGCTTCCAATGGGAAAGGGAGTGGCAAGAAAGAACAAGAACTCAGTCGCAACAGCAAGAGCTGGAAAATTTTTTGTCTTTTCTAAGCAAAATTATTGCAAATCACCTGCCTTCTGTGCATCTCTGCTGCTGACAAACTGTGAATGCAGCTTGTATTCACACCTGGGGCACCAAAGGGATCAGAACCAGGCAGCTTCACCTTCCCAGGTGAGGTTTGGTGGTTCCTGAGAGGGAAATGGTGTGGGATATGTGGGTATGGGATGGGACCTGCTCCCAGCAGCGACCAGGGAGCCTCTGGTAAACCCTGCACGATTTCCCTGCACTGTGCCTGCTGCATTTCTGCTGCTGAGCATTTATTACTGCTGTAACTTATTACCTATCAGGGTATCCACTCAGTGAAACCTGCACTGATCAACCTGAAAGCCTCTGATTTCTGCTAATGCCACATAAATGACTGTTCTCCTCTCTTTCCCACACTTTTTATTCCAGTAGATTAGCTGAGATCAAATGTCCTCAGTGTTTTCTATCACTTTGTACCAGAGCCTCACAACTCGCCCAGAGTCTGTGGCCACAACATAAGTGACAATATCAGAGTTTATTTTCTCTCCTGGAAAGCAAATAAACTGTGCTAAAAACAGAGAGTTAGATCACTGGCCATTGTGGAAGGAAAACCACAGCAGAAAACAAGCTGGAGATTCCTGAGGAGGCAGCACTGGGGTTTTTACATCCACTGGGAACTTTCATCCTCATGGCCCTGGAGGAGACGCTCCCTGAGAGGGCACCGGGTGGGTTTGGGTGTGTTTGTGCTGGATTCTTCCCATCAACAATGACTGAACTTCTCTACCAGCTGCACTGGGGATGGTCCTGGAGATGCTGGACCTGGTAGGGAGCAGTCCAAGCTCTTTGGGAGAGCCTCGAGGCCTTCCAGAGCATTCATAGCATCTTTTCCCTGCTTTGCCTGCCCTTCCCTGCTCAGAAAGCCAAGGAGATCCTGGCCAGGACACACAGAGCAGGTCCCTGGCACATGTGGAGCTCAGCCCTTCCTGGAACTCCTGCGGGGCTGGGAAGGAGGAGCACAAATTAAATCAGCTGGCACCTCTCAGAATGTCCCTCCAAACTAAAACCGAACAGATGAGTACAACCAAATCGAGCTCAAAACTGTGGCTTAAACTTCCTGGGATTGTTTTGGGCTGATTACTTGGACCAGCCCTCCAAGGCCCAGCCGTGAAAACACCTCTGCCACTTGAAAAATCTGTCGTCAGAGGGGAAATTATCCTCAGCAAGTAAACGCCACAGCTTCCTTTCCCCTGCTATCACGATCTTGTGCTGCTTATCTGCTTTTCTGATGCCATTTTGTGCCTCCAGGCCCAGCTCTGCCTTTCACTTACTCACAGGGGAAGGATTCCCCACCCAGCCCTGGGCATCCTGCGCTGGAATTTGGACCAAACGGAATGTCCTGTGCTCTGGGCCAGCCTGATCCGGGTGCCAGGAGGGGCAGGATGGTGGCAGGAGGGGGCTCTCTCCTGGTTTGTGCTGGGGAATGCTGCACCTCAACGTGAGCCACGAGTTTCTTTGTAATCTCCCTAATTCTTCAGGAGTTGGCTTGGATCCTCTGGTATTACTTGAGCTGATGCCCAAACCCTATTAAACAACCTTGTGACAGGGACTGGAGGGGGAAAGGTTGTGCTTTTTCCCATCAGATGTTGAGCAATTGGTGTGGGAAGCTGATAAATGTCAGAGCTGGTGACAGTGAGAGCTGGTGACATCATGGTGCTGTGGTGGCATCGCAGGTCCCAGGGTTCCTGTGGCTCCACAGGCCTGGGATTGCTCCCCTGAGGTGAGATGGGAGCTGCAGGAGCATCCTGGGTGCCCTTCCTGTGTCCCTCCCTGGTCCCTTCCCTGGTTCCCTCCCTGTTTTCCTTCCCTGGTTCCTTCCCTGGTTCCTTTCCTGGTTCCTTTCCTGGTTCCTTTCCCTGGTTCCCTCCCTGGCTCCTTCCCTGGTTCCTTCCCTGGTTCCTTCCCTGGTTCCCTCCCTGGTTCCTTCCCTGGTTCCTTTCCCTGGTTCCCTCCCTGGTCCCCTCCCTGATCCCTTCCCTGATCCCTTCCCTGGTTCCTTCCCTGGTTCCCTCCCTGGTTCCCTCCCTGATCCCTTCCCTGGTTCCTTTCCCTGGTTCCCTCCCTGGTTCCCTCCCTGATCCCTTCCCTGGTTCCTTCCCTGGTTCCCTCCCTGGTTCCTTCCCTGGTTCCTTTCCCTGGTTCCCTCCCTGGTCCCCTCCCTGGGTCCCTCCTTGGGTCCCTCCCTGGGTCCCTCCTTGGGTCCCTCCCTGGTCCCTCCCAGGTTCCCTCCCTGGTTCCTTCCCTATGTCCTGTCCCTGGGTCCCTCCCTGGGTCTCTCCCCTGGGTCCCTCCCCTGCTGCCCACTGGCCTGACACCCAGGATTTTGGGCAGGTGTCCAGAATCACACCACAGGTCTGTGACTCCAAAGAAGCCAAGGCTGATCCAAGAAGTTCCCATCCCTCCTGAGAGGCCTCAGAGAAGAAACCTCAAATTAGAGCTGCACTTTGAGAGATATTTCATCCTGATCCCAGCACATTTTGGGGGCCAAATGCCCCCTGAGGTCACCTGTGACAGGCAGAGGGGACACCCAGCACCCAGGCTGGGACTGTCTTGATTTGACAAAGGGCAGAGATCACATGTGGGGACAATCAGAGGCAAAGGGGGAGACAAAGAGAGAAAGAGAATGAGCAGGGGCTCGTCACATCGCCTGTGACAGTACTGGAAGGTGCTTGTGCTCTCTGCCACCAGAGGTGACATCAAAAAAACCTGTGCAGAACAGACCAGAGCAGGGAACAACGGGCTGGCTTTGTGCCTCTGTCCTGATGGGGTGACTCCAGAGCTCAGGATCAAGTGCCAGCAATGCCCATCAGTTCTGGCTGTTTGTTCCCACAAATCCATCCCCTCCAGCTTTCCACAAGTCAGAAATCCCCCACCAGCTCAGCTTTCCTTCATCCCCACCTGTGCTGCTGATCCCCAGGACTCCAGGGAAGGCAGGACTGCACACTGGAGGCTGCACAGAGCTCTTTGCTCTGCATTATTCACACTCCCCAAGCCCTGGCAAATTGCTTCGCCTCTGACCATCCTCCGCTGTAATTTTTTCAAGCTGAAGGAGTGTCTGTTCTGGATCTCCATCTGAAATGGCAATTGACTTTGAATCTTTTTGGAAGGCCCGGAAAGGAATGAAAGGCTTCCAAGCATCTTTGTGCTGTTTGGTGTCTGGAGTGGCTGCTCTCACAGGGGAGCAAAGAGAAGAAGCAGATCTGGGTGAGTAATTTAATCTGAATAAGGAAATTTACTGTGAGGCAACACCTCAGCCCTCAACGCTCTGAGTTCCCAGCACAGAACATCCTTGACCTCACTCTTCTCTGCCCTCAGCTGTGCTTCAGGTAACTCTGGGAAGGAGAAGCCTCCCCAGGGAGCAAATCCACAAGTCAAAGCCACGATTTCCTTTGCTCAGATAAGGCCCAGGGGGGCTGGGGCAGAGTGTGGATCCTCCCTTTATGTGGAGATGCTGTTCCAGGGCTTTCATCATCTCAGACAAAATTAGCACTGCAGTAATTACACAGCTGGGGAAAGTGCAAATATTACACATACATTACATATACATACTATATATATATATATACACACACACACACATATATATATGTGTATATATATGTATATATATGTGTATATATATGTGTGTATATATATAATATATATATTACAGATATATATGTAATATATATATATTATATATTACACAGCTGGGGAAAGTGCAAATATTACACATACAGTACATATACATACTATATATATATATACACACACATATATATGTATGTATATATATATGTATATATATGTGTATATATATGTGTATATATATGTGTATATATAATATATATATGTAATATATATGTAATATATATATTATATATTACACAGCTGGGGAAAGTGCAAATATTGCAGAGGGGTGAAACTGGAGCTGGAATTGGCAGGGACTGTCACCTTTTATCAATGTGAGGAAAGGGATGGGAGCTGTCTCAGTCCCCATGTGCAGACGTATTCACATGTGGCACTTCCCTGCTGGAGCTGCTCATCCCAAATCCTGAGGATTGCTATCACCAGAGGTTTTCCAAACCATTCTCCCACAGTTTTGGTCTGTGGCAAAGGAATTCTGTGGGTTTAGGACTTCTGTACTACCAGGGTTTGCTGGAGGCTGTTGGGAAATGCCTCATGGCTGGTGCTGTGTGTGTCTGTAAAGAACCACATCTGACTGCTTTACCTGGGACTTCTCCAAAAAGGAGGAGAAAATGGGAGGAAAGACAAAAAACACCTTCTCACTGAGTGGTTGCCTGTGGAAGAAGTGACCACTGGAGAGAAGTTTAATCAGTGTGGTGAGTAACTGCAGGAACTGCCACAAAACACCGCATTTCATTTCTCACTTCACATCCTCCCACAGGTCACCCTGGGAACCCTCCCGTGGAATTGGTGGGGTCCCATTTACTTCCCATGAGTAAGGGCCTTGACCTGGGCGGGCAGGGGAGGTTTCCCCTTGGAAACACTCCCTGGGCTCTTTCTGATTGCCACTTGGAGATCTGAAAGCATTGATGCACAATTCCTGCCCCACTCAGGGCATGGCTACCCCAACAAGGCATTTACCAGCCAAAATTCCTGCTGGAGACACCCAACACAGCCCCAGCGCAGAGCAGGGGGACTGGGGAGGCTCTGGGACAGCCTCCTCCCTGCTGCTGCTCTGCACCACGGTCACACAGAGGCCACCAGCTCCTTTTGGCACCTGGGCCAAGCTGGGATCGTGACGAACGAACACCAGACCAAAAATAGTCCTTGCCTTGTCAGGCAAGGCTGAGAGACACCCTGTGATCAAAGATGGGGAAGCACGAGCAGCGAACGCACTGCCCGGTAGTCGCAGCAGAGCAGCTGCCTGACACTTGTGCAGCTTCCTAGAGCCCGGAGAAAGGATGGGAAGGAGGAGGATGCTATGGATGGCTCAGCAGATGTTTCATTGGAGCTCCTCCCGTGCGTGAGAGAACGCACGAAGCTGCTCGATGGAAAATGTGCATCCAGAAGTGGACATGGCACTGGAGATGAGATAATTATTCAGGCATTTCTATTCTGGAGCCTTTCTGTGCAGAGTTTTACACAATAAACATCAGCGTTGCCTTTCTACACGCACACACGTTCCCTGGCCCGAACAAACGGGCAGCTCTTGGTCACTGATACGTCCCCAACTCTGTCCCTTTGGCCACAAATAGCTCATGGCCCTGTTTGAAAGGTTCCTGGTGGAGAGCAGCCAGGTTTGCCCGGCTATATTTACCTAAGCTGCCAAATGGGGCCGCCTCCCCCCAGCTCTGCTGCTATATATAAAGGGCAACGACGGAAAATAAACCAGCAAACGCCCGATCAATTCTATAACAAAATGTGTTCTGTGCTGATTTACGGTGCTGAGTCTGAGAGCTGTGCCCAAATCGCCTGGGGCTGGTCGGGAAATACTGGGACTTCACTGACAACAGGTTGACCCCACTTTTTGGGGGGGGCGGCATTTCGGGACGGGGGAGGGTCCCATCCCGGGAGGTGCAGAACGGCCCCCGAGGGGTGCTGGAGCCGGGGGAAGGCTGCGGGGGCTGAGCCTGGCGCGGCCTCGGCGCCGCTGTCGCCGCCGATGCTCCGGTGACCGCCCGGCGCCCGCCGCAGGTCCGGGCGCTGCCGCCAGGTGGCGGCCGAGGGGCCGGGATCGGGGCCGGGATCGGGATCGGGATCGGGATCGGGATCGGGATCGGGATCGGGGCCGGGATCGGGGCCGGGATCGGGATCGGGGCCAGGATCAGGATCGGGATCGGGATCGGGATCGGGGCCGGGATCGGGATCGGGATCGGGATCTGGAATCGGGATCGGGGCCGGGATCGGGATCGGGATCGGGGCCAGGATCGGGATCGGGGCCGGGATCGGGGCCGGGATCGGGATCGGGATCGGGATCGGGACCCGGATCGGGATCGGGATCGGGATCGGGGCCGGGGCCGGGGCCGGGGCCGGGATCGGGATCGGGATTGGGAACGGGAATGTGTTGGAATCGGGATCAGGATCGGGATCGGGATCTGGATCGGGACCGGGATTGGAATCGGGATCATGTCAGGATCGGGAATGTGTCAGGATCAGGATTGGGATCAGGAGCTGGACCAGAATCGGGATTGAGATCAGGATTGGGATTGAATCTGGATCAGGATCGGGATTGAGATCTGGATCAGGATCGGGATCAGGAACGGGATTGGGATCAGGAACAGGAACAGGAACAGGAACAGGAACAGGAACAGGATCAGGACCAGCACTGGGTTCGGGATCAGGATCACGATTGAGATCAGGATCAGGATCAGTCCAGACCCTAAAGGGGGATGGCAAATAAGAGGGAGAGCGGCTTGTTATGTGGGAAGACAGTGATAGGAAAAGGGGGAATGGTTTTAAACTGGAGGAGGGGAGGTTCAGATGAGATATTTGGGAGAAATTCCCCCATGAGCTGCAGCTGCCCCATCCCTGGAAGTGTCCAAGGCCAGGTTGGAGCAGCCTGATCTGTGGAAGGTGTCTGTGCCTGTGGCAGGGGTGGAACTGGCTGAGCTTTGAGCTCCTTTCCATCCCAAACCACTCCATGATTCCATGAGACATCTGCATGGGAAATCCTTGTGCATTTTTGCCAGTCCAAGGTAATTTTGTGTCATTTGGCCTGAAGAAAATACTGAGAGGTGTCGATATCCCAGTCCCAAATCCTCCTGGTTTTCCAGCGAGCAGCACAAACCCAAACCAGAACTGACCAACTTCCCACTGCCCTTGCCCGATGTTCATCCCCGGCAGCTCCTCAGCCACCAGGACTGACCCCACAAAAACCTCTCAACTCTGGAAGCAGCTCCCGTGCTGTGATTTTTAAGCCTGGTGAAAACACCGATCCACATTTTTCAGCCCAGATGTAAACTCCTTTTTAAGCCTGGTTCCATCTGTGTCACACTTCCTCTTGTCTGCCTGGAAGTGACTCTGTTGTCAGATGCTTCTTCCTTTTCCCTCCTTCGGGCCTCTCCTGCCCACCACAGACACCAACTCCCTCTGTTTGCAGGTTCCCAGCTCCAACCAGCAAAGATTTAAGAGATAAAAAAAGCTTCCAAGCAATTTTTTTTCCCCTCTTACACAACATTTCTGATGCCCTGGATGGTACCTGTTTTTTTTCCTGAAGGGAGCTCAGACCTCCTGCACAGCATGTGAGAAACAGGGGATAAACAAGGGGATAACGCCCTGTCCCACATCTGAGACCCAACTTCACACAAACTATGCACCAAATGGCACATGATAATGGGGGAGGAGATGCCAGTGGCCCTAATGAATGGTGGTGAGCAAGGCTGGAAAAATAAATGATATAATAATCTCTGATTATATCCCCTTTGACAGAAATTAATCTTGACCCAGAACAACGGCGCTGCTTTCCAAGGGAAAATAACCAGGATGAAGTTCTAACCATGAGTCAGGAGGCCAGTGCAGGGTGGTTTGTGTTTTCTCTTTGGTGTTTAGAATTTTGCTTCAGCTGGTAAATTTTGTGGAAAAGTCAGGGATGGGGTGAGAGCAACTCTCACACAGAAATTCCGGTTCCTGCCTCGTGGTGGCTGGGAAGGAGCTGCTGATCCTCAGCCCCAGGAACCGGCTCTTGGAAGCCCCAAGGAGATGTGCAATGCCCTGGAAGGTCCTGTTGTTTCACCACTGAACTGCCCAAAATGCACCCAGGTTCTTCCCTTGGGGCTGGTGGGAACATTCCTCCGATGAGCTGGGAACGACTGGAGGGTCAGGTCTGTGTCCCTGCTGGGGGCTGCACGTGTTGTTATTTTGGTTGGGTTTCTGGGAGGCTTCTTTGCTTTTTTTATTGCTCAGCCCTGCAATGAGGATGGGAAAAAATCCCTGGGAAGTCCTCCTGGAGAAAGAGCAGATGGGTGAGGAAGAGTCTCGCTGTCATTTATCCCATTTATCCCATTTATCCTATTTGTACTATTTTTCTGTTGTCCGGTGCCCTGCAGGAAGCTTTCCTAGGTCCTTTCCTAGGGAGGAAGGATTAAGAACTGGCTCCACCCAGAACACAGTCAGGGCCCACCTAAATATAAACCTGGAGAGGAGAAGGCTCCAGGGAGAGCTCAGAGCCCCTTGCAGGGCCTAAAGGGCACTCTGAGAAAGCGGGACCTGGGACAAGGGATGGAGGGACAGGACACAGGGAATGGCTTCCCACTGCTGGAGGGTGGATTTAGATGAGAAATTAGGAAGAAATTATTCCCTGTGAGGGTGGAGAGATCCTGGCACAGGGTGCCCAGAGAAACTGGATATGGAAGCTAAAAACCTGTAGCTGAAGGGAAGAAAAGCCCAATGTGCTCTCACAAGGTGTGTGGCAGAGAAATGTTCTTTATTGTGATGTCTTTATTCATTAAAAAAACCCAACCTGAAACTGCCTGCTTTGCTATACATCTTTATTACACATCGTGTTTGTACTGGGATAAATGAAATTAAAACAGCTACCAGAAGAAAAGCCAGAGAGCAGTGACTCCCCAGTATCCCAGCATGGGCTGGGATCAGAGGCTGGAGATAAAAGCAGGAGAAAATTTAGTGTAGCTTTTTATGGATTAACATGTCCAGGAGAGGAGTTTCTTCCTGATCCTCACCAGCTGACCCAGGCACACTTTACCAGCCACACTCGGGCATCGTACCCATTATTTGTATCTCTCTGTACCAAAAAAACACCCGACAAACCCCTAAATCAGGCTCCTGGTACTTTCACTCCCAGCAAAGCCATTCCAAAAGGAAGAATTTTTTCCAGGGGCTCCGAGGGAAGAGAACTTGGGGAGGGAAAGGCAGCTGAGCTTCTCATCTTCAGAGGGGGAGCTGCTTTCACACCCAGCACCTGGAAGTGGCACCTTCGGAAGGAATTTGGGGATTTTGGCCACTCATCTCAGTAGTGCCTGACCTCTGTGAGTACCTTTACTCTGCGATGAAGCAAACACCGTGGGTGAGCTCTGGCAAAGCGAGCAGTTCAGCTGTGTGCACGGGGGACATTCCCTGCTTGTGGAAATCACGGGATCACAGAGCAGCTGGCTTGGGAAGTTCCAGGTTGGCCTTTCTGTCTCACTCCTGACTCTGTTTCCTCCTCCATCAGGTTCCCCAGAGCCATCCCAGAGGTTACAAACCCTCATGTCTGCCACCCTCACCCTCATCTGTCACCCTCACCCTCTTTAAGTCTTTCCTAATTATTTTCCCTCCCTTTCTCCCCAGTTTCAGCCCCTCTTTTCCTGTCCCAGCCCCAGACTGTCCCTCCCTCTGACTGCAATTTCTGTGTTTTAGAGCTCTTTGCCTCCCAACCCCTTTTAGGACTGAAACACCTCGAGTCATTTCCCGCCTTCCTCACTGCCAGGTTTTCCACATCTCCCCATTCCCTTCCAATTGCTCCACGTCTTTCCCAAAAAGGGGTGCCCTGCCTTGACTAAAAGCATCCCAGCCAGGGTCTGAGGGGTGTGGAAGGGTTAATTCCCATGTCTGGAAGGTGATATTCTATTTTATTCAGTCCCAGTGGTGTTTTTTCCAACACCACAGCAGTACTGAGACCCTTCTACATTTTCCTACATTTTCCTACATTCCTTTCCTTTTTTTCCTACACTGTTTCCCCCACGTCTGCCAGTGTTTAAATCCAGGATACAAGAAGATGGCTTTTACTGCACTTATAAGTGGTTGCTGCTGATGAATCAGCACATTAAATAGGCTAATTAATGAGTTTTGGAATAACTAACACCCCCCAGGCTTTGGTTTTACCTAAAGGGAACACGTTTATCCAGAGACAAGTGCTAGCAAAAGAGAAATACATTAAAATAATCCAGCAATCCTACTACTACATGGAGTAAATTGCAGGGGAAAAAAACACTTAGCAGGCTATTTTTTCTTCATTAAACATGATGAGCTCATAAAAACCCAATTAATTAGTCAGAATGATGTGAATGACTCGTCAGAGCTAATTTTAGCAGCCTAAAGTTAGGCAGCATTACCACAGCAGTCGTTTCATCTCCTTCAGCAATAAATGGAGAGGGATGAACATTTCCAGGACAAACTCATCCTGCTTCCCTCAGCTCCCTAAAAACCCAAGGAAGGTGGGATGGACTCCCCTGTGGAGACAGAAGAGTTCCAGTAACACAGACAGCAACCAACACTGGATTTCTTTGCTGCTAAGGTCGGGTGAGATCAATCCCACAAACTCAAAGATGATTATTTTACGTTCGCAGGTTAATTAAACACAACACAAATGAACTGCAATCATCAGGGGCAAAAGCATGATGAGGCATTGCTCATGAAATAATTACAGAGATGTGCAGAGCATGGAACTTGCACGCCACAGACACCTTCAGAGCATCAACATTTTCCTTTTTTTCCCAGTTTGAGCCGACAGAGGAGTTGTTGGATTTCTCTGTGAAGGATCATTTTTACACAGCCATCCGAGACAAACAGTTTTCATTTTGACAAAATCACCCTGTTTGTTCTCCAGATTGATCTTTGTGTTTGCAAAGAAGCGCAGCACGCTAAAAAGAAAAGCGAAATGAAATGAAAGAGGATTTGATATAAAATATTGCGCAGCTCGCTCCAAACACGATCTTCTCCTCAAGGCTCAACCTGATTTCGCTGATTTAAAACTGGAGGTCTTGTTTTGATTTTTTTTTTTTTTTTTTTTTTTTTTTTTACTTCCTGCATCCCTCCAGCTGCTGAGGGAGCAGCACTTCAGGGAATGGCTCATGACCAGTGAAATGAAAGCTCTCCAGGACCCCACTGTGGATCCCACAGGACTGGGCAGGGTGTAAATAGGTGTCCAAAGCCACCCAGGAACACTGGGGTCAGTTATTCCTTTGTCCTACAAAGAACAGCCCCACACATTCCCCAGAGGAGCTCTGGGATGAGGCTGCATCTGAGGAATCATTTGTTGGGATAATGGAGCTTCAGAGCCTCTTGGAGGGACTGGGAATGGGCTTTCCAAACCAACGAGGCAGCTTTGAAACCCCTGACCTGGAGGGCACAGGGCACGGTTTGTGTGCCCTGCCAAGGTCCTTCTCTGTCTCCGGGCATGGCCAACCCTGGTCCCTGCAGGGGAAGAAAGTTCACACAGGGCTTGCTCAAGTGCAGGGGCTCCCTGGGCATCCCAAGGGGAAGCTGCTCGCTCGTGCCACAGCTGATCTGTCCCTGGTGCCCACAGCAGGCAGAGCCCAGCAGTGTGGGACAGCGTGGGACAGCGTGGGCACGCTGTCAGCGAGGTCTGGGATATAAATACTGCTGCACACGAGTTCACTGTTTGTATTTGAGGAGCTCAAGGGAAGAATTTGTTGGGAGGGGTTTTAACGGCAGCAAAAGTTAGATTTGGGACTCTATGGAGAGCCTGCTTAAGGTCACAGCTGCTTTCCTGTAGGAAACCTCTCCAGGATGTTGGCTGGGAGTTTTCACTGGGTCTTCTGGATCCTCACAGCTGGTGATGAGGGCAACAGCACTGAAGGACTTTTGGTTAGACTTGATTTCCAGGGCTGACTTCTCTGCTTGTTTTTCCCGCGTCTTCTCTGTGCGGTTCCACTCCTGCTCCTTGCGATCCAGCTGCATGGCGCTGCAGTGAGGGGCGTACACCTCCGTGGTCTCCTCAAACTGCAAGCAGTCCACCTTGTAGTACTTCTTCTTGACGTGCAAGACATCATTGAACCTGTGGCCCCACAGGATCTCTCTGGGAACATAGGAGCTCCGTGACTGGTGGGAAGTCCCCGTGGAGTCACCCGTGTAGACAAAAGTCACCAAGATCTCAAAGTTGTCCTTGGCCATAGCTTTGCGGTCCAGGCCGTACAAGGGGCTCTCGCTGTCGATCTCATGGACGACGGTCACTGGCGTGACCAGGATGATCTGGTCATTGAGCAGCTTGAGGTCCCTGTACTCCATGGTCATCCTCCCCTCCTTGTCCTCCTTGTAGCGCAGCAGCTGCGCTCGCACCGAGCCCTCCACCATGTGGTTGGGCCGGAAGTCCCCGATGCGCCACATGAGGCAGAATTTGTCGTCCCTCAGCCCAACCACGGCGTAGTAGCTGAAACGGATGGTCTGGGCTCTTTTCCGGGCCGTGGCCATCTTGGCCAAGGCTGCTCCAATGATGAAGGTGTCGATGATGCAGCTCAGCACCGACTGCAGGATCACCATGAGGATGGCGACCGAGCACTCCTCGGTCACGCAGCGGTACCCGTACCCGATGGTGGTCTGGGTCTCCAGGGAGAACAGGAAGGCTCCCGTGAAGCTGTGCACATTTGCCACGCAGGGGGTGACTTCCTCGTCACTGAACAAGTCCCCATGCTGGACGGCAATCAGCCAGAACACGAGGCCAAAGAACAGCCACGAGAGCACGTAGGACAGGGAGAAAATCACAAACATGTGGCGCCACTTGATGTCCACCAGCGTGGTGAAAATGTCCACCACGTAGCTCTCCCACTCTCCGAAGATGTGCTTGAAGTAGACATTGCAGCTGCCATCCTTGTGGAGAAACCTCTTCTGCAGCCTTTTCACCTCCTTTTCCGGGCTTTCCCGACAGGTGCCCCGGTTACTGACCTTGTTTCCCTGGATATTCACGGGCCTGTAGCAGCCGCTCTGCTCGTTCATCTTCCTCATCTCTGCCTCAGCTTACAGAAGGTCCCAGGGGTTGTTTTCTTTGTTCATTGGAAATCTGTGAAATAAAAGAGAAAGTCTATTTTCATTTGAATTTCCAAATCTGAACACGTTCACTCTGTGGCCACCACGGGTAATTTTTGGAAGGGTACAGGCCGTGGCATCCATTACAGATCTTTGCTCAAAACCAGGCCTGGAAATATGAGACAGCTAAAAATCCAACCCATTGGAAATGTCCTCATCAACCCTAAAATTTGGTCTGTAGATGAAAAGAGAAATCAAAACCTTTGTGGTGACCCCCATTGTGAGTAACTCCTTTAATGATCCCATGAAACAACATTAAAAGCAGGGTGAGCTCCCCTGAGCAGTCACAGGAGTGGCACAAACCACTTAAATTAGGCCAAATATTGGAAGTAATTAATTGTTTTTTGCAATTTTCCTTGTTTTCCTCCATTAGAAAAAAACTGGGAAAACCCCTTTATTTAGAGGAAAAACTTCAGTCACATGGGCAGGGAAATGCAGTGATGGTGTGTTTTAACCAGAAAATTAATCAAACAGACAATCATTCATCATTATTTATGTTTCAGCCTAGAAAAACCTGCTCATGGAAGTGAACTTGACTGGGCTGGTGCTACACAGACATGTTTGTTCAACTTGGAGAAAATTATTTACATTACTTACATTATTTACATTATTTACATTATTTTCAAATGAAACAAGAAACCTCTCTGAGGTCCTGGAAAGCTTCTGAAACAGTTCCTTAAAGCAAACAAAAAAAAATCCGGCTGCCAATACTATTTAAATCTTGATTAATGAGTTTGAAACAAAGATGGAGGGTGTTAATGGAAGTTGTGGGTGACACAAATTTAGGAAGTGATGTGGATTAGGAGATTCCTTGGTCAGAGCAGAGAAGAACTGAGCAGTGCCACTGCTGGGCCATATTTAGTGACCAATAACAAGAGTTACCTTAGAAATGGAATTGAATTTCCTCATCACCTGGAATCCAATTAAAAACACAGCATTTAAAAAGGCAAATCCTCTTCCTGCAGGTCTCCAGCTCATTCCATGACATCCCAACCATTGACACACAAACCAGTCAGAAGTGATGGGGACACAGCAGAACAATTCCAATTGTTTGCCAATTTCATGCTTCTAACTGATATTCCTAAAGGAAAAAAAAACCCTAATATTTTTGTGGGAAACCTGTCATTATTCCTCCAGAAACAGCAAGTTCTCGATGGAAAAATGATGAGCACTTTTCCCATTTTTAAGCTGGTTTCAGAGTTCGGATGTAGGTTTTCAATGGAACCAACAAATCCATGGAAAATGAATTTAAGAAAAGCGAATTTCAGGAAAACCAACTCTCCTGGGGGAATTTTTTTCCTCAGGTCTTCAGTCCCTTTGCCTGAGCAGAAATGACTGCACACACTTCCAGGCAGAGGAGAGTCAGGCCCATGGAGTGTAAAATATATTGGATGGACTGGATTAACAGCCCAAGAACTCTCCTCTCATCCAAGGAACAATGACAAGCATGCAGAGACATTCATCCAAAAACACTTAAAAGCCAAACATAGTTTCCATTTCTTTTTTTCTCTTTTTTTTTCCTTTTTTTTTTTTTCCAGCCCAGAAATGAATGTGACATATGGTGTCGTAGCCTCAGAATGTGGCCTTCATTAAAAAACACAACATTAATGCTTCCAAAAATACTTCTTGGAATAGGGTCTTTGGAAACATTCATATGACTTGCTTTGCTCAGAGTTTTAAACAAACACTGCAGCCTGGTCTATTGAAGATGCTTGACCCAACATTTTCGAAGTCATATTTAACAACAAACAAAAACTGGAAACTGTTGAGGGTTGTTTGTTTGTTTTGTTTGAAGGGCCTCATAACATGAGGTGTGAAAATGAAGCGAATTGTAACCAGGAGCCAGTATAATCTTAAATAAAAACATCTGTAGGTCTTTGTCATGAGGGGCTGCTCCGATCTCTGCTCCCTGGGACAGGGACAGGACCCGGGGAATGCTGGAGCTGTGCCAGGGGAGGTTTTGTTGGGTATCAGGGAAAGGTTCTTCCCCAGAGGGTGCTGGGCACTGCCCAGGCTCCCCAGGGAATGGTCCCGGCCCCGAGGCTGCCAGAGCTCCAGGAGCGTTTGGGCAGCGCTGCCAGGGATGCCCAGGGTGGGGTTGTTGGGGGGTCTGGGCAGGGCCAGGAGCTGCACTGGATGATCCTTCATCCCTTCCATCTTAATATTCCATGACTCCATGATTCTAGCAGTTTTCTTATTGACTGGTTCAAACCAGAGTTCCTTGAAAACACTCCCAAACACCGCAGGACTCTAAAGGGGACTCAACCTCATGAATCCAAGGCTCCTGAGTGAATTCCACTCTCCGCTGTCGCCATCAGAAAATCGCCTGATTTCCAAAATTGTGTTTTGCTGGCACGACCTTCAGATTTTGGTGGGAAGAACCTTGGATTGTGACACACAGAGCAACGGGGTAAAGGCCGCTCTGATCTCCTGGTCGTCTGTCACAACCAGGAGACAACTTTGATGGGGAGGGGCCTTGTTTTAGGAGCTCTGACTCTACACAGGGTCTCTCCTAAATACACGTTGCAGTTATACAAATACTGCCATGGATGTCTGAGATGAGTTTTTGGCTGGTATAAGAAGCCATGGAACAGGTTGGGATTTTCCAAAACAATCCAAAGTATGTCTGCAATAAGAACGGGAATGTGTTGCAGAGCTCCCTAAACCAAAACCAAATATCCAGCCCTGGAGCTGGATAGAGGAAAAAAGAACCAGTGCAGAGCAAGGTTACCAGACCAGGATTGCTCCCAGGACCTGAGTTCAGCTTTCTTGGTCGTGTTGAAAATTGGATTTCTCGGAAGCATTTGGTATTGCCCAGTGGGGGCTGCCCCAGGTGACCTAAAACCCCAAACTGCCCAGTGGAGACTGCCCCAGGTGATCAGAAATCTCTGGAAATAACCCCCTCAGCCACTCCAAAGCACTGAAAAATGTTCCCCAGTATTCTGGGTGTGCTTACAGATAAGCCAAACCTGCACTTTTCAAGGCCACCTCTTCAAGTCTCCCGAGTGCAATAATAATCACAATTAACGATCATGCATCATAATTAATAACTCTTTGACATTGATGTTGCTCAGAACGTTCAGGTCCAAAGACCCACCCTTCAGTGTTCCTGGATTCTGTAAGTCAGGATTAGGATCTGTCCCTCATTCCTGGGGACAGCGTTAACAGACACGTGATTTCCCTGCTCCGGACGAGGACAGGGAAGTTGGGAACGCAGCCGTTCCTCCCTCCCTCTGCTGAGGCACTCTGACTGCTGCAGAACACTCCGAAGACTCTGATTACGACCAAATTATTACCAAACCACAGACTCCCAGCCAGACTGATAAGCTTCAACCTTAGAGTAATTTCAAAAAGCTGATTTTCCCAACTGGAAGTATCTGACACATCCCTAAGAAAGCCACACGATTCCATGAGAGGTCCTGTTACCTGCTAAAGATTCACAAAGGGGGTGGAGGAGGATTTAAAAACATTCTCTCCTCACTAAAGCTCAAGATCTGTTGATGCAAATGACTCTCAGATGTTGCCAGGAAGCGTTTTCACCTTCCCCTAATGCTGACACATAAACCCTCCCTCTTTTCTGTCTTGCTTTTACTTTCTGTGGGTTTTTTCCTGGATTTCTGGGCATGTCTGTGCACATCGTGAGCCTCCCCTTGCGCTGCAGCACTGCTGAAGTTCACAGTACTTTTGCTCTCCGTTCTTATAAATGTATTTCCCCCCTCCAAATGAAAGTTTCTCAGACATAAAAATGGAGCAGTGAAGCCAGGCAGGAAGACAGAAACTGAGAAATCTCGAAGATTTCTTTAGGGTAAATGGGAGAGAGTTGTTCTAAAGAATAAATGTATCAGACTCAGAGGTCAAAAACCAGAATAATTCTTAATCAATTCTTAATAGTGCTTCATTATCTCAGCCAAGGCCAGGATTTTACTGTGTTGGATCCTGAAGTGCTCAGGGGGATACAGAACTGCTCCAGAGATCTGTGTTCAGGGGGCTGCACAGTGAACCCCCAAACTGGTATTGTTTAAAAACATCACCCCAATCAGATACGGGAGGAAATTCCTGTATTTCAGAGGTCATAAAGGAATGCAGTGGCAGAAGCAGAACAAACCCAGCACCCACTTCTACCCAGTGAAGAGCTGCCACAAAGCAAACACCAGCAGGAACAGATTTTCTTATCATATTTGTATTTTCATGTAGCTCCTCTCGAGCAAAGCAGCTGTGCCAGAACAACTTGAACTCCTGATTTTCAGCTCCCTCGGAACAGTCACTTCAAAGCCCTGAGCATCAAGCTGAGCCTTTCAAAGACTTTCACTGGATGTAATTGTCAATTTAATCCCGATATTTGGAGTTTAGGGCTCAGTGCTTTGTGAGGATAATCCCTCTTGCACCATAACCTAATACCTAACAAATTGCTGCTACACCCCTTTTATGACTCTCTTTTCCCATTATGTAAACAATAGGGGTGAATTTTTGTTCGGTGACAACTTCAGTCAACAGCCAGTTTGTAAAACATTAAGCAAAACAATGTGAAGATCTGGGTTCCAGGATAATTCTGTTCTGAGATTAAATCAAGAAGAAAACAACCCCAAAACCTCCAAATTAAACTGGGTGCTCACTCTCACCCCCACACATGGAAGTGGTGTCTCTCTCTCTCTCTCTCTCTCCAGTGTTGCTTTAGCAATCACCTCAGTTTCCTGCTTCATTTTGGAAATGATCTGAAAGGTTTCCAGTTTTAGTCATTGTTGTGTAACCCTGGAAGGGTTTCAGCTCAGAGACCAGAAATGTGACAAGTCAGAACCTTCGGAGCAGCTTTGGAATTGGCTACAGTAGTCATTCCTTTAAAAAAATCCATCACCCACAAAACCTAAATAAATCTATTGCAGGACAGCATTAAGGCTCTTTATTCTCTCTTTCCTTTCTTCCTTTCACTCTTTTTGTTGCAAAGGGACTTCTTCTGGTACTCACAGCCAACCCTTCTGATCCGGCCTTCCACTGTTCCAGGGTGCTCCAAGTCCAACCTGGCCTTGGACACTGCCAGGGATCCAGGGGCAGCCACAGCTTCCATGGGCACCCTGTGCCAGGGCCTGCCCACCCTCACAGGGAGAAATTTCTTCCCAATATCCCATCCAAGCCTGCTCTCTGTCAGTTTAAGCCAACATATTTAATGTTTGTCAGCTCAGATCCCCACAGGTCACTGAAGGCAGCTCTACAAGGGGAAAGGGAACACAAAACCCCCTAAACTGAGCCCAGAGCCAGGCCTGGGGGAGCAGGGATTTAGGAGAGGGGTTCCCACAACAGAGCATGACCAGGAGCATTCCAGTGGTGCTGCCTTCACAGGTGGAGCACATCCCAGAGGGAGCTTCAATCTCACATCCACAGTGACATCTTGGATGCCATCAGAGTGAAGCTTTTAAAAGGCTCAGCTTTCCCTTGAAAGCAAAAATTTTGTTCTTCGCATCCCTTCAGCTGAGACGAGTGAGTGCTGCAGGTCACCAAGGGCTCCATCAGCCTGCAGCCCACAGCTCTGCAGACATCACCCTGCAGGCGACCCCTGTCCCCTCCAGCATTTTTTGTACAAAATCCTCTCAACAGCAGATTAAAACATAGCAAGTACAGAAAGAAAAGAAAACACTGGAGTTGGAACTGGATGATCTTGAAGGTCCCTTCCAACCCAAACCATTCTGATTCTAACACACCCAACTCAGAGCAAAATGTTGTTTATTTCTTAGACTTCTTAGTCAATGGCTCCATACAGACAGGGAGCTAAAGAATCGATATCAAAGTGTTTACTGAGCATTTTAAAGAACAGACACAGGCACCAAAGAGCAGCAGAGCTTTGCAGATGTTTTCGAGTCATGCAGTGGTGCCGTGATCCCCATTGGAAGAAGGCACAGCAACAGATATATTGACATTTAATTCATCTAAGTGAAACCGGATCTGCTTAGAACAAAACCAATAAAAAAATAAAAACAAAAATGCAGAAGTTTGGCTCCTTAAAGTCAGGCAAGACAGAGTGAAAGCTGCTCCTTGGTGAAGTCTGGTTGCCCATTTCAGAGCCACAGGATGGGCTTAAATGGAAGCAGCTCCCTGCTTCCCACTCAGAGCAATTCCCAAAATCCATAGAAAGCTGCAAATGTCTATTTTGATTTATTTGCCCTGTATGCACTGCACGGCTGTAGCCAGGAGCCAGCAGTGGAAACACTGAAATACCGGGAGAGATGGAAAGTGCTGGCAACTCGAGGCTCTTGATTTGGGGCCTCGCTGCCATTCTTTGTCCCAGACACTTTGGCAGGAGGGAAACCTAAAACTGTTCCCTCTGGGGAGTCTCTTCCTCTTCTTAACCCTCAGCTCCCAGCAGCTCTTGCCCGGATGGGACCGGCCCCAGCAGGGACTGGGCACAGCAATCCCAGCTCAGCCTCCCCTCGTGCGGGGCTGGGTGGGTGCAGGGGCCCCAGGCTGCCCCAGTACGACTGAACCTGAACTGGGGCTGAGCTGGGGCAGCCCAGCAGGGAAAGAGAGTGACCAGGAGCACCTGAGCCAAGCCTCAGAGGTGACCCTGCCATGTATCCCACACTGGAATGGGGCAACTGGAACCCCCCAGGGCCACTGTTATCCCCTCCTCCTGCCAGGAAATTCCCGCTCCTGCCTGGAAATTCCTCCTCCTGGTTCTCTTCCCATCAGCTGAAAGCCATGTGAATTTTCATATTGAGCTGACAGGACCAGAGGGTGTCCATTTCTGCTCAAGCTCCTCTAGTTTCAGTTCTTAAAGGCGGTACAGTTGGTACACATCCTAGAACAGAAAATCATGGAACGGTTTGGGTTGGAAAGGACCTTAAAGATCATCTTGTTCCACCCCTGCCATGGGCAGGGACACCTTCACCTGCACCAGGGTGCTCCAAGCCCCGTCCAACCTGGCCTTGGACACTGCCAGGGACGGGGCAGCCATGCAGAGATGGCACAGCTGAAAAGTTTATTTTATATCCAGGTTTCTCCCTTTGGAAATCAGTAACCAACCTATTCCTTAATTCAGCAGGCCCCCGGGCTTTAATGCAAATTAGCTGTGAGGCAATCAAATACCAGTGCCAGCACTAATTAGCACTTCCTTCTCCCCTGACACACGGGTGTCTGCCCTGACGCCCAAGGAAGCTTCATTCCCATCCCACCCCATGCTGCACCTCATGGATTTCCCTCCGCCTTCAGAGCCACAGCAAAATTCCTCGAGGAACTTTTCCCCCCGGCCCTTGTTGGCCAGGAGCAGAACAGTTTGTTGCAGCTCTGAATAGCCATGATGTCATTAATGAATTAATGCGTTCAGCAGTAGGTGAGTGGCAGGTCAGGAACAATGCAGAACGAGATCAGAGAGTGCTGAGCACTCGTTTAACGGAGCCAACACCCTCAGCTCCCTTATTTGCTGTTCTGTCCCTTCCCAAAACACAACAGGTTATTAATAATCTGGGAATCTGGGGGCAGGCAGGAGCTGCTATTCCAAAAGGGTTCTTCCAGTCTCAGGAACAGCTTCCTGTACGTCGCCCTGTGCAGCTCTGCTTCCTGAGGCAGGCAGCGCACTCCTCTCCTTCCTGTCTGCTGGAAACCAAGGAGCCAGGAAAGTGCACTGGGACAGCACAACTTGGAGGCACTGTAACCCCAGCTGGGTCCCTTATCCAGGGATATTCCAATATTCCTGTGTGCCTTATTCCAGTCTGTGGAACAGCAAAGGTGCAGACAGGGCAGATCGACCTCTGGCATTCCTGTGGGGCTCAGTGCTCCCAGTCCTGCGCCCCAGAGAAGGGAAGGTGACCTGGCTATCACCAAGAAGGTCAGAGAAGCTCTGAGATCACCTGTGCAGGTCCTGATCCTGCCAATCCCAAAGGCTGCAGCTCCCAGCCGGGAATCCCTGTGCTGGTGTCCACGGAGTTTGGAGCAGATGCTTTGTTGCTGCATTTTACAGGAACAGAACAAATCTGACTCCCAAGTGAACACGAGTGAGCTCCATACGACAGATCGGGAGGGGAAATGTGAGCAGGAAGCCTGAGGATCTCTGATTTAGGATTTTTCTTCCCCAATCCTTGTAGGAAGTTCCCTGAGGTCCAGCTTGACATCACTTATTAACAGGCAGGGGAGACAGGAACACTGTCAAGCCACCACTGATCCCAACTTCAGGCCACTGACTTCAGCAGGAATTCTGCTCTAACACTCAGAAACTGCCTCATCCCACCTAAAAAAATATCCCAAAAGCCAATTAAATCACCAAAGCCTTTACATTTTCAGAACTAACATCAGATCTAACAGTGAAAACATCATTTTGCATTATTTTTCTGCGGAAATGGGAAGGAGAATTGAAAAAAACAACAAAAAAATGCAAATAAAATTAATCACATCCACTATGACTGAATTTTTTAGGAAATACCATCCAAAACTTCTGACTCAGACTTTCAAACTCATTCCTAAATTAAAGAGAGGTTGAGATACAGCTGAGTGTCAAGTCAAACAATGTGTCAGTGCTTTTTTCTCTTTAGGAAAAGCACCAGAAAACTGTGAGTGACACAGATAAGGTAGGCAGTCAAATACTGAACTTCAGGAAGTCAATTTATCCATCAGCACTGGGGGTGAGGAACCACTGTTTGCTTTTCTGAGCAGCTTCGTGTGACTGTCCTTTCATTTGGGAGCACAGATAAAGCAGAAATCCACCTCTGATACGATTTTCCACCCAAATCTGATTTTCCTCTCCATTCTCTATCCCCAGCCAAAGCCCAGAGTCCTCCAGAGCACCCCGAGTTTCTGGCCCCTCATCCAAACCAAAGCACGTTTGTGGGCTCTGGATGTCACCACGTTTCTCAGCCGGCCTGTGAAGTGGATTAAATGCTCTCAGAGCTCAGGGGGCTGATCCAAACCCCGCCGAAGGCAGCACAGGGGTTGTGTTTGATCTCCTGCTCCGGATCCCAGCTGGCACTTGGGTTTCTCAGTATCACCACAGGCAGCATCCACCTCGGGATTGGCTTGGCCTGCTGGAATTGCAGCAGCACTTTCTAAGAAACCAGGACTTTGTTAAACCTTCACTCCCTTTTTTTTTTGGTCCGCAGACTTTGGCAGAGTTATGAGTTTCCATATTGTCATTTAACTCCACAGAGAGTCTGGAGGAAATTCAGGGTTGGGATGATTTTCTCAGAGCTGACTTTAAACACCTTTTGGAGCAGACATTGGTCTGTCCATCCCTCCATTCCTCCATCCATCCATCCATCCATCCATCCATCCATCCATCCATCCATCCCTCCCTCCCTCCATCCATCCATCCATCCATCCATCCATCCATCCATCCATCCATCCATCCATCCCTCCCTCCATCCATCCATCCATCCATCCATCCATCCATCCATCCATCCCTCCATCCATCCATCCATCCATCCCTCCATCCATCCCTCCCTCCATCCATTCCTCCATCCATCCATCCATCCATCCATCCATCCATCCATCCATCCATCCATCCATCCTCATCCATCCATCCCTCCATCCATCCATCCATCCATCCATCCATCCATCCATCCATCCATCCATCCCTCCCTCCCTCCATCCATCCATCCATCCATCCATCCATCCATCCATCCATCCCTCCATCCATCCCTCCCTCCATCCATCCTCATCCATCCATCCATCCATCCATCCATCCATCTATCCATCCCTCCCTCCATCCATCCATCCCTCCATCCATCCATCCTCATCCATCCATCCATCTTCATCCATCCATCCATCCATCCATCCATCCATCCATCCATCCATCCATCCATCCTCATCCATCCAATCCATCCATCCATCCATCCCTCCATCCATCCATCCATCCATCCATCCATCCATCCATCCATCCATCCATCCATCCATCCATCCTCCCGTCTCAGCAGGGCTGCCTGTGGCCTGGAAAGGGAGTTCATCCTGAAACCCAGGAGTTATTTCCTCGGAGCTGACTCTCAGCATGGTGCTGGCCACTCTTGGATTCCACTGCCATTCCCTTCCCAAGCCCAACACTCTGATTTACAGAATCTTGGTGTTTTGCAAGCCAGATAATTGAAATAGTGTGGAAAAACACAGGTAGCGGTGTGTGTTTGGGCCCTATATTCCAGAATTTTATTTTAACCTCAGTGTTCAGATTGAATAACTTCAGTTTTGGTCTCCTGAACCTGTCCCACAGCTTGTTCCTGATCACTTGAGGGAGTTACAGATGCAAAAAATAGGATTCTAAGCAATATTAAGATAGGCAGAATATCCCTTCAAACCTCTCTTCTCCCCCATTTTTAAAACATCCTTGGATGAGTTACTCATTCCTCTAAAGATGGAAACATTGACCCTAAATCAATCATTTATGCCAGGCCTGCACTTTAATGATTGTCCACATCAAATATTTCCTGGGATGAGCTACACCCATCATCTCTGACTCCAGTTTCAACTTTCACCTCTCTTCTCCATCCACAGCCAGATTCAGATCTTCATCCTTAAGATCCTTTTCAATATTTCCACCGGCACCAGTGAGTCCTTACCTGCAGCAATTCCCCGTTCTTTGGATCAATGTATCACCTCTGAAACAGCATTTCTCACATCTAATCCTATTTTTTTTTATGTCTTCCCACTCTCCTGCTCTTCAGAGTTGTATTTGGGAGCATTCTGAGTTCTCAGAGGTAACTGAGGGAAGGTTTTCCTTGCTGGGTATTACTGTATCCTGCAGCCGTAGGGAGGAGAGGAGAGATCCAACAGGCAGGAATTGTGCAGCAAGATTGATTTATTTAATTATTTCACAAACTCTTTTATAGACTTTTTTCTTCATAGTCTAATTGCACAAAGGATCAGCCACCCCTTGGGGTGATTGGCTAAAATCCTAAAACATCCATTGTCAAAATATTTTTCTGCTGTACCATAAACAAGGCTTTGCAAGGTCGCAGGTGTTTATAGAGCTCTGCTACTATCTTTGTGAGAGAGAAAAGTATCTCACGGGCTTAGAAAGAAGCAGGAAAATGTCTTGCTAACAGCATTTTTGTATCCACAGCTGGGTTCTTTCTCTCCTGTGCACGTGGCAATAATTGCAGGGACACTGGGAAGGACCTTCCCAATCTGCCTGGCCCACTTTAAAAAGGTTCTTTTCATGCTGCTGAAAAACCTTTGAACCTTGACCATCTTTATTTCATTTGTGTTGATTGCTACCAGCATTATTAATGTAATTTCCTATTTTCTTTATTTTTGTACCCATTTTCATCCACTCTGTGTCAAACCAGCCCTTGCCAGACTGGTTTGGTGGCAAATCCCAAACTTCTTCCATGGGAATCCCAAGGAATGGAGCCTTCAATCAGCTTCTCAAGGGCTGGAGAGGAACCCCAGGCCAGGAATGTGGGATAACGACTATCTAAGAGCTGAGATATTGGGTTTAAATCTAAGGAAAACCTTCATGCAAATATTTAAATATAAGCACATAATAAGAATGAACATAAACCTGCTGCAAATCTTCCTAAAACTGGAGCCAGAAAGGTAAAATCTTCAGTGAAGGCTTTGTAAAAAACCACTGGAGGAATGCAACAAATTGGTTTTTTCAGTCCTATATTAATGAATTTATCAGCAAATCCTTCAGCTGCCTCAGGGGTAGTTAATATTATTTTTTGTCCAAAATACTGATCTGTTTCCAAAAATGACAACACTTATTTAAAAATAAACGAAACAAAAAAGAAGCATATATCTAGAAGTTGCCATTGATAAAAAAATTAAATGTAGGGATGTTTTAAATCAGATTTTTGCCTCCCTGTGACTTGCACAGAGGCTGATTTGTCCCCCTCAAGGCCTGGGATCTGAGACTCTGTGGTCGCCCTTTGTGTGGAGGGTTTTCCCCCAGCACTGCTGAGTGAAGGAGCTGCTTAATGGGAATTGAGCCCGTTCCAAGCTGTTTGCCACGGAGCTGCTCAGCCAGCCGTGTTTTTCCTGTTTTACCTCTCCAGGCAAACAGTGTGAAGGAGCGAGCAGATCTTATCAGAGCCCATGTTAACAAAAATACATCAAATAAAAACCTGCTACATTGCAAATGTCAACACTCCACACACAAAAAGTGATATCTAAACTGCAGTAGGGTTGATTTTATTGCCAAAGCAATTCCCAAAGATTGTTTTGAGAGACAACTTTTCTACTTGGCCTCACAGGTGCTGTGGGTCTGTGAAATAAATGCCTCTCTCATTTATTATACATTGAATTTACAGGGGTGCTGTCACCAGAGACAAGAGTGTGGCTAAAGAGAATTTCACCCTCTGGTTTGAAACTTACTGCCACTGTCCCCAGATTAGTTGGGAGTTGGATGAATGATTGGCCATCAAAATTAAATTAACTTCAGAGGTGATGTATGCAGCCTCAGTGGGAGATTGATCCTATTTTGTGTCCTATATTTTCCCTGGGTCATTCTTACTCCCGTTTTCACTGAATCAAATGGAATTACAGCATCACTTGCTCCCGCTCAGAGCCAGAGTCCTTCCGAAGTCGCACAAATCCAAAGGTGATTAATGAAACCCCAAATCACTCCCAAGGCCTGCCCAGCCCCGAATCATGAGCTCGGGCTGGCAGCATTCCTCTTCAGGAACATTCCGTATGGTGCTAAGCTCCATCACCTCGGGAGGAGAGGATCTCCGGGAAGTGAAGTCTGTGAAGAACACAAAGCAGTGTTTCCCACAGAAAAAAAAAACCCAGAAAACATCACTCGGGTGTCTTATATGGGAGCAACTGTGAGGCTGATCGCGCTCGGGAGGGAAAGCACGGATTAAGGAGAAGTAAAAAGCGACCTCAGAGGTGCTGGCAGGAGGCCAGGAGTGCTGGAACAAAGGGAAAGCCATCTGAGAGCAGCAATGGCCCAAACATCCGCGAGGATGAGCCTCCAGCCCATCGCAATGCTGGAGGGATGAAGCCATGTCCCCGATGTCCCCGCTGCTGCCAAGGCCCCGCAGTCACACAGGACTCTGCTCCTGCTGTCTGAAGGAGCTGCCAGGGGCTCCAGCCACGCCGTGACGTGTGTTGGTAATTATGATATTCTGCCATCAGTTTGCTCTCGGGGTGTTTTTCCAATCAGGCTCAGAGATCTCTTTGTTCTGCCGTGTAAAACCTGCCTTTGAGGTCACTCCTCGCCTCCCACACCCTTGGCTGTTTATGGATGGCCTCGCAAAGCTCAGAGCCCATTTCCCATTGAGGAAGACAAGGAACAGGTTGTGTCATTGTCTGGCTCGATTGTTCTCCAGAACGAATTCCAAGGAGAGGAACAGCTCACCAGCTTGGGGCTTTATTGTTGCAAAAGCCTCCAGTCAACAATGAAAGGATGTGCAGGGTACCAGTCACGACTGAGAGAAAAATCTGCTTTTCCTATTAAAAAATGAATGGGAACAATCTCCATTGATTTGAAAGGAAAATTGGTGAAAGGTCCAAGGGCCACCTACTTGAAATGAGTGCTAAGGGCCATTTCTGATGTCACCAAAACAGGTGGCTCTGGATTTCTATGTGTGGCAGAGGTTTGTAGGGACATCCCAAGGGATGCCAAACTTTCTGTGCTTTGGTTCAGGGTAGAGGGACAGATTTTGGCACCCTAACCTGCATTTCCTTAAAGCTGCAGGCAGCACATTGTCCTGTCCTGGTCCTGGGCATTGTATCAGTTTAGACAGAACTCTGGGATCTTCCAGAAGAAAAGGATCCTTATTGCAGGAGGGATGAAATATTGCCCCTCCACATTGAACAGGGAACCTTTTCTTCCACTGTTGCTTTGGGACTCGCTCCTGCAAGGTCTTGTCTGTCAGCAAATGCAATCGGGTTTAAGAGCCTGAATTACCATCCTGGAAATCACCGGGAATTATTTTGGCGCTATAAAATAAAGCAAGGGCGGAAGTTCTCCAGCAGATTTGGGCCAGCACGCTCAGCACCCTGCAGAAAGGAGCCTTTAGCTCTCAGAACCATTCCTTGTGTCCAGGACAGCCACTCATTAGGGCTCTGTGCAGGGAGCTTAGATTTCACTCGCTTGGAAGATATTCCTCCCGACCCCCTGGGACACACAGGCTCTGGTTGGTTTGGAAAACAAAATGATTAACGGCATTTCCCAAGTTTTTCCACTGAGCAGATTTGAGCCGAGCTCTGTCACAAGCTGAAGAATTTGCAGGAATAGTGTCAATCTGATGTCATAGTGGCAATAAATCCTATTGTACTGGATTACATTTTACCCGTTAAAATGCTCTGACCTATTGTCATCCAAGTGGAACCACATTCCACTGGCTGCTCAAAAGGTTCTGATTTCACTCCCGATTGTTGCCAGGGCAACTGCACCTCCATCCAAAACTGCTTCACCAGTCATTGAGCTCCATTTGAACAGACCCTTGCAGATAAAGCAAAGCACTAATTACTTATCCCCACTGAAAAAAGTCCAAATCAAACCTTTCTGAGGCCTGAATAACAGAAATTCGCAGCAGTTGTTGGAGGGTTACTTGGGGTTTTCTGCATGAGGCACCAATTGCCTGCTTTCTTTGTGGAATAACTGGTTGTGGTGACAAAATACCATGAAAAGATTAATATTCTTAGGCTATCCAAAGCAAGAGTGCACTGGAAATCTCACCACAGGCCGCTCCTGGAAAGAGTCCTCACTCCGTTGTGGAAAACTAGAGGATTTTAATGAATAGTCAAACAGCTGCTGAAGGCTTGGGAGGGGAAATAGAAATATATGAATTTCCCCATTGAGATTTCTGGTGGAAAGTGGCCTGTGTTTTATGGCCTCTGCTTTTATTAAATGAACATCATCTCCGTGGTTCAGAGTTGTCTCAATCTACCCTTGAGTGGGACAAAGCCAGGTAGAAAATTGCTCTTTCTCCCAGGGCTGCTGGGGATCAGCATTTCCTGGAGAGCAAAAAGGACCACTTGGCCATCAAAGATCGGGTCTGTAAAGGCAAGAGTGAGCAGGGCCAGGGGATGCTGGTTCTGCCACTCCAAGCCAGTGCCCCAGTGCTGACACGCACAGAATTCGGTACCAGTTTGACCAGTTTGACACCAGCTTGAGAGAGAACATTTTAAAAGGAACTGGAGATGCTTTGTGAAGTTGTCTCAGGAATGGAGATGCCTTTATTACACGTGGAAGATTTCCAGCTGGTGTTGCTCTTCTATCCAGATGAGTCTCTTCACACAGCTCTGTGAGCCCCTCTCTTGGTTTTCCCTTGAGGAAAACTTGCCTGAAAAAATGGTTGTTCACCAAAATTGCCTCTTTTTTCAGTTTGTTTGCCAGACTGTTGATTTTTATCAAATGTCAGCTCTTAGCTCTTCTCAGGGAAGTGCTGACCTACTCTCCTGTACCACGACAGCAAAGAGAACCCCAAAATTCAGTGGTTCCTCTGCTGAACTTTTCCACAGGAAATTAAGGGCTGAAGCCGTCTCCACTCTTCCAATTCCCCACCCCACTGTGTCACCACCAAGAGTTGAGGAGTTGAAGATTATCCACCCCACTCTGCACCCTCAGAACATGAATTTAGCTGCTTTAAAAAGAGGAACCAATGAGGGAATCATGACTGGAAAATACAAGAAATGAACAGTTCCTTGTGAAATGCAGCACAGAGACTTCTTGAATTACAGCTTTGCCTCCTGCCAGACAGGACAGACGAGTCCTCTTTTACAACTGAAGATGAAAAGATGAAGAATCAAATCAAGCCCTTAACCCGGTTTAAAAGCAGACAGAAATGTGGGGTGGTATTTGCTTGTTGGGCTCGTTTGTATTTATCACGTGGCAGTTTAATTGCACAATGAATTACTGGAAGGGGGAGTTCTGTTACCAAACTTTCTCACCAAAAGCTCGGGGGGGAGAGTATTGGGCAAGAAAGGTGACTAATGAAAGAAAAAGGGGCAGAGCATCAGCCCATCTCCAGAATTTCAGTCACGCCAGGGAACACTGAGGTGAGGGAGCAGCGTCCTGGTGAAAGGCAGAAACTGTCTCAGCGTGAAGTGTTTCCCACCTGACCTTTCCACGAGCTGTTCCGAACCTCTGCTGGCACAGGGGCGGCTCACACGTCAACCTTCGTGTCTGGCAACGCATCCTTTGCTAAAGTCTTCTTTCTTTAGAAACCGATCCATCAGTCCCTGCCCTTTCTGCCTCCGGAGTGCCAGGTACAGCCGTCCTGGGGAGGACCTGGCTGGTATTTCTGACACTTCTAGCACAGAGAGGTTGCTGCACTAATGAAGCCCATCTAAAATACGGATTGCCTGGATATTGCCTGAATTTAGCGAGTTTGCAGCTGGTTAACTCTGATTGATCAGCTGACATTTGCTGAGCGCTGCCAAACCATCCATCAGCAAGTGCTGCAATAATCCTGGTTTTGTTGGTAATAGATCAACTGCCCGAGCTCTGCGGGGCTCAGCTGATTTAGCAGCACCAATCTCATTGTCCACTGCATTCACACCTTTTCCAGGTTAGGAATTAGGAGAGTGCAGCTGAATGTCTGCTCTCGTCTCAGAAATGCTCAGAAGCATGGTGGAGTGTGGGATGGAGAGAAGAGAAGAGAAGAGAAGAGAAGAGAAGAGAAGAGAAGAGAAGAGAAGAGAAGAGAAGAGAAGAGAAGAGAAGAGAAGAGAAGAGAAGAGAAGAGAAGAGAAGAGAAGAGAAGAGAAGAGAAGAGAAGAGAAGAGAAGAGAAGAGAAGAGTTGATCAGTGAAGTCTTTGCAGAGACCATGAAAGTTGATTTTCCTCCTTTCCTTCATTCAGTGACTAATTTCTGTTACTGTAACTAGGAGTAAGAGAGTTTATCCCCACCGAAACTTAAATTTTCACTTCCTCTTCTCCACCTCACTTCCCTCTCCATTCTGGCTCTAGCAAGAGCTCACAACAATACTACAGAAAACACTATAAAAGAAGAGGGTTTGTTTTTTAAATGTTTATAATCACACTCTGTATCACCATCCCCACGGGGAATGAGTCAGGGCTCCCAGGAGAACACAATCCCAGAAGACAGGAAAATGATGTAACACCAGGACATTGCAAAGTTTTTTGATCTGGGCAGAGCACCTCTCACAGCCTGGATCCCCTCTGGATTTCCAGGCTTGTGGTGGCCACTGCCATGGGAAAGACCTTTGCTCCACAGGCCAAGGCCAAGGATTTGAGGAAGTCTGACAACCAGGAAGATGCAGAAGCCAGGACTGTGTAGCCAAAGCCCTGGCAAAGGCATTCCAAGCCTTTCAGTGACAGCTGCATTGTCTCCCTCTGCCATCTTTCAGCTTGCTCTGTCTGCCAGGGGAGCTTTACCAGACATGTAACCTGCACCATGGCTGCAGGACTGAAAACCCCAAAGAGACAGCAAGGAAAGGAAATCCTGCCCCAGCTCTGCCTCCTGGGTGACCTTCCCAGATCCTCAGCCTGCTCAGAAGGGTTTTGCTGCTTTTAGGACAGCTTCAAATGTTTGCTCAGGGTTTAGAAATATAGAAATAGAGGGATTTCTAGGGGGGATGAGCAGGATCCTTTTTCCTCACGTTTGTTTGTGGATTTTCATAGTGTAGGAGGGGGAGCATCTCTCGGCAGGCTCTTTGCACAGACACATTTGGGTACAGGTCACACAGGTGCTCCTGCACAGACACTCACATCCAGCAAAGTTGTGTCCATGCCTGTTCCTCAGGCCTTCGCTGCTTGGCCCACACTCATCCAACCATCCCAACAAACCCTGAGCAGGCTCCCAGGGCAGGCTCTGGGCAGGCTGATCCTTCTGATTCATTTCAGCCACCCTTTCTCACAGTCTGCAACCCTCAATTTCCTCGGAGTGAGCCCAGAGTGCCGGTGCTGCTCTGCCCTCCTCACTCAGGAATTCTTGTGGGCAGCTTTGCTGCTCCTCTGGTGATGAGAGGGTGCTGAACTCCTCCCGAAGTGGACAGAAAGGAACAGAAAGGGTCAGCCCCACGGGCTGTGTGGTCTCACATCCCATCCCCAGCAGTGGCCGATGCCGAACGCTCCAGGGGAAGGTGTCAGAGCCCTGCAGCCGGCAGCTAGGAAGGGTTTCCCTCCTCCGACAAGTTCTCACCCTGATCTGCGGTAATTAGAGCCTGGCTCAGCCCTGCAATTACACAGCTTAACACCCTCCCTGAAACTCGAACAAGCACCAGAGCTCTGCCTCTCTTTAATATTCAAATGAACGCTGTCCTGCTGAATTCCAGCCACACGAACCGTGCTTCCAAACAACAACCAGCGAGCTGCCAGGTTACACGCCAAACACCCCTCCAGCTGAACGAGATAAGCAGTTTATGCCCACACAGGTTGTTTAGTTAGTTTAAAGCTCTCTAAGGCAACAGAATTTCTGTTTACGTATACAAACACGGGGAAAAGAGCAATTAAGGAAGTGAGAAATGGGCTTTACCTTAAAGTCCTGCTGGGGGTTGAAAGAATCTCTGCTTCACTCCCTCCTTTCTTTTCCTCTGTCTCTCTCCCTCTCTTCTTGCATGGCTGGACTGACAGGTTGGCAGAGCTGAGAACGACAGGTTGGGTTTGTTTTTTTAGACACAACTCCTCCCCCTCTCAAAGAGAAGGAAAAAAAAAAAAAGCAAGACTGTTTGGGAAAAGTTCACAGAAAATCCCGTCCTTTCAGCACATTTGAACTGGTGAGAAAAATGCTACTTTGGGGAGCCCAGCAGTTTTCCAATTGTTTTTCTCAAAAAGGCTCAAGGTCTGCTTTGCAATAAGCATGAAGCAACCAAAGGATTTACACCAGGAACTGACTTGACCCCAAACCTTCCCCATTTCCCTGATAATTGATCCAGAGGTAATTACAGCCCCTTTAGTGCAGCCTTGACAAGCGGGCTTTGGCAAAAGTGGAAAGGGCTTTTTGAAGGCAGCACAAATATCTTTGGGCCTTGGATTTTATCCTTGCATCCCAGCACCACTCTGTGTAATAAATGTCACCAACAGATGTCTGAAAACCTAATTTTTTCCCTCAGAACCCTGTGCTGCTGCTAACTTGCCCTCACAGCAGGTTATTTTAGATTCCTCTAATACTCCATGCTCTGAACTGGTTGCAGAGACACCAGCTCAGCTTCTGTCCCTGTCACCTGAGAGGTGAGAGGATCCCAGAGAGCTGGGGGAGGTTTCTAACAGACCATAATGACCCCAGAAATGAGGTCAGTGTCCAAAGCTTCCACTTCCCCAGGCCTTCCCAGGTGTTCTGGCTCAGGTGGACAAAACACATCCCTGGGAATGCTCTACTGCCATGTTTTTAATCTCAGCCCTTTGGAGAGTGTTAGAACCAAGACGCAGACACTGATCTCACCCTGGCTTTATCACTAAGTTCTTAGATTAGGGCTGTGCCAAACAAACTCTGCCTGCTCCTAATTCACTGCTGCTGCTTCCTGTGCCCTCCTGCCCGTGGAGCTTTGCACGAGTATCTGCTAATAAACGCCAGGAAAGAGCAGCCAAGAGGTTGGTGGCCGGTGATGAAACAGCTTCCACCCCTCCCACTCCCCCGCAATCTCCAGAAGAACGGACAGTCAGCCTCTTTCGGTCTCTAAAGCTTTTTTAAGTTGGCAGTTTGGGCACAAATCTGCAACTTCCAGGCCTGCTCTCTGCAGAGTCGCTGCCTCTGTCTCAAGCACGAAGAAAAACGAACACAGAGTAGACTAATGACTGTCATCTGCATAAATTTGCATCGCCGATTCCTTGAGCAGAATTTCATCTCCTCTGGGTCAGATTTGCAGCTGGGTTGTAACAATGAGGTTTCAGAGGCTTCCTTTACCTGGTCACTGGGGCTGGTGTCGCTCTGAGCTGAGCAGCAGCAGCAGCTCTGCGGAGCCAAAAGGGTTCCAAAAGTTTTGGAAAAAACCCCAGCCAGTTTAATTTAACATTACAGTGAGCTGGATTAGAGGTGAAACCAGCGGGTCTCACACGGAGTCGGTGCAACATCATATCCAAAAGTGTCTTGTTCCACTTCTTGCAAGCTCAGCTTTATCTCCGGCACCAGGGGAGGGCCACATCCATCTATTCCATCTCTTCCATCTATTCCAGGACTGATTTCCATTCCTCTTGCCTCCTGCAGAACCCATTCGCTCCCTGCCTCTTTCATCAGGCAACTGTTCTCAATTGTGCTCAGCTCCCCACTCAAGATCGACAGAGAGATAACACAAAAAGCTCCGAAATCTTTCCTGCCAGTGGAACAAGTTCCCTGAATCCAGACAAAACTGGGCAAAGTTCAGTGCTAATGGATCATGGCTGGAGGCACCACTGCCTGCTGAGGGAAGTGAGGAACTGTTCTTCAGGTTACAGCACGGTCACAGGCTACAGCTTTCTGCCTTAATTTCCAGTGCAGATGGATGGGGAGAAGAATTTAGCAGCATTAAGCACCCGCCAGTGTCGGCACTGCTGTATCGAAGGTCGATTTGCCAGCAGAGATCCAGCTGCAGCTTCCTTTGGCACTGATTTAGATTTCTCTCAGTCCTCCCTCCTCAGCATTATGAGGTTGGAGATCCAAAGCCTCCAAAAGATTTGCAGCTTGCAGAATCTTTAAGGTCTTTGGCAAAGGGGTTTGTTCTCTTTACTGATTCAGGTTACTTGCCCTGGCACCAAAGAACCATCAAAAACATGCCCAGCACGATGCTCTTGCTTTAGCTCTGGCATTTTCATCCCATATGGGAGTCCTGGAGAGGGAGACAAGCTGAGCAGCATCACAAGGAGAGAGAAATCTCCAATCTCCAGCTGTAGCTCCTGCCCAGTCGAAGCCCAGCCCTGGAGTGTGACAGTCACAGCTGTGTCTGCCCCAGGGGCCAGGGCTGAATTAAAGCCAAGAGCCCTCAGCTCTCAGCAAACACAGTTGCTGTAAGAGCTTCAAACCAGTCAATAAATGCACTTCAATTAAGCACTCCGGTGAGGTCAGGTTTCTTGTTTTTCCTGTTTAACCAGCAAGTTTCAAGACAGCCTCGTAATGAACCCTGGGAGCACAGCTCGTTAAGGCATCAGAAAAGTTGCAAAATTGCACCCGACTTTGGGTTGTTCTGTTCTGGTAGTTACACTCCCTAAAGGGAAAAACATAAACGAGGAAGGAACGTGTCTCATAATGTAGGAACTTAATCCCAAATGCCTTGATGCCAATGATGAGATTCCCATGGTTTCAGTGGGTTGTGGATCAATACAGCTGAGATAAATCCCATGTTTTCATGTCAGACTGGTGTTTCCCATTGATTTCCAGGTGGATCTGTGTTCCCTGTTTCCCTGTCCTGCCTTGAAAACCCTCCCTCAGTGCCTGCAAACACCCTTTGTCTCCACAGGTTTCTTGGGCAGGTCCAGCTGAGCAGACACTGGAGCCATCTATGTACAAAAAAGGGGAAAAAACCCCACATTTCAATCCCCAGCTTTTATCCTTTGGGAGTGTGGATCCCTCAGTCCACCCTGCAGTGACCACTGCTCCACATCTATCCCCTCCAACCCCACAAACACGTGCAGAACCCTTTTTGCACCCTGGCTGAGGCTGTTGCTCTAAATTTCCACCCATTCCAAGTTCAAACTCTCTTTTGATTCCATAAAAACTGCAGGTGCTGAATGTTTGATTGGATAGGGAGAAGGTCTCTGCAGAGAAGAGCAGCACAGGGGACAAAGTGTGGGACCTTCAGCGCTTACAGAGTGGTGGTCACATGAAAATCAGCACAAAAGTCCCTGTTTGGGGGCACAGAAAAGCCACGGGGGTGTCACAGAGCCTCTGGCACATCCCAGAGGGTGTTCAGGGTGTTGGGAATGACAGGAGGGCTCCAGTCCTTTTCCATGCATAATTCACCAAGAAATCAGCTGGCCAGCATGGAAATAATTTGAAATGAGCTGAGCCCTGAGGTATTACATTAACTGGATCTCTAGGGGAGGATGTGGATTACTGCAGCTGAATAGAGCCCTTATTTATCAGATGGAAAAGGTTAATGTCATTTCCTTTCCTCCATGGTTTTCCTCACCACATCCCTGTTTCTGGCGAGCAGGAGGTGCAGACAGTGTAAGAACATGTGCTTGATTGTTTAAATCACCAGAGCTGTTACTTCGGGCAGGGAGGGGGGTAAGAAATAAAGATTTCTGCTGGTTTCCTGGGGAGAATTACAGGGCTGGGAAACATAAAACACTGAGGAAAGGAAATGGGTTGTGGAGCACCTGAGCTTTGATTTGACACCCAAGAGTCCTAACTCAAGGAGGGAATTTGTGCATTCTCATCTACTGTGGTGCCTAATAAGAACCAGGATCAAACTAATCTAATGTTCTTATTCCATACTTTATAAAGCAAGAGTGCATTAAGAAAGGTCATTTTTTTTTACTCCTTAATGAAGTTTAAATACAGTTAAATTAAGTTCTACTAATAAAGAGTCTATGCTCTTTTCTAATTTGCCTCTGGAGTCTCAAGAGCTGTTGACCTAAAGATAAATATCAGAGCAGTTCAACTATCTATTATGTGCTCTGCTAATGATGTCAACAAGTTAATTCTAATGTCAACTGAGGAGAAAATTTCCATGTCAGGACCTAGCTTGGGCTAAGAGGAAAAAAAAAAGCTCTTTTTGTGATAAAAAGCTCAAGACATCCAGGTTGATTTCCCTGTCTCTGGCACAGGATATCCTGGGATAAGCCAGGTAGGGATGTTCTCCTCCTGCAGTAACTAAGGTGGACCTAAACCACACTAAATTCAGACTTCAGGAGAAGGATAAACATTTCTGACCACTTGGGAATTTCAAGATTCCAGGTGCTGGCTTCCTGCCTGTCCATGAAGAAGGATGAGTGTGGCATTGGGGTTTGGCTTCTGACCACAGCTCTTCTCTCCCCCAAGGTCTACAGGTACTCACTGCACATCCCCTGCACATTTCTGCTTGCCTCGCCATAGGTCAGAGATGGTTTGAGCTCTTCACCACCCTCTTGTTTCCAAAGCCATCAGCAGAACTTAATTCCATTCCTTAATTCCAGCCAGGCCTCATAAAAAGGCATCTGAATGCAGCTGTTGGTCTCTCTGCCTACACAAGATGTGAAATTACCTCCCAGTTTCCAGCTCCAGCTGCTTCCCTGTCCCTGTGTCTACCTCCAGGTTGGGCCAACCTCAGGCATGCTGCTCTCCTCTCTCCACATCCCACTACCCATGGAAAGAAATCCAGACTGAAGGGACAGGGGCAGATCCAGACGAGGGGCAGCACTTCTGGGTGATGCTGAGGTCGCCTTTCTGGCCCCAGCTTTCCATCCGTGACCTGAGTCAGTGGCTTTACCTTACCTTGCAGAGGTGCTTTGAGGACAAAAAATTCATATTTCAGGGCACGGCAGCGGGGCTGGCTAATTCCAGCTCTGAAGGAAACGGGGACAGAGATGCCCATTGACTCCTGTGGGATTTACAATGAGCCCTTATCCATTTTACATTGGCCCCGAGCAGCCATCTGAGGATAGCAGGGACTGACTATTAATTCCTGAGCAGGTAAACAATCAGCATCCCAGTGATAATGGAGTAAATTAATGGACGTAGCCAAGGCAACCCCAGCGTGGCTCCTGAGTTGGCTTCATGGGCTATTTGTAGACTATGGAAAGAGCTGAGTGCACCTAGCCTCAGTTTGTTGCTCGTCCATAAAGGAAAAGGTTTCTTGGACAACTCGGCAGCGAGGATATTCCAGCAAATTGCCTTCCACAGAAAGCCAGCCTTGACTTTGTTATGATTGCTGTGGAAATATAATCCCACTCATCAATTAAATGCTGCTCTCCAGGGCTGGAACATTATACATGTTCATGGGGATGGAATCCCTGGCAATTCACTCGGCTAGCTCTGTATTCATGGGCATTAGCCTTGGAAAAGAGAATGTGATTGCTTGAATAAATTCAGCCGCCACCTCCAGCAGCCCTGGATCAGTTGACAAGAGTCAGTGTGGCTAGAAGAGGGGCTCAGAAATAGGTTGCCATGGAAATCCTAAATATTCAGCCCTCGGCAGGGGGATTCAGATGGGATACTCAACAGAAATAGCCCAGCCCTTGCCAACCTCAGAGCTGACCCCTTGGTCCTACAGGGATCTTACTGTTACTGAGGATCAGAAAGTTGGGGTTTTTTCAAAAGTGTTTGAGTAAGGAAAAATCAGAATTTTCACTGACATTTGTAATTCCAGGTCCTGTATTCCTTGCAGATCTCTCCCAGAACCTCCCACTGCCTATGCACAGTCTCTCCAGTGCGGTTACATTATTTTTGAGCTGTCTGGATGCAGCCAGCTCCACAGGCCAGAGGGCAACTGCTAATGGGCTCTGCCCACTGAGCTATTGCTGCTCAGCAGCAGCCCTTGGCCTGAGGGTGACCTGTGCTCGCACACCCCCCGGGGCCAGCCAGCACCTGACCCCTTGGTTTATGGTTCTTGTTCTGTGTGACTGAACATTCTTAATAATTCAGAACGGCTCCATGGCTCTGCTGTTCCCCCAGCACAGTTGCAAACTTTACAACCCCAAACACAACCTGTAAATAGATTTCCCTCTGGGGCAGAATCCAGCAGCTGTTCAACAACAGCCAACACCCCCCCAGAGCAGTTTAGCACCAGGACTAATGTGTGTCCTACCTCATTAAGCTGAGGCAATTCAGGCTGGAGACAAATTCTTGGCCCTGTGCTGGTAGAGCAGCACAAGAGCCCAGTACTGGGGGCATTAAGCACTCCTGGGGTTTAAAACCTGTGTTTTTCACAAGGGAGGAGAAACTGAGTTCCATAGAGCATAGTGGACATTGTCTATGGACATTGGGGTGCTGGAGTGACCCCAAAGAGGAGCAATTGAGGTAGGAAGGGTCTGGAGCACCAGGAGTGGCTGAGGGAGCTGGGAGAGGGACTCAGCCTGGAGAAAAGAAGGCTCAGGGGGGACCTTGTGGCTCTGCACAACTCCCTGACAGGAGAGTGGAGAGAGGTGGGGTTTGTCTCTTCTCCCAAGTAACAAGGGATAGGACAAGAGGAAACAGCCTCAAGTTGTACCAGTGGAGGTTTAGATTGGATATCAGGAAGAATTTCTTCCCAGAAAAGGCTGCCCAGCCCTGGCACAGCTGCCGAGGGCAGTGGTGGAGTCCCCATCCCTGGAGGGATTTAAAAGCCGTGGAGACGTGGCACTTGGGGACATGGGGCAGTGGACTTGGCCATGTTGGGTTAATGGTTGGACTCAACGAGTTCAGAGGTCTTTTCCAACCTCCATGCTTCCATAACTCTATCCTAAAAGCAGCTTTGGGGCAGGAACATTGTTTCCAACAACTTTTCTTCCAGAAAGAGGTGTTGGAGATTTTGGACACCTGTTCCCTTTGTGGAAAATGCCGGGAAAATAGGGGGCAGGAGGCTGGGGGTCGAGGTCAGGCATGGGTCAGGTGTGGGTTGGACACGGAATGGGTGCGGGTCCGGCGGGGGTCGGGCGAGGTGAGGGCATGGGTTGGGCGTGGGTTGGACACGGGATGGACACAGGGCAGGCAAGGAACAGGCGCAGATCGGGCACAGGGAAAGGTGGGCATGACGTGGGCATGGGTCAGGCGTGGGTCAGATGCGGGATGGGTGCAGGATGGAGGCGGGATGGGCATGATGCTGACGCGGTGCGGGATGGACGCAGCTTGGACACGGGATGGGTGCGGGATGGATGCGGATGGAACACGGGATGGGTGCGGGACAGAGGCGCAGGGCTGGGTGTGGGATGTTCCCGGGGCGGGTGTGGGTGGGACACAGATGGGACACGGGCTGAGTGCGGGATGGATGCGGATGGGACACGGGATGGGTGCGGGACAGGGGCGCAGGGCTGGGTGCGGGATGTTCCCGGGGCGGGATGGATGAGGATGGGACACGGGATGGGTGCGGGACAGAGATGCAGGGCTGGGTGCGGGATGTTCCCGGGGCGGGTGTGGGTGGGACACAGATGGGACACGGGCTGGGTGCGGGATGGATGCGGATGGGACACGGGATGGGTGCGGGACAGGGGCGCAGGGCTGGGTGCGGGATGTTCCCGGGGCGGGATGGATGCGGATGGGACACGGGATGGGTGCGGGACAGAGATGCAGGGCTGGGTGCGGGATGTTCCCGGGGCGGGTGGGACACAGATGGGACACGGGATGGGTGCGGGACAGAGATGCAGGGCTGGGTGCGGGATGTTCCTGGAGAGGGATGGATGCTGATGGGACACGGGCTGGGTGCGGGCCAGGGGCGGGCCGGCCGCAGGGCTGGTGCGGGCCGGTCCCGGGGCGGTGCGGGCCGGCGCTATCCCTTCAGCACCACGGCTGCTCCGGAGCCCGAGCGGGAGCGGCTCCGGCAGCGCTGGAAGGGAAAGCCCCGACATCCCCCGGAGCCAGCGGGATGAGCTCAATCCCCCGCCGTGCAGAGCGAAATAAAAAAAGAAAATGCCCTTCTCGGTTTAGGTTTCATATGGGCTTGTGCTGGAAAACAAATTAACCTAAGAGGATTTGGGGAATTCGAGCCGGGAACAGAGGACAAGGTGGAAGTGTCTGAGTTTTGAAAATGTGCCCAAGGCCCCGAGTGGCAAATCCTTTTGCTGAATGCTCTTGCTAAGCCCTTTCATCAGCACTGAACGAACAGAGAGAAAAGGTGCTTTTTTTTGCTTTGAGTTAGCAGAAAAGATTAGCTGCAAACTGTTTTCAGTAAAATACTGGTTGTGCTTTCTCCTCTTCTCAAAAAATGTTTCTGCTCATAGAATTTTATCAGAAGAAAACTTAGAAGCCACACAATCTGTGGATCTGAACTGGTAATTTAGATTAAACTGTCATTTGGGTTAATGAAGGTTAGAATTAATTTGTCCAATACACATCTCTGTAACATTAATAATTAATTTTTGTTTCATATAACCATGGAATGCTTTGGTTTGGAAGGGACCTTGAAGCTCATCCCATGGAGAGAGGGAATTTCTAAACTCTGGTGGAAAAGTTTGCTTAAAGGACTGGATTTCTCTTCCTCCAATAGTTCGTCATTTACTTTTGGCAACTTTCAAGTCTTTGTGCTGAACAAAGCAAAGAATTGTGCAGAGCAGATTAAGAATTTTTAAAAAATCTCCATCAAGAAGAGTCGAGAAACAGGAGCAGGAAAATGTTCTTGACAAAGCACCCTCACATCATGTGCACAACACCTCAACGTTTCATGTGCTACCATCCCATCTTCCTGCACCTTAAACCCCTTAATTTTTAAGATCTCTAAGTGATGTTTCAGTGATAGACCAGTGTTGTGTATTCTGTACATTGCAGTGGCTTTCAAAACGTGTGAAATAATCTCTGCATCAACAGCTTGTATTTTATTTACTTTGCATTTCAAAATGCAAGAATAATAAAATGCTTTGTTGGTTCAGTGGTGGGATCTGACTCGGGTTAACAAAGGAAGTGCTGTAAGAGCCTCAGGTGCCCTTCCTGAACTCTCCCAACAATCACCATCTCTTCACCAGGGCGTTATCAGCCACAGCCTGTCCTGGTTCCACAGCTGTAAAAGCAGACAGACACAGCCCAGACTGCACAACCCTTCCCTAAATTTTAATTTTCCTGCTTTCTATCACCCCAGCGATTTCTTGGGTGCTTCACCCTCGGATCAAGCGAGGAGTGTTCCTTGCTCTGGGATTCCTGCAGGGATTTTTTGGCAGAGCTCGGAGCTCCTGTGCAGCTCTGACAGCACTGCCAGCAGAGGGGGAGAGTCAGAGACACAGAGCTGTGATTTCATCCCACATCCTCCGAACTCAGTGGGAATATCCTCAATAAAAAGGAGGAAAAACTTCCCACCAGAGATGCTGCTGTGATATTTTCCCCAATCCTTTTTTTCTAGCTCCCATCCACAACCCCAGCTTCCCTTGCTGTTTGTTCTAAAGCATTTATCACTTTTGCTGAACAATTTAAAAAAAACCCTGCAAAAGGCCACATCTGACCTCAGGAATCCTGATGAAGATGGGAAAAACCCTCCTGGAGCAGAACGAAAAGGCTCTGAGCAGCTTTGAGCAGAGGCTGCTGCCTGCCAGCCCTCGTGGCCCTGATAAATCTGCATTTGATCGTGAGCTCTAAGTCCTTAAGCACATTGTAGAAATGGGGCAAATCCTCTTTGGGAATTTACTGACTTAAAAAAATGAAAAGCAACATAATTCCATTTATTTTAACATTATTAGGTGCCGGAAAAGAAACCCTGATCGTATCATGGGATGTATTTCTGTTATGATCAGTGCATTTTTACACTTCAGTGCTGGGACACAAAGGAGTTTTTTGCTGTGGGAAATAAGAAGAAATAAGAATAAGAATTCCTGGAGTGAGGAATAAAAAGCAGTTCCTACTTTGCTATCTTTTCCCCAAGAAAATCGAAGCTATTCGTTGTCAGGATATTGGCACCGAGCTTGGATGGGGCAGTGGTGCTGGAAAACGAGGTTTTCCTGCCTTTTTTTCCTGTCTCTGAAGCAGAATAAGGTGAAATCCAATGTGTCCTATCCTTCAGTATCAGCAGAATGGGTTTGGGACTGGCTTTCCAAAAAACCAACCCAAAAAATCCCAAATACCCAACTAAACCCCAACCAACCAATGAACCAAAACCCCTCCATAGCTCCAGGTCCTGCTGCACTGGGAATTTTGCTGCTGGCTCTCACACCAGCAGAGCCAGAAGTTAACTCAGGCACAAGGAGCTTGTCTGCTTTTGCTGCAGGCAAAATAGAATCGGGCCACCTCTCCTTTCCCACCTTTTTCTCCAGAAGATCCCTCTAGGAAGCTCCTTTTCCACTTTTTTGCCTTGACCACTTCAGCTCTGAAGCCGAGATGAGGCGGCTGGGCTGGCCTAAGGGATTGTCCAGGAGGAAGCCATGAACTCGTCCCTGTCCCTTCCTGGGGTGCGTTTGCTCTCCCCAGCAGGCAGAGCGTCCTCTCCTGAGAATTCCAGTTCTCCCTGCTCCATTGGCTCCCTGGCTCCCTGACAAGATCTGGCTCTTCAAAGCTCTCCTTCCCCTTCTGATGCCATCACATTTGCATTTCGTGGCACCCAGAACAAGCCCGGCAAATTCCTTTAAAGTCCAATTTGTGCTTTGTAGAATTGCCAGACTGGGGAAAAAAACTGCTCAGGAAATGGAGAAATCTGTGGGCTCTTAACAAACTTTAAACTCCTGATAAAAACGATGACAAATTCATCCTCTGCTGACCCAGGTCACCTTTGAACAGACACAAGGTTCTTTGGCAACTTGCCAATCCCCCCATTCTTTCAGAGCCCAGGTTTGTGTTCTTTCTGCTTTCTTTGCTTGTTTATCTCTTAATCTTTGGGTGAATTGCAGCATCTGAATCTGGCCATTGTAGAAACAGGTTCAGAGCTTCCCAGCTGACTTCTCACTTAATTCATAGCCAAGGTTCCCATTTCCTGGAATCAGGCAACTCTGCATTTATTTTTTCTGTGTTTTGATTTAGAATTTCAGGGTCACTTGGACCTGTGCTGACAATATTCCAATAAATACTAATTTATGCCACCAAGAATCCCATTCATTCCAGGATTTTCCAGCGGGGGAGTAATGACTGAAGTATCCATTGGCCACATTATCATCCCTTGCTAAAGGTGCCTTGATCCCTTAAATAAGCAGCTGGGTCTGAACACAGAATATCAACGTTTTCCTCACCAGGCAGAGGCACAGAGAGGAGGCTGCACCCAGCTGTCCCTAAGGCTGAGATGTTCTCTGCCTACATGGGGACACACCTGTCCTACAGGATTTACTCCCGGAGCAAAATGGTATTGGGAGCAGCAGGAGACAGGAAAGATTTGGTTCTTTTACTGGTTTTTCAAAGCCCTATTTCTATTAAAATGTTGTGGGTTTTGGAAATACATAGTATTTGTCAAATAGGCAATTACACAACACAACTGTCAGCTACTTTTTGGGTGTCTTTAAGTACCTGTTTAAACTTTCCCTCTCAGTCATCATCCCACTTTCCTTCTGTGCTCTACTTCAGCTAAAGTTCCATTCTATTATTTTCCGTGTCAATTTATGTCGCAGCAAATGGGAAAAAAGTTTGACCAAGTGAATCCTTCCCTCTGCAGACCCGTTTTGAGCCACCACATAGCACACACATGTGAAACATTATTTAAAAACGAATATTCATGATTTAAAAACAAATACTCACAGCTTAAAACCAAGTGTTCCCACCATATTGACACAGCAACCAGAACAAACGTGAGATGAGTGTCCCTGTCCTCTCTGCGCTGTGCTGAGGGAATTTGCCTCAGCAAGAACTTTTCTACTAGAATTCACTTTACCCAAGAGCAGAGAGAGAATCAAAGGTGCAGGATGAATGCAAATGGTGCAGCTGGAATTGGTGAGCTCAGTGAAAGGACTGCTGTAAATACAGATTTTTCTCTGGTGCAGTCCTGCCTCTCCACAAGGAGAAAAAACCACAGACCTGGACAGACTTGAGCATAAAACATGAGAATATAAAAATTATTAGGAGAGCAAAAAAAAACAATTACAGAACAAGGCTGTTGGTGTGGAGAAAAAAGCAATGGAAAACAGGGAATAAATAAATTCACAGCGCACACCCTTTAACTGTGGGTACAGACACTTCCGTTTGGGTCAGATTAGGATGAAATCAGCTGGATGTGTGCAGTGATTGAATTGAAAAAGACACAGTTAAGCAAAGCTGGCTTCTGCCGGGCTGTTCTGCCCCAAGAGAAGAGCAGAAACCAGGAATGTGCAGCTGCTTTGCCCTGTGCAGGAGTGGAAAGGACACAAAAGGAGCTTTACCTTTGCTAGGGCTGCCACGAGGAAGTTCTTTGAAGGTTCCTTCGTGTCTCACTGCCAGCAGCTCCGCAACTGTGCAGAAAAACAGGGGCTGGGTTAATAATAAAGAAAGGCACGAGCTGTAAACTCCAAAGAGTCCGGTTAAACATTGACTCCAGTCCTTGGGAGCAAGCTCAGAGGGTCTGCCCGGCTGCCTGCGGCATCTTGAGGAAGGGAACGTCCAGCCTGGAGCTCAGCAGCCTCCTCCCAGCTGGGACACTCAGAGCAGGGAGCTGGGGCCACCCTGCACATCCAGGTGAGGCTTTCGAAGGCAAGAAGCAGGGAATTCTCCCAAGTAATAGAAGGCCTTCACCATTCAAATGGTACTGCAAATATTTACCCATGGGACTGGGTTTGGAGCTACCTGCTGATAGACAACTTGAGAATAAACAGGTTCAGATTTCTTGTGCAATCCCATTTTATTTATTTTTTCCTATAAAAAGTCTTCTGTTTCTAGATTAGCATGAGGTTAAGGGAAGGACTTCCAGCCTACACAAGAAGTGCAATCTCCTTTTCTGTTGAAGTCACGGACCCTGTCCTTTTCTGTGCTGAGGGAATTTGCCTCAGCAAGAAGTTTCCTTCTAGAATTCACTTTACCCAAGGGCAGAGAGAACAAAAATCAAAGGTGCAGGATGAATGCAAATGGTACAGCTGGGCTGGGTGAGCTCAGTGAAAGGACTGATGTAAATACACAACTTCCCAGAGTTCCTGGCCCTCCACAGGGAGGAAAAGACACCTGGAAAAAGGTGAGGGTGGAGCACAACCCTCATCCCTACACAGGAGGTCTGCAGCCTTGTGGCCTTTCAGAAGGGTTTTAGCTCCTACTTTTCCCTTCTCACATCACATTCAGGCTGTTTATTGACGATTAAAGCAGGCACTGAAAGATGAATTTAAACCATTCGGATTTCTGAGTATGATTTGTGCAACCCCTGCACAGAGACCATGTCTGGATCTTGGATATGAAATGAGAAGAGAAACCCAAATCTAAAGGACGAGACAGGAATGAGCTGGTCTGAGGTGAAATGTGTCTAAATTCAAGGTGGGTTTGTATTTAGGTAAAAGAGGCAGCTTTGATGCTTTTCAGGCCAGCTCAGCTCTCCAGCCCTGCCCTGCAGCGAGGCACCAGCTCTGACCCAGGAGAGAGGAGCACAACTCCCCGGAGCTGCACAGCTCAGGGGAAAATGCCCTTTTTTGTCTGCTCTGGTGCCACTCTGCACTCGGGGAGGTGTCACCAGTCTCTGCCTGGGCATTTGCACAGCCCCAGATACTCTGGAAATCCAGCCCCACTTTGGTCGTTCTGTAATACAAATTAATAACAATAACTAGACTTGACTGCTTGACAAAAAGCAAATAGCTCAGAAAAAGCTGTCTTAAATCTTTCTATCCCACTTCCCCAGACCAAAAAAAAATCTACAAATGTTATTTCTTTTGGCAGCTGAAACCTAATCCTACCTTGGTTAACATAACAGAGAGAACAGGAAGCACTGCGAAGGAATTTTTCATTCCCTGGGACGTCTTTGATCCCACTCCCCTCCCTTTTCCTATCAGGTAATTTTCAAATCTCGATGTTTCCACTTAGTCTACGGATCTTCTTGTTTTGTCTACTCCGGGCAGGCCTTATTTAACTTCCATTTCAGGGATGAAAAACTGCTCTGCGTTGAGACTTTGCTGTTGTGTAAGCCGGAACCTGAGAACTCCAGAATCCAGGAGGGAATCCGGCTGAAATTCGCAGCCCTGGCTGGTGGAAAACCAATCATGGCTTTGCTTTAGCACAGGCAAGAGGCATTCCAACATCACAGAAACCCTGAACAAACCCTTTAAGCATTTTCTCCTGGAGCCACCACTTTTTGTCACTTAGTTCCACTCCCTGACATATGGAGGGAATTTTTTCACCGTTCTCCATCTCGATTTGTGCCCATCTAAAATGTGCCAAGCTCCAAACAAGTTAATGACTGATTAACATCTGGGGTTCTGGAGGAATTTGTTGACCCTTTTTCCAGTTCCACACAGAATTCAAGGCTGCATCTATGCTTTGGACAATAAAAAAATTCGTAATTAAAATATTGATGACCTTGGAAGGGCTTAATTACCACAGTGCAGCCTCCTGCTTGTAGCCAAGACAAGTCTGGAGCACTCTGAAACAGGAGAGGACATAACAATCATAAAATTATTATCTTGGAGCAGGTAACACAACAGAGGGATAAAATGCACATCTGAAAGAATTCAGTATTTCTGTGCAAGTGAAAATATTGATACCTTGATTTTTACTATTTATACTCCTCATCTACACTTTTGCTGTTGTAGTTTCACTTTTCTTGCAGAGCTCCAGGCAATAGAATCTAGAGGATCATTGGAAAATAGGGGTAAAAAGGCATCTACAAGAGAAACTTTTGCAAACTGTGAATGTCAGGAATGGGGCAGGAACCTCTTTACAAACATTCCACGATGGGAATTCCACAGGCAAACTGCACATCACTTTATCGATTTTATTAAGAAGCTTTTCCTGGCAATTACACTGAGTTTCTCCCTTTGCAGTTTAAGTCAGTTGCTTCTTCTCGAGTACTTTCTTCACTCCAACATTTCCGTGAACATCTTGCAGCTGCTCCTGGTCAAAGACACAACAGTGACAGATTTATCTGCAAAAGAGAGAACATCTGTCCCATGTCTGATGGAAAACGTCCCCTGCCCTCTGCCTCAGTGCTCCAACAATACCTGTTCCCAGGGAGGATTTAGCTCTTGATTAAAAAAATACTTCACAGTCCCAAAATTCTGTGAATCCCACCCCACAGTAAGGAAAAAGTGTTCAAAAAACGTGGATGTGGCACCAAGATTTAGTGGTGAACTTGGTGGTGGTGGGGCTGGGTTGAAGGTCGGACGTGGTGATCTTAAAGGTCTTTTTCAAATTTAATGATTCCAGGATTCTGTGAAAACTTAATCTCATTTTGTGGCTAGCAAGCCAATGATTTCAACCAGTAGAATTCTACCTCACTCAAGATTAAGAAAGAAATTAAATAAAATACAATCCAACAGGAAAGTTTCAATGAGCAATTTTTTACTCACGTATACCCAAATCCTGGTTCCAGGAAACTGCTGCTGATAGTCCTCAATGGAGTAGCAGGAGTTATAGCCATAATTTCTTGAACCTCCCACTACATTTTTATTTTTAAAAAAATTTCTAGCTCATAATATTCCTCTCAAGCACAGGGTGGGATTCTTGGGGTTGTTCTGTGCAGGGCCAGGAGCTGGACTCGATGATCCTTGTGAATCCCTTCCAACTCAGGATTTTCCATGATTCTGTGATCCCTCACACTGTGCGTGCTCCCAGCTTTCTGCTGGAATGACTGACATTGGTTTTCTTGGGAATAACAAAGAAATATTACTTGCACTGAATAGTGCATGATAACCAACAGTGGTTCTGTCACCCATGCCTTCATTCCTTTATTCCCTTTATCCCTTTATTCCCTTTATCCTTTTATTCCCTTTAGCCCTTTATTCCAGGCTATAACTGGAAGCCACTGGAACAGAGGAATTCCTTACCTGATTCCCACTCCTGACTGCAGCACTGGAGACAGACTCCAACCTTTTATGTCCTTTTCCTCCTCTCCTTTTTCTCCTTTACTCAAAGATGGCCAATTTTTCTCCTTCCTTCTCTTCCCTTCCAGTTACAGTAAAAGCCACAAGAACTGACTAGATGGCAGAGCAGATGGAGAAATTCCCTCCTTTTTCTGACTGTAACTTGTGAAAATCCAGGAATGCTTCCATTGTTGCCCTGTGTTATAATAACCTGCCCAAGATGAAGGTGGATTCGGGGTCATTATTGACTGCACTGCTGCTGAAACAAGGACATTGCTCTGAGCTGCATTTACAAAATGTCTATCCACTGCTCTGCATTCTGCTTCCAGCTGTTTACAGCTCCCAGTGCCTGGAGCAAACAGCTGGGAAGGACTTTGGGACTCAGTGGCACTCTCAGAACTCGGTGGCACCCCCAGGGCTCAGTGGCACTGTCAGGGTCAGTGGCACTGTCAGGGTCAGTGGCACTGTACCATCAGCCAATGGCAATAGTGTGGGGTTTATCTGATAGCAAATTCGAGAGAGAGAGAAATAGAAAATAGGTGAGGGCACAGAAAGAGGGTGACAGGGATGGAATAAGGACAATATCACCACTCTGTGGGTCCCAGTGATGTTCTGTTGATCCTCTGCAGCTGGTCTTCTTGGTGGTGAAGGTTCTCCCGAAAAGCATGGAATAGTCCAAAGTCCCAGTCAGGTATCTTCAGAGAGGCTTCTTTGGTTGTAGCTTCTTTACAGAGTTTTTGTAACAATGGGCAGAACTTTTTTATATCAATGTTTGAGGCAGGAACTGCTTCAGTCTGACACCGACTGTGCCTGGAGTGAGCAGGACAAAGGCATCGATGGGGGTTGGGTGTCACCTGGGAGACTCCAGAGGGGCTGTGCCTGGAGGGTGGATGTGCCCCAGCCCTGGAGTGTGGGGGGGATGGGCTGTGCCTGGAGGGTGGATGTGCCCCAGCCCTGGAGTGTGGGATGGGATGGGCTGTGCCTGGAGGGTGGATGTGCCCCAGCCCTGGAGTGTGGGATGGGATGGGCTGTGCCTGGAGGGTGGATGTGCCCCAGCCCTGGAGTGTGGGATGGGGGATGGGCTGTGCCTGGAGGATGGATGTGCCCCAGCCCTGGAGTGTGGGATGGGCTGTGCCTGGAGGATGGATGTGCCCCAGCCCTGAAGTGTGGGATGGGCTGTGCCTGGAGGGTGGATGTGCCCCAGCCCTGGAGTGTGGGATGGGCTGTGCCTGGAGGATGGATGTGCCCCAGCCCTGAAGTGTGGGATGGGCTGTGCCTGGAGGGTGGATGTGCCCCAGCCCTGGAGTGTGGGGGGGATGGGCTGTGCCTGGAGGATGGATGTGCCCCAGCCCTGGAGTGTGGGATGGGCTGTGCCTGGAGGGTGGATGTGCCCCAGCCCTGGAGTGTGGGGGGGATGGGCTGTGCTTGGAGGGTGGATGTGCCCCATCCCTGGAGTGTGGGGTGGGGGATGGGCTGTGCCTGGAGGATGGATGTGCCCCAGCCCTGAAGTGTCCCTTTGTCCATGGGAAAGGGACCTGCAGAGGCTGGAACCTCTCGGTGCCCTGTGTGGGTGACTTGTGCCTCATCAAGGACACCTTGGGTTCCTCCCCACTCATCCATCAGGACAGAAAAAAGAGTTACAGCCCTCAGCTTCCACGGTTTCGGGATGTAGCAGAGGAAGGATGGGCTGAACTCGCTGCAAACTGAGCAAATTAGATGGAGATCCACAACTCCTCTTTTTTTCCACATTAAAGGGTCCATTTGCCATCACCTTAGAACAATTCCCTCCTGTTCTCACCAGTTCTCTCCTTGGGTTTTTGAGGCTGTGAGAGAAAGGGAGATCAGAAAAAAGAAGTGGCAGTTTTTTGTTATTTTTAAGTGAAGGAATAAGCTTGGAAAACATGACCCCTCACTCCCTTTGTATCTGAGCATCTCCAGGACCATCAGATCCTTCTCATGCACAGGACCCCTGTCCTGCAGGTCCTGGTGTTCCATGGGATATTGCCTATATCCTTCCGTGTTTCTGGGATTTAAGAGAGCACAACTGACAGGAAAAAGAATTTTAGAAGGTCATTGGGGAAAAACAAACAATCAAAACCACCTCGGCAGGACTCTACAGATAATAAAACCTAATGATTTTTTATTTCCAATTTAATCTTTGCGCTTTCTTATGGAAAGAGTTTATTTTGGGGTGACAGCTCTTCATTAAATAAAAAAAAGGAACAATTAATGGAACAAAACCGGAATGCCAAACCGTGCTGCATTGTCAGATCCTTTTATGCAACTCTTCCAGTAGCCCTAATGAGCTGTAGGCCTGTGTTTTCCTGCCTGTGTGCCTTCCTGGCTTTCAAAGTGCCAGGATAGGAATTGTTATTTTGAAAAGCAACACAATAAAATTTTATTAGACAGAGCAGGCTGGTTCTGTCCTGGGCTGGCCCAATGGCAGCGCTGGCCGGAGGAAGCCCCAGGCCAAGCACAATAAGGAGAGAAGCTCTGGAATGTGACACTGGCATTTGTCTCCGATGGATTCCTCACCTTGGAAGGAAGACCTCACTCCGCAGGAAACTCTTTCTTCTCGTTCATTGACAGCTGCAAAATAAGAGAATTGTTCATCCATCAGTTGTTGTGAAGACAAAAATAGCTTGGAACCCCACCAAGAGCCCCTTGGCAGCCCAGGAGAGCTCCCCTCGCTGCTGCCCTGGACTCTGGGCTGCACTTTTGGATGCTTTGGTTAAACTTTTAAATGTCCTGAGAGCTGTGACCTCTCTCATTTCTCTCTGCGGTCTCTTGCAGCCTAAGAAACAGTTTAAAAAGTTTTTCCTAAAAACTCTCAGCCCTTTACAAATAGTTGTTGAGGTGTTTCTTTTTCCTTTCACCTGCCTGATTTTAATTTTTCTAATTCTTTGGCATATCCAGTGGGTGGAAAATGTTGTAAATTAGTAAATTCCTTTCTTGTACTGAGCTGAAAAAAGAGCCTAGGATCAGCTTCAGGTTTCACATGACTGCAGCCAACCCTGGTGCTCACCCACATATAAAAATGCAAATGATATTTACCTGCCAAGAAGAGGTAACATTTAGTAGCCAAATTCATTGTTATAAGGATTCATAAATGCTGTTTGCATAACACAGCACCATAATCAGATTTTTTAGCTGGGCCTGTAATGAGATCTTGTAAATTGGCTGTTATCTGAAGGGTTTATTTTTATTAAACAAGTAAATAGCACAGTCCAGCAGCTTTCCCGTGGCCAGGCTGCCACCTCTTCACAAGCTTTTTTTTCTTTAACAGCCCCCTTTGGTGCCTTTCTCCTTAGGGAATTCCTGGCTCTGTGCAAGGAGTTCAGGCACCTTTCCCAGGAGGAAACTCCAGTAGGTGAGACCACATAAAGGCACATTTTTCAGGAATATCTGACAGAGTTTACCCCCAGGCCAGGCTTGATACCCCCAAGCTTCACACAAAGGGTACCTGGGATGTTTTCAGACCTTTGAGAGGAGGGTACAAAACCCCAAACTGGTGTCACTGAATGAATGTGCAAGAACTTCTCAAAGAATCCATTTTCTAAATTTAACTTCACTTTAGTCATTGCATTTCTAATGAAAGTAATTAAAACCAACACAAAATATTGTCTGAAGAGCATATTTATAACATATAATTTATAGTAATTCCTGCTTTAGTGGAGGCCATGACTGACAAACTGGAAAAGTCCTGATTTTAATTTTTCTCAGGAACTCAACGCTTGTCTCAACAATCCCAACCCAGCTGTTTTCCTTATCAAAACAAAACACACCTCTGTGCTGTAAAAACTGACATGGGAGTGGGGCAAGCGGTTTTCTTGTGAACTGGAGGAAGTTATTCACCTGTATTCTGGGAATGAGCGTGACCTGAGCTTTCCCACGGAGACTGGAGCAGCTCCTGTCCATCCCATTTTGTGCTCCTCGCCGAGAGGTTCGCGGGAGCCGAGGGCTCTTGCCGGTTTTGATTAAAGACTCAGCGAGGCCAAAACCACAGATCCCAAAACCTCTTCAACTTTCCCAAAATACAGCTCTTCATGGGAATTCAACATCTGTCTCTGCAATGAGCTGAGCTGAAGCTTGACCTCCACCACCGGTGAGCTTTGGGAAAGTTCGTTTCCTCTTCGAAGCTGGGTTTGCTCCCTCAGGAGGAGCTATCCCAGGAAATCACTTGGGGTGTTGATAAACCCACAAATAATGCTTCTAGGTGTTCTATATCCAGGCTGTTTGGTGCCAAAGTGTTGTATCCAGCTCCCTCCAGATGATATCTATTTAGTGAACAGCCGTGTGCGAGGCCTCGTGCACCTAAAGGAATTAACAGCAGTGGAAACTATTTGAGGAATTGCAGGTGAGGCATTTCCCTGTGCCCAGGGGGATTTCTGACCTGCTTTTCATAATGAAGATGGTGTTTTCACAAGGTCACCGACAGCATTCAAACCTGTCCCAAGAAACGCAGCCAGCAAAGATCTGGGATCAAGGAGAGAAACAATAGGAATAATATTATTGTATCCCTCACCCCGTGGATAAAGCGGGCTGCGTGTCCAACTGCAAACATCCAAGGGATGATTGAGGTTCTCAGGGATGCTGCATCCCCAGAGGATCCAAACCCTTTCTTTCAGGATGCTGAGGTGTTACACAGTCGTGGTGGGAAGGTTCTCCAGAAAAATCCCTATTTGTCTTGCATGGTGTGTGTGATGTTAGCAATGCCAGCAGGCAGAACGCCCGGGCAGCTCAGCATCCCTCCTGTGCCTCAGCACAGCAGGGAGCAGCGCCCTGCCAGCAAGGGAAAGGTTTGCTTTAGCAAGCACAGAGAAGTGAATAAATAAAATAAGGTGAAACAAGGCAAATCATTGAATTAATACGAAGATTTCTATCTCCCAGATATCACAGACACGACTGAGTAGACAAACACTGTGCAGTGTAACCTCCTTGAGCCCTGAAGCAGCAGTTCTGTGTGCCACTAATGAGCTGTGTCAATGTCCCGCGGTGGGTGAAATGACTGCAACAGGGAATCACCTCCATGATTTGCTGCTCTGGAGTTCAGCTCCTGTTAGGGGGAGTGAGGGGCACTGCATCCCAAGGGAGCAGGAGAATGGGAGTGCAGAGCGTTCCGTGGCTGTTCCTGAGCCTGGTGTAGCTGCATTAGCGACACCCAGCCAGTAATCCCCAGGTCAGACACGCACTGCAATTTCCATCCCATAATTGCACAACGAGACACCCTGGGCCGTGCTTTTCCAGGGGATTATTACACTCCACTGAAAGCTGGAGTCGCTTGGCCTTTGGCCTCCCAGAACCACCCGAAGCTCTCAATAATCTCCAGGGCTCTGCTCCCTGTTGTGTCTCTCTCAGACAAATGGAAAACACATTTTCACTTCAAACTAATCCCCATTAAACAGCACCAGGCAAACCCTTGAGCTGATTCTAATAAAAAAATACAAAAAAAAAGAACATATTTAGAAACAAATTAGCCTTGTAAGTGAGGCACTGCAGGATCGTTCTGTGAAAGCGCTGCTGGACAGCTGGGATTTGCTGCTCCGAGGGTGTTCCTGGGCCTGAGTGACAACAACCATGGGGAGCTCAAGCTCAGGGATGAGCTGGGCTCTCCACAACCAGCTCAAGTCTTGATAAAAATTGGTGGAGGGGTTTCTCAGTGCTGGGAAATCACACAGCATTGTGGGGTTTGGTGAAAAAGAGGAATTCTGAACAGGCTGGTCCAGAGAAGGGAGCTCTCCCTGGCTCCTCTGGGTGCTGTGAGGGGTACCCATCATGGGAAGGACATGGAGCTGTTGGAGAAACTCCAGAGGAGGCACCAAAGTGATCAGAGGGATGGAGGAAGGCTGAGAGATTAGGGAGTGTTCAGCCTGGAGAAGAGAAGCTTCAGGGTGACCTAATTGTGGCCTTCCAGTGCCTGAAGGAGCACAGGAAAGATGGAGGGAGACTCTTGACAAGGGTGTGGACAGGACAAGGGGAAGTGGCTTCAGACTGACAGAGAGGAGGTTGAGATTGGATATTGGGAAGGAATTTTTCCCTGTGAGGGTGGGGAGGCCCTGGAATGGATTCCCAGAGCAGCTGTGGCTGCCCCTGGATCCCTGGCAGTGTCCAAGGCCAGGCTGGAGCACCCTGGGACAGTGGAAGGTGTCCCTGCCCAAGGCAGGGGTGGCACTGGTTGTGCTGTAATGTCCCTTCCCACACAAACCATTCCCTGAGCCCATGATTTAGCAAAGTGTGTGCTGTGATTTACTGAGCAGAGTGTTACGAGTAAAAATCTCAGCTCTGGGATTTTTGTTGGTGAAGCCCAAGAAACTGATTTTTCCAGGATGATCCACTGAGCCCTTCCATCTCAGTACCATTTTTCCTGGGCCACCTTCAATATTGCATCAATGCTGCCCCAACAGACGGCAGCTCCTGCTCTGCCAGGTCTGGAATCCAGCCCCCAGCACCGCTCACTGCTCCACAAAGGTGAAGCATTCCTGTGCACCACCTTTGCCAGTGTGTTCCCCAGGGAATCCATTTCTCCCTGATCGCTGCAGTGATCCGTGCACACAGGGAGCATTTTTGGATCTGTGTTTCCAGCTGTGGCGTTTGGAACGTGGAGCAGAGCTCGCCTTCCTCGCCAAGCATTGTTTTGAACATCGCTTGTGAGGGCTGGGGTTGGTTTGGGGCTGGCCTTTTCTCTGTTGCTGTTTTTGGGAGCGAAGGGCTCTGCATGGAAAATGGCTTGGTGAGCTCTCTGTTCTGCTCCCCTGGAGCTGATGTGGTGCTTATTTTTAATTCTGCATTCTCTGCTCCAGGCACTGGTTACATCCAGAGATCATTTAGGATGTGCAAATGTCTTAACAGCCTATTCCAAAGCCCACTGAGGCTTTCTCTTTCCTTCAATAGGCTTTGATTGGGCCACAAGTAAACAACCATGAAATCTGAGTTGTTTTAACCTTTGTTCTACCTTTCTCCTTTCCTGCACTGACTGTGTTACTTCATTTGTTACCTCACACCTATTTAAAGATAAAAATTCTTCCAGCTAAGAGTCATGGCTTTAATTTTTCTCTTTTTAACTTTTACAGATTTTGATTTATTAGCTCTAACCACCTTCAATGGTTTAGACTTGTTAAGTAAGTGCAAACGCTGAGTTAATTTTTGTCCCCACGCCTTTGCAGAAATAAGAATGTGGAGGATAAATCTCTCAAGGGTTGGCTTCTATTTCCCCTGGCTCAGGAGATGGACAGCACATGCCCCCCTTATCCCAGGCTCCTGCCTCAGGATGGAGGAGGGGAAGGCTGTGCTTGAGGAGGGGCTGTGCTCTCGTTTTTGAGGAGATGAGGAACAATATCCACCTCCTTTGGCCCATGGAAGATGTTCAGGAGGCCTTTTGCAGGTGAATTTTCTGACTGGCCATGTGTGACCACCTCCATTCCTGTCCCTTCTCTCTGTTCTCTGCCCAGTCCTCCTGTTCCGCTGGGCAGCACATTTCAGGATCCCAGAATCCCAGGATCCCAGAATCCCAGGATCCCAGAACCACCAGGTTGGAAGAGACCTCTAAGATCATCGAGTCCAGCCCATGCCCTAACACCTCAACTAAACCATGGCACCGAGTGCCACATCCAATGTTTTTTTAAACACAGCCAGGGATGGTGACTCCACCACCTCCCTGGGCAGACAATTCCAGTACTTCACCACTCTTTCTGTGAAAAACTTCTTCCTAATATCCAACCTGTATTTCCCATGGTGCAGCTCCAGACCGTGTCCTCTCGTTCTGTCAGTGGAGAAAGAGACCAACCCCCTCCTGGCTCAAGCCGCCCTTCAGGGAGTTGTGGAGAGTGATAAGGTCACCTCTGAGTCTCCTTTTCTCCAGGCTAAACAACCCCAGCTCCCTCAGGGTTCCCAGTTCCTCACAGGGCTTGTGCTCCAGGCCCCTCACCAGCCCTGCCACCCTCCTCTGGATGCGTCCTTCCTGAACCCAGGGGCCCAGAACTGGACACAGCACTCGAGGTGCAGCCTCACCAGTGCCCAGTACAGGGGAAGAACGACCTCCCTGCTCCTGCTGGCCGCACTGGTTTTGATCCAGGCCAGGATGATGCCGTGAGGTGCTCAGGGAGCAGCAATTGGGTGAAAAGGATGAGAAAATGGCAAATTCAGTCTGCCTCACCTGCCCTGCTCACCACGAGCACTGGCCACTGGCACGTTCAGAGGGGCAAAGCTTTGCACTTTCTGTCCCTCTGCACAGGGAACTTTTCCACTCATCCAAACACTGGCTTGCATTGTCCCATCCATTATGGAAATTCGGTGCCAGATATTTGACAGTGTCTTCATTCATCCTGCAAATAGGAAAATGGATTACAGTGTGTCGTGTTACCTGCAGGCCCTGCTCGGCCCTCCCTGGGGCAAAGAGGAGTACTTTTATTCTTCTAGGCAATCCTTTCTGGAAAACAGGAAAGTTTCCAGCTCCCAAAAGTCTGTGAGGGTCACAGGCTTTGCTTTGCAGTGGTTAAATTCAGATCAGACTCAGTGTTATACCCTGCAGCTACACTGGGGCCGCTTACTCAGGATTTAATGGCTTTTATGATGGTCTTAGTTGGCTTGAACAGAAATAGTTAGCAAATAGTAGTTAAAATTCAAACAGCCATTAAAGTCTGGTCCTGACAAGATGCAACTACTCTGTTCCTAATGGACTTTTCCCCACAAGGACACATTTGTTAAAGGAAAATGTTTGAAATATTTGGCTGGTTGACAGTGGAAAAAAAAAAAAAAAAGGAGAGAGCAAATTCTAAAGTTCTGAGGAAGCTGAGGTGGCAGGATCAGTCTGCACACATCAGCAAGATCCCTGACCAGGAGAGGCAGCAGTGCCCCTAGGAGAGTTTTCCATGAGTTGTCTTTATTTAAACAGACCTGTGCTCACACATCCCCTTAGCTGGTGGGGACTGCTTGGAGAAAAAGCTGCTGGAAGTTCCAGGAGTCATGTTTGACCACTCCTTCAGTCAAATAAAACCTCTCACTGCTGCTGGAGCCTGGAGCAGCTCAGCACTGCTCTGGCACACCAGCTTATCCTGTTTGGGAGGAGAAATCGAGTCAGAAAGACTCAGGGGCCTAAAAGTTTGATGTCTAGAGCTGCACATGGTGTGGCAAACACCATGCCCAGAATTTGGGACAAGAACTGGGAGGTTTGGCATCAATTAATGAAGGCAGAAGCACCTGCACAAACTGCAATCTGTAGGTAAAGAGAATTTTGGTTTAGTTCTTCATTTAGGAGCACTGAAGCTGCAAACAAGCGGGTATTTTCCGTCACAACAAAGCTGATTCTTGGTTTTACACTGGATTTATTCCTTGTTGCTCCATGTAAAGGTTTGGAATACAAACTTCCCTGAATGGATCAGCACCTGGAGCCCTCCTGTGGATGAGCAGAAGGGTTTAATGAATTTTCTTTATTTGCCAACACAGAAACATATCCTAGAGGTGACAACACTCAGAATTTTCCATCTGACCCACCCAACCATTCAGCTCTTCCAGCTGTTCCAGGAGCTTCGTTGGGTTGAGTGCATAAAGGGCTGGAGGCAAAGGTGTGTTTTGTACTCCATGAATCACTTTGTTCAGAGCAGGTGAAAGTGAAAATAATAGAAACACCTTCTTTTAAAACTGCAAGTAGAAAAGAGATGGGGAAAAACCACCTAGGAGTAATTAAACTTAATTTTGTTTCGAACTGATGCTGGTGTTAGAAACCATTCCAGAGCTACTCTTTGCATGGTTTTTGCAAGTTCTCTCTACCAAATGGGCTCTGGAAGTGACAAGTAGAGATCTAATAAACCTCCTGATCCTCCTCTGCCTCTGGAGTAAATTTATTCCCAGTGCCTGTGATTTGTTGATATTTTTAATGAAGTTTTTTGCTCATGGTTCTCGCACTTCCAGTTCTCCAAATATCCATGTTCAGGTTGTTTTTCTGCCACGTGCTTTCTGTTTCAACCTCTGAGTACCTGATCTGAGTGTGCCATTAAGGGACTCATTCCCAAATTGCTCAAAGTTCTAGAGCAAAAGCCAAAGTCTCTTATCCTTTCTCTCCCATCACATCCACATTCCAGAAATCTCAAAGGAAGCTGAACACCTTTCAAAATGAGGACCCATTGGCACCTGGCCAGACATTTTGGCCAGGTTGAATGTGATTTAAAGCTCAGTAGGCAAATTACCATCAATATTAATGAGAGCAGGTCTCCCTGGTCTTCCAATCTTATCAGCCACTTGCTTATTTCTTAATTTTATTGTATTTTTAAAATAGATTTATTTTCACTCAACAAAGACATTGTGCACACACAATATTAAAAAAGATGTTTTAGTGAAGAAAAACCTGATCCTGTGAGCCAAGGCCCCTTTTTCTTCTAAATTCTGCACTGTGCTTGCCCATACTGCGCCATGTAAGTCATGAGCAATAATAAAAACATCTGGTGTGGCTTTCTGCAGCTCGTTTCACGTCAGCTGAAGGCTGAGAGATAAAATTCAGCCCTGACAGACCACACTCAGCCTTTGTGTTTCTACCCCCAAAACTCGTTTTTAACTTAAAGTGGATGTTAAGAAGAGGGAGAAACCTTCATTCTCACCTATAAAAGTTGCAGCTGTTTTCCTGTTTTTATAGAAAGCAGTGGGCAGATTTGCTGTAAAAGAGTCAAAGCTCTGCTGCAAAGAGTTGTTCACCTTGAGGGGTGATGTCAGAGCCATAAATAACAGCACGGGAACTGGAGATGTCCTTAAAGGCCCATTAAGAATGATGTGAAAAGGAAGTGGGAAACAGAGAAACGAGCGTGCTCTGCACAGCAGGCACATGCTAAACATCCCTGTAATATGGGAGTCAAGAAACACCGGGGGAAAAGAAAGAAAAGGGAGGAAAGGAAATAACAGAATTTCTTCTTTGGAAGTCAGTTGTGCATTCTGACACGTGGCAAAGAAGGGTTTCAGAGGTATCTATGGTTAAAGGACTACTGATGCATCCACTTTTTAGTGCCAGTTTCAGGTTTGGTGTTTCATTCTCCTCAATAAAAAGAACTATGCAGAATATCGAAGTAATTGTTATATTTGAAAAGGAAAAGACACTTAGAAAGAGTAACTTATAGTAATACAACAATAATAATTTCCTGTCTGGGAATATTTCCTCTGATGGAGTCTAGAGCTGGATTAATCTTTTTCCTCTGTTCATAACCACATCTTCCTCTTTCCCCCTTTTTTTTCTGTGTTATATTCTGATCATGTAGCAAAAATTCTTGCTATTGCCATTTATGCTCTGACACTGTGTGTTATTAAATTTCCATCTCACTGCCATTACTCAGTCCCTTGGGACTGCTGGGTTCTTCCCCTTTGGTATTTCCCTCCTCCAGCATCTGTGTTTCAACCCTGACTTTTCAAGAAGTTCAGCATCGTCGGTGAAAATTTTAAAATGAGTTTAATTTGAGGATTGATCCCAAGGAGCCTCATAGCAGCATTCCTGTCTCGTGTGTTCCCTTTGACTAAAACACCCTCTCCTTCCATCTCTTCTGCTAGGCTGGATCTTTAGTTTAATGAGTATCTTGGATTTTTAGTTTAATGAATATCCTGCATCTTTGGTTTAATGAATATCTCTGCATGTGGCACTTCAGGTAAATTTGTCTCCCCTACCTGGAGAAGCTCAGTAAACAGTTAGCAGTAAACAGGTTCACAATTAACCACAGGTGACCTTGGGAAAACCTTCTCTGACTCTGATCCCTGCTCCTGGACAAGTCTCAGTGCCTGGCAGTGACACACCTACAAAATATTCCGTGTGCTCCACGTGCTCCTCTCAGCTCCTGGGGCACATTCTCCAGGATGAGAACAGCAGGAGAACTCATTTGCCTCCCTCTGTCCCACCACTTTCACCCCCCAGGATGGCTGGAGCTGCTCTGCTTCCACCTCCCCCCCACGCCAGCCTGGTATTTGCAGCTCCAGCAGGGTTTGGCTCCTTGGAGAAGACAAAAGGGAAAGCAGCAGGGAAGGGAGAGGGTAAAAAGCTGAGCTCTGTTCCTAAAAACCAGCAACGTAGTCAGAGGAGGTGAGTTCTGTGGACATGGCTTCCAAATGGCATCCTCAGCTCATTTTTGTGGTTTCGACTTGAAAACTCTTGCCATGGCTCTCTGAGAAGAACAGCTGTCTACCAAATGCTCCAAATGCCTCGAATTAGCTACCCAAGAGCACCCATCTGAAGAGAAGGGCTGTGCTGGCACTCGGGAGCAGCAGGCTTTTATGACACGTCATTCTTTGCTCTGTCCTCGTTCAACCTCGCATTGTTTCCCAGGCAGGGCATATCTTCTGCATTAGAGCAGGAGTCATTATTGGGAAAACGTGGGGACTCCAGTAATTGTCCTTGTCCTCGCTTGTGTAACCTCGGCCTCAGCTGCATCCCCTCCTTTAGCACCAACGGTGACACTGCTTTCCTCCAAGGAAATGGGAACCGAAGAGTGCCAGGGCAGAAAGAGGAGCCATCCTCAGCGCTGGTTCTGCATTTTTTGTTACAGAGTTGCTGCAAACTTTTTAATGAGGAGAATAAAGGAGAAACTGCATCCCAAAGTTTTCTGCCACCGTAGCTCTGGGAGGTTTCAGAGCAGAAATTTGCTCCAGGTTTCCCGTGATGACCAAGTTGCTGGTTAATGACAGGCGTGTTCAGAACTGAGTCTTTCATTCCTTATCACGGTCCCACAGGGGTTTTTGTGAGCCAAAAAGATACTCAGGTAATCAGAACTCATGGAGCAATCTGCTGTCAGCCAAAAGCACTGACACTCTGCTGATTTCTGCAAGTTGTTACCATGGAAATGGGGTCTTTCCATGCCAGGAGCATCTCATCAGAGGAGTAAAACAAAGGGGACACTCACCTGTGTTCGATTTTTGGCATCAGGAGTGCAAAGGCCTTGCAGGAGCGTGGACCCCAGAATGTTCGCTTTGGATGGAATCAGTTCTGCTTTTGTTTGGTTCAGTGTCTACTGGCCTTTAAGGGTTTGGGGTTTTCTGCCAGGCACAAATGGAAAAAATGGCCTCTTCCTGTGGGAGAGGGAGCCAAAATCTCTACTGGTAAAAATGGGGGTTTGTTTATTTAAATCTCATCTCTGTCAAAACAACAGGATGATCTTATACTTGTAACTGACACTTCTTCAGGAGGGAAAGTGCTCTCAGAAAAGCTGGAAACTGGTCCAGTGCTCCTTTCCAGCAGACATCCCACCAGTCTGGAAGTCTTTGCTCTCCTCTCACCTCCTGGTGTACCCCAGTGTAGATCCCACTGTGGCACCAGGCTCAGCAGGGAATTCTGCTCCTACAGAACAATTCCTGCTTCTCAAGGCAAACTCCACCAGATCTTTAAAAACAGCCATGGAAGGGAGATTTAAGTTACATAAGTGAGGGTTTTTTTTTCAAGTCTAAATTAATCAGTGGTCAGCTGAAGCCATGTGTGACACAAGGAGTTCCAGCAAGCTTAAAAAATCATGCCAATATTCTATTTCCAGAGATTCATTATGCACATATCATTTTATTAATCCACTAAATCTGTGATGACAATGATCTCTTATCCTTTTATTTGTACAAGGCAGAAGAGTCCTTATTCATCCCAGCAGCTTATAGGCACTGGATGATAATAATAGCAGTAGTAATTTGTGCCTCATAGTAACGAATTTCAGGGGTTGCTTTGTTTTCTAAAAGCTGCCTTTTCTTCTCGCTGAATTTTGCTGCCACAAAGTTTGTGGCAGGCTTATTATTTTAATATTATCACTTCGGGAGAGTAGGAGCTAAGTTTGGTGCATTCAACACTCCAGGCTCTGACTTCACTGCCAAAAATCCTGCGTGGATTCGAAAGAGACAAAGGCTATAGAGCAGGAAGATCTGCAATTCAAACGGGTTTTTCTCTGTGGGATAGCTGTGAAATGTTTGCTTGCAGATGCAGATTCAGTGCCCAGCTTGTTTGTTCACAGCTTTTTCAGGATATGAAGCCGTTGTGACCCACGGATCTGATGAGCTGCAAAACACAGACAAGGGAATCCTGCCCAGTAATTTGTGTATTAATTCAGTAACTCATGTTCTAACTGCACATCAGAAACCCAGGCAAGAGTCATTTTCCTTCAGAAATGCAGGAAACACTGGATTTAAAGATATATTTAATACTAATTCATTTCACACTATTCACAGCTATTCATACAGGCTGTGCAAGTGCTAAAAAAGTATTTCCTGAGATCCTTGGTTGTGACAAATGTTTCCAGTTCTTGTCATTTGATCAGCACTTTAATAACCCCGTAGATAAACGGGTGATGTAATGAATGAGCTCATGCACTTTAAACTTGAGCTGAATATAAAAACCTCACTTAAATCAAATGAAAATTTTGTAGGATAGAGGCGTTCTCAGGGGAGAATGCAGACAGCACTTCAGCCTTCCCTCAGAGAGCTGCCACATAAACCTCTGCTGGAAGGAAATGTTTCAGTGCTGGAAGGCAAACTGGGATTGCTGGTAATCCACCGGTCTGTGTGCTTGTTCACCTCTGCTCTTGCGTCCTTCCCCAGGGTGAGGAGGGAGATAAGCACCAGTTATTTTTCCCCTCTGAACTGCTGCCTTGGCTGCCCTTGAGCTCAGCAGCTCTCGTGCACATTCCAGATCCGTGTGGGATCCAAGGGACACCTGCCCAGGTCCCTGAGGAGCTCTGGGAGCACCTCCACCCTCTCCTTGCTCGTCACCCTCAGCCTTCCTCCCCCATCTGATGCGTCCTTTCTCTCTGCAGGGGCTTTATAGGAAGGTGACTCTGGGAAGTGTCATTGGGAAGGGTAACTGGGGATTATGGTGTGTCCCTAACATGATTTGACAGCCTGGGCCACCTTCCTGTCCCTGCAGAAAATACGTGCTGCTGTTTCCCTTCCCTTGCCCAAATACTGCTTTTCTGAGCCTGGTTCTCCATGGTGGAGCTCTTTTTATCCAGATCAGTGTAGATTAAGCAGGATTATAAAACCAGATTTATCCAAGGCCATAATACTGTAGTTGCAAGGAGCACTTTCCAGTGGCTGTGAGGTGCTTAATCTTTTAGATTAACTAGAAATATCTATGGCTTTAAACCGCTGGTTTGCGTCACATCCCGAAAGCTGCTTTATGTTGGGAAACATTAGAACAGTGATTAAAAAATTGTCTCTGCTGGTGGGTTCTGCACAAAAACTG